>NC_064602.1:93296847-93608211 GCF_943734735.2 Anopheles gambiae
ACATACCATCTCCCAGTCAATGCTCTTGAAGAACGAATGATTCATAATGTCCAGGAAGGCGGAGTCGCGATTGCAGCCCAAACGGTCGGCCGGATTTTTGTTCAGGAAACCTTTCAGCACGGATGCTGCCTTCACGCTCAGCGAGCGCGGTATACGGATCGTCTTCTCCAGAATCACCTGGAACAGATAGTCTTCGGTGTTCTGCGGTAGAGCGGAGAAGAAAAGGGCGCGTTAAAGTTTAGCGGGGTGATCGTCGTTCGTGTCGCCTGAAAGTGTACCTGATCCGGGTTCTCGGAAGCACCAGCAATGTCGAACGGACTGCGCCCGGCCAGCATCTCGTACAGCAACACACCCAGCGCCCACCAATCGACGGAAAAGCCTGCAAAACAAGGGCACACACACATTACCGTAGTTATATTTATCACTTTCTCTTCGCAAACTTTGCCCGCCCCGCGTACCGTAGTCCTCTCCGCGCAATATTTCCGGCGCGATGTAGTTGGGCGTTCCGCAGAACGTGGACGTCGTGTCGCCCGGTCTGATGCCCTCCTTGCACATGCCGTAATCGGTCAGCTTGATGTGGCCCTCGTGGTCGAGCAGCACGTTGTCCAGCTTCAAATCGCGGTAGATGATGCCCTTTTCGTGCAGGAAGTTGAGTGCGAGACTGATCTCGGCCGCGTAGAAGCGGGCGTGCTCCTCGGGCAAGCGGCGCTGCCGCTGCATGTGAAACATCAGATCTCCACCACGCACAAACTCAATCACGAAGAACAGCCTGCAAAATAGACAAAATAAGAAAGGTCAGAATAAAATTCCATTTTTTGGGGGGTGGGATATTGTGGCAGTTTGCATCTTACCGCGATGGCGTCTGGAAGCACGAATGTAAACCAACCAGGAACGGATGGTTCGAAGCGGTCTCGAAGACGTGTTTCTCCGTCTGCACCCAGTCAATGTCCTCGTCGTCCGTCACGAGCGCCTTCTTGATTACCTTCATCGCGTAAATACGGCGCGTCTTCTTCAGCTCCACCATCAATACCTTTGCGTAGCTGCCACGGCCGATCACTCTGTACAATGGGGGAAAGTAGTAAAGCATTAAACAGAGAGACCTGCATTGAATCTTCGCTCGGTCTACTTACCGGATCAGTTCGAAATCGTTCAGCGAGTACTGCCGCTGGGTGACGGGTTCCAGCGTTTCCTCCACGTTGTCATTCACCTCGACCGGTACCTGGTCGCAGCCGTCGCCCGAGTGCAGCTCGGACGGATAGTCCAACGGAGCCTGAATGACGTCACCGGTACTCGATTCATCATTCGGGTCATGGTGCTGGAAGAAATGAAGCGCAGAAATAAATCTTAATAGCATTCTAGCAAACGTTGGACAGTATCGCGCACCGAACATCCCGATGGTGGACGAATGAAGAGGGCGGGCGGTCAAGTGTTAATGCATACAGGTGAGCCCGGTGAATTTAATTTAATTTCCAGCTCACCGCAAACGTGTAAGTATGGCTCTCTAGAGCATTTATATAGCTTTTTTTCGCTTTTTTGTGTTTTCAGTTCTCTCATCGTCTACGAAGAAGCCCGTACAGATATAATTCAAAGAGAACTCGTACATGACCCGAAAGAGGGGAGAAATCCCCACACTACTCCGACCATAAAATGGAAAGCTTTAACGACTTTTACCAACCCAGTAGTGGAAGTGTATCAGAGTGTGTGAAAAAAACGCTGGTTGGTGGTCCTTTTTTATGCCCAGGCACCATATGTAGATCTCGCCCACACTCGCCACTCACAAAACAGGTCATACTTACATCGCGCTCCTTGAAGACTGGTTCGACATGCTCGTTGCTACACGGTTTATTGCCAAGCTTGTGGCACTTTTTGTGCACCAGCAGCTTACACTGGATGCACTTGAATCCCTGCCGGCCCAGACCCCAGATACGGTCGTGGCAAAAGGCGCAGAAGGCTTTCTGTGGATGAGAGAGAGAGAGAGAGAGAGAGAGAGAGAGAGAAAAAAGCACACGTTACAGGTAAGAGAACATGCAAAATAGTACAGTACACATACTGAGGGAAGGAAGAGGATAGGAACAGATGGACTAACGGTCGGCAAAAAGGTTGAAAAACTCTGCTGGCCGCTTTTGTGGCACACGAAGGATAAAAATTAAATTTGACGGCTTTAAATTAACGGACTAATGAGGTTTCCTTGCTACCTTTCCCGTGCCTCCATACACCTTTTTCGCGGTACCGACCCCGGCAGGATGTATACACATCCAGGGCACAAGGGAGGAAAAATCATGTCGGGAATTTTTTTTTTGCTCTTCTTGCCCATTTTGTTCCTGCTCGTTAAATTTCATCTTCTGCGCCGTTATCGGCACGCGTGCACATAAACTCACACACACACCGCGCGCTCAACATTAACCGTGCAAAGTCTAATGAAGAAAATTCAATAGTCTGCAACGGGGAGCGCTTTTCTCGGTTCTTTGGCTTCGTCTTTTTCTTCGAACGAGATATAGGCAGCAAGCGACAGCACAGCCAGTAGTATCGAGCTGAAGCCTCCTGATGATAGGATTAAGGTGACCGGGTAACAGCATTTGCCTTCTCGCGGCGCAGTCGGTGTGTGTGTTCGATGGAAGTCAGCAAGGGGAAAGGATTTGGTGTGAGGCTGTGCATACACAACTACTACTGCTACTTACTCGATTGAATCGCTTCGCTTGGAAGATGTGTCCATTTATCCGGTACAGCTTGCGCCATCTTCTGGCTCCTCTTCGGTAGATGCTACCTGCAGAAACGGGAAAAATAAAAGATAGGAGAACGGTGTTAGAAAGTCGATTTGCTGCTGCTGCTGGTGCATAATAATGTGCATAAAATTACACATTAATGTGCCTTTCTGACGGTTTGTACCGCGATAAGGGAGTGGTGATTAAATAAGAAAACAATATTGCTACACGTGGCAGGTTAGCTGTAAGTCCTTGAAGAAAGATCTGGAACGATGAGTTCCGCAAAATTCTTGTTAAATAATGCTCCCTCTTTACCTTACACAAACACGTTGATGTGTGCTTCGTGACGGTTCAATTCCAGTGAATTGATGTCAGCTCTGCATGCTCTGCTTCGTGCATCGCAACGTTAGGTAGAAGACAGCAATCGTAGCCACGTACTCGCGACGGGGGGTTCCACAAAGTTTTTCCCCGCCTGGTTCCACAAAAACCTGGTATGCTTCCAAAAGTTGTAACAACCGCTTTGGTGCACCGCTGGAATATTACAGCATCCGCCGCAGAAACCGGTGAGCACAACAACATAAACAGCGCTGGTCTCGGACGGTCTGCGTGTGTACCCATCCATCGTCGGGAGCGCTCTGCAGAGAAGCTAATATTTGCTTTTTGAGCAGATTTTGCTGGAATTATGTACACACTCACACACACGTGCACACGTGCAGGATGCGTAATAAAATTGGATTCGGCCACGCATCCGTTACCGTTGATGGTGGGACGGATACTCCGACGGCAACGTTACTTAACGACCGCCAGGCAGCCAGCCACAGGAGCGCAACAGGCCGGCAACAGAGTGTGGACTTCGAAAGGATGCTTAAAAGGTGGCTGGTTGTTAGAGCTACCCGTTAAGTGAATTGAAATGGGAAAGCTTTTTGGCGTCCTGCTCATTGTTGCCAGATGCCTTTACGATAGGCACGACAACTTTCTGAAGGCGTATGCATTGGGATATGAAACAAAAAACTGGCATAAGCATATTGCATTACTCTAGATTAAATTACTACATCCGCTCTTAACCATAACCCAAAGGAAATACTAACAAACTATGTTCCATTTAAGTCAAGCTAGGCCACACTATATACCTGCAATGCAAAATTCCAAGACATTAAATCTCTTCACTTCATCTCATTTAACATATTTCGCTTGAGCTAGGACCCAAACGATTCTTCCAATGAAGCTTGGAACTCCAACACCACACTGCCTCCATCATACCGACCGCTTACATTCACTTACATCTGGTAAATCCAATAAACGCAAACTAGTCGGGCTCCGCAATCCGCCTGGCTCTTGAAGAAGGGAGTTGGAGATACTCCACGCCACTCACACTTTTCCAGGACGCGGTCAGACTTACGTCCAGTGCGCTCTATCAACACCAACCCCCTGCTGTTTAGCGGTTGAGGTGAGTACAACATCCAAGGATGCAGCAACAATAATTGCAAAAAGCCTTTCCCGTCTGGGAGAAGGTACATACCAAACCCGGCGGCTTAAGGCGTAAGGCGAGCCCAGGCTCCAATGTAACCTTCCCTCACGCGTTCGGACGGATAGCGCGCACACACACACAGATCTATCACCACCAACAACATCCAACGTAACGGGGGAAAAGGATAATTGGATTAAGTCAATTAAGCTGCTAACTTGCCCAGGGACTGGGCCGCGCTCGAGTCCGGTCGTCCGGTTCGTACAGCGTAGATACAGCGGAAAAACACTCGGTACCACGAACGATACCGAACGATGCTGCTCAATTGAAGAATTTCGTAGAGGTATGGCAAGGCAAATTAAATGATTGATAATTTCTGACCTTCGTGGTATTGCGAGTACATTGAGCGCGCTGCTACAGACAGAGACAGACATGGGAATTCTTCCGCCCGTCCCGTAGTAGATGATGCGCACGCAAGTTTTAATGAAATGTTTGAAATCATTTTGAAATATGTAGATATATTGTCAAACACACTCGCATACCTTTCACTGAAACACGCAACATATTGGTTGCGATACAGTATCGGACAGAAAGATAGGGCATTGGTTTTTTAACGCACCGTGCACCCGTTGGGCCAAGTTTATGTGTGGTTTGTATGTGTTTGTGTTTGTGTGTGTGTGTGTATGTGTGTGTGTATGTGTGTTTGTGTGTGTGTGTGTGTGTGTGTGTGTGTGTGTGTGTGTGTGTGTGTGTATGTGTGTGTGCATGTGTGTGTGTGTGTGTGGATGTATGTTTGAATGTGTATTGATGTGTGTGTTTGTTTCACAAGTAGGTCGTTTCGGATAGATTTGTAAGTAGTTTTTTTGTGTTTTGGGTTAGGTTTTCGGTGTGATAAGCAGGACCACCGCCCTCGCGATTAGTGTGTTTTCGATATATTAACAATGTTACGGTCTTCTTTCGCCGTGGTCTTCTGAGGACGTCCGGTTGACTTGCGCGTTTCGGTTGTCCAAGCGCGTTTCAGTTGTCTAAGCACGTTTCGGTTGTCCGAAGCGCGTTTGCCACAAAAGTGCGCGATCGTTCCATTACGAACTCGATCCTTTTGCGCTTAATGCCAGCAGCAGCCATTCGCTTTTACATATGGCGCTGATGATCGGTACAACGTTTACCTCGACCCATTGTTACTAACATTGCTTGCTTAGACCGTCAAGAACGCGCTGGTTAAAAACTTGGACACGGCTGATCCCGTGCTCTGCCTGCGTTCTACTTCTATACGCGATGAACTACATCGTTATGGAGCAGCGAAAACATCGCATGGATAAAAACTATCAACGAGTACGCGAGTAAGCGTCTTCCCTTCAAAATCGAGAAAAGAATACTGCCGCGCTCATGAAACAAAACGCCCATTGAAAAGAACAACTGCGCGCCAGCTCAATGAACGCACAAAGTTTACCATTCGCACACAACGTGCAACGCAGAGATGCACGAAGGCCTTTCAATGGCGTGCACTGGAGAAACACCTGTGAGGGAATGCCGAGTTCATTGCTATTGTGCGTGTGTCCATTTCGCACCGGTGTCGCATTCACATTCATGAAACAGCACACCTGCGTTTTCGTCCGAGGAACAAGGGCTGCTGTCGATGCAAACTTTAGTTTTTATCCAAGTGTAAACGCACAATGTTTCACATGATAACACACATAATAAGAATAATTTCAACGCAATATGACATCATGGCAAGCTATGTTTTTCAGACACAAACCCGCGCACTTGCAAATACACATTAAAAAGCACACTCACTTTCTACTACTACACACACACACATGCACACACACACACACAAACACACACACACACAAACACACACACACACACACTCACACACTCACACACATACACACACACATACACACACACAAACACGAGTAACGTGGCAAAACAAGTGCACGGTGCATTGAAAAAAAGGGTCCTATCTTAATGTCCGATACTGTAGCACAGAGTAACTCTACCTTTTCACTGAAAGGAAGCATCCCCGAAAAACTATGTTTGCTCGTGTAATTTAGAAACCAGAAACGGTACCACTCAGCTCGCCTCCCAAAGGGTCCCACTTCAGCTGCAGAGTTGTAGTATTAATTTTCAAAAATCTGCCCACGGTTGGCACGTTCGTGCTGCCTCGAGCATACCCGTTCCCATTCCAACCATCCCACAGCAATGGTCACAAATTTCGTTATCTACCATCAAAAACGTACATTCCATAGGGTTGTGGCGGGCAGCTATGGGACGGCAGTGCGCCAGCGGTGGATAGCCGATATTTAACAATTTACATTCCCATTTTACTTTCCCAGCACGCGCGCGCCCTGCATGAGTGTGTTTGAGTCTGTGTGCACACACACACACACAATTTCGCTGATTACAATTTCCATCTTCCGGGATGCGTTTTGTTTTTCCCCTTTGGCCAAGCGATCCGGCGGGCTTTTTGCTCGCACTCAAACGGTCCCAGGGCAAACGGGCGGAAACACCAAAAAACACCGGTAGGCGGTGTGCGGGCTAAAGGGCTAAAAATTAATATTCCATTACTGTTATCCATTCGTTACTCGGCCCAGCGCTGGGTTTTATTCCGCTTCCTCTGTACTTGGGCGTACTTCCCCTTGCGAATGCCCGCTCAACAGACTGCTGGGGGGTGACTTAAGCTGGGAGGAGTAACCAAAGTATCGCTTAACGGGAACGATTCGTTTGAACGTGTATGCAATTTTTGGGGTGGATAAAAGTTGGCCGAGCTTGATAGCGAACTGTGTCCATCCGCCTGTCCGCTGCAAAGTTGTGCATACTAAACGCGTTCCATCATGGTGTACCCACCCAAAGGAAACTACGTCCGCTGGCAATAATCGGATACAATCACGCCAGCATATCGGATGGCTAGAGGCAAACAGAAAAGGACGAACAAAATACTCTCTCTGCCGGAAACTTTCGTCCATTACCGTCTGGCGACGTATGGCTCTCATTAAAGACATTAAAGGAGAAGCTTTTTTGCAGCGGACGTTGAGCAGAAGTCCTATCAGGATTAGGTTTTTCTTTAGTTTTTGACAACAGCATTTTTAGATGACTTTAATGAGTTTTGTCCTCTGTTTTGTTACTAAACAACAGCGAGTATCTTCAGTATGTTTATTAGCAACCATCAACTAACACAGCGCTACTACATGACACCATGCCAAATCTTCCACTCTTCCATCCATAAATACACACATAAACATTACATACAAAGACAAATTATTCCAGGTTATACCGAGGGTTGATACACGTCCCGCTATTTCAACGCCCGCGCTCGTATTCATTTAACCACTGGGCGAATCCATCACTCCACGGTTGTAAGTCAATCTGGTTCGGCAAAACCATTTCCTTCAGCAGTGGTTCCACTGTTAAGCACTCTCCAGCATACTAAACGGATTTTATGATTACAAGCGTTTAAACAGGACACTTTATAAAACCATTGAAATATAGCACTGTGTTTGAACCCCCGTTTAAATAACTGCCCGCACACTGATAATCTAACCTTCTCCTTCTGATGAACTGATGCATTATGAATCAAACTTTCAACCCTTCCCAAAGTGAAACTACCGAACACTCCTGCCACGATTCTGCCGCAAAGGGGTTGATAAATCGAAACAAAAACAAAGCACTCATAAAACCGCACCATTTTACCCCTCCGACACGGGGACAACAACGCTTTATCGGATATAAAGTTTTGCACTGTAGTTAAACAGCAAAAGGGTTTAACTACACACATCCCCAACCGCCGCTAGCAATTCTTTGTCACGTTTGCCACGTTTAACTCACACTCCGGTGGTATTTCCTGTGCACATAAACACAGAACACAAAAAATACAAAAACTCCAAACTCAAATTTAATCGTTCAATGCTGCCTGGGGAGACCCGTGTCTGGGTCGTTTGCATTATTTTGGTCCAACTTTCAGCGCCAACCGGAAACTGTTTTAGTTTGCATCGCCTCACTCACAAAACTGATAACAAGATTTAGCGACCTTTTCTCCGCTAGCAACAACAGAGCCGTGAACAAGCATCACACAAAACATTATTTGCATGATATCGTCTGCCAAAGCTTTTGTGGCCTCGTGTCCGCTCACAAAGTTCCTGCCGCTCGCGTGCGCGCGCGCTCGCTCTTTCTCTCTGTGTGTTAAGTACATTATGCATTAAAAATTCAAAACCTAACCACGGGTGGGCCCCTCCGACCAGTCTCCTTCCTTTGTTTTCCAGTGCTTCCGCGTTTCCCGTCGGCAGCAGACTAGTCGAAAGTTTCTTTTCGTTTGATGGCAGGTACTAAATTCATAATCCTGTTTCCGTGCGGGATGCGGGATTAAATTTGCTGCCCACCGACTGGCCGGCAGCTCTATCGAAACGCCAGGGTGCGAGACTCGACTTCTTAACCCAGCGCTCATGGGTGCTCAAGCGGGTGTAACTGTTCGGTCACAAATCCACCAGCATTATAGCTTGCTAGCTGATGTGCCGTCCGGAAAAGTCGGACGTCCGACCGAGCGACCGACCGACTAAACCCACCAACCGAGACGGATGGAACGGGTTATAAGGATTCCCCAAACGAAAGGAAGGGGCTACCAAGTGCGCAGAGGAGAGGAGCATGAGATCAGGAAAGCTTTGCGTTTGCTTTGCAGCCCACCACCGGCTAGCACATCTGGCGCTCGTCAACGGTAATTCATCTCTTTAATGGATTCTTCAGTGAATGCCACAATCAAAACGCTACACACAGAAGGTACACACACACACACACTTTTTGCTCATTTGCTCTTGACAGTGGTTTCTGCGCGCACCACCCACCGTGGCGCTACACCAACAAGCTCCGGTCCCCCACACCCTCCGAACAAAGTATTATCTGCATAAATTATATGTGCTCACTTTGCCATCGTCAACACATCGGTGCGCTCAATCGTCCTGCGAGCGTTGGCGTTGATTGGAGTTTCCATCTGTCAGTCGGATTACAATTAACTGGCAGCGCAGTGCCGTAACGAGCGCCGGTAGTGCTTTTAGTGGGTAGGGCGAGGTTGCGAAAAGATTGTGAAGAATTCATTTACCATCATATCTGCAACTAACCCAACTTTTACTACCCACCCACGGTTTATGTGAGCTTCAACGAAAAGAAGCATCACACACTTTACTTCGCCCTGAGCCACTGTGGAAATCAAAAGACCATAAACTTGCAAGCCCGGCAGCATTTTAGTGGTGGGAAAAAAGGCTAAAGAACAATTCTTTCATGCATTGCAATACGCATGCACACACGTTGTGAAAAGAATTTTGTGAACGAGATTATGAAAATGTTTGTATCATACAACCTTCACAAACCACGGTCAGTGCATGAAATTGTTCAAACGGATTCTTATGATGAGAAACTTTGTTTGCACTGAATTTTTAATTATATCCGTATGAATAAAGGTTCATGCAGTGTACGGTAACATGCTTGAACAATTTGTGAACAATTTTGATGAACAAATTGCCACAAAGGTTAACTCTCGCCCGAACAACCACCAACTCTCAAGTTTGGATGTTGAAATAATATCGTTGAAACAAGAGTTAGTTCTTAGATCCGTTTCTTCGCCTAGACGGTCTTGATAAGGAAAAAAATATTTCACCTAACTCTCAACATTTCCTATGCCCACACAGTTAACTTTCTTCTGATTTCATTCTCGAAATTGGAAGCGTCTTTTTGAAGTTAGCAGCACCTTCAACGGACAGCCCAGAGCTCTCGAAACAAATGCGAAAGTATTTATTCACTCGTATTCCGAATGTCTGGAGATGAATACGGCCAGGCCGATGAGCAATTTCTGATGAGTTCTGCTAACTACTAATGAACATCAGAATCGGAGGAAGAGAAAAAAAACTCAACGTTTTCGCAGGAAAGGAAAAGGAATATTGGAATGTAGACATTACACATTACGCATGAACTTTGTGGAGCATTTCAAGTATATTTTTTGCAACACAAACTTTGCAAAACATCCAGATCAATTTACCACATCATTTCCTGGAAGCTTTAATTGTTCAAATAAACGAGATCGTTAAATCACTATGTGCAGTACGTCGAATCACCTAGGAAATTCATTATCAGAATAAGGATAAAAGTAGTTTAACATTCTTTATTATTCACAGACTTCATTAATCTGAGCGTTAAAAGCTCATAAATGGTCTATCAAATCAACGAAGCTTTAATTTGATAACCTTTTTCCAACCATTGGTGTTTGATGATGCAAAACACACCTCCCCGAAACTAGACCCGCCTAAGTAAACAGATAAACAGAACCGCCATCTACAGCGGAGAACATCGATCAATACCTTCAGCACACGTCGTAGGTGATGGTGATGTTGCTGTTGCTTCACCTGTTGGAAGCTGAAAGGAGCATCTGTAGCGACGAAAGCCTTCGCCATGACGTATGTTGCGAGAGACTTCTGATATAAACAAAAAAAAACGATCAAAAACTCACACAGAATAGTACCGAAGTAAAAAGGGGGAAATCTATTTCAGTTCAGAACAGTCCAAACACCAGCATCCAGCGTCAAATCAAATTCCTAAACAATCGCCTCTGAGTACACCAAACACACTCCCTCCTACCATTGCGCTTCTCTCCTTGCTGGAAGGACGGAAAGGATTGACGTACTGTTCGAAGCGGAACCTCACCTTTCGCTGGATTCGAAACGATTCCGAAACAAATCAAACATCAACAACCATCTACGCCCAGCCATCTTCCCCGGTTTGGGCCCCCGGGCAGCAGCAACGAGATGGTGCCTTGTGCAAATCGCGAAACGCTCAAATTTACATAGAACAATCAATCGGAACAGATGCAGCCACACTCCCGCAAGGCGCAACAGTGCCCAAATATCGTGTACTCTCTCTCTCCGACCGTCACCGCGATTCATCATCATCAGCTCCAGCCAGAATCGGAACGTTTATTGGGGGAAGGAGCGTTCTTTTTAGTTATCCACGGAACCTCGGATGGAACATTTCAGCAAAGCTTGTTGTTTGTCTTTGGCGGTGCCAGAGAGCATTGCTTTGGTCCGAGATTTACGAACTCGCCGCACCGAAAGGTTAGCTTAGCGAAGGTGCTAGTAGGTGGACAGAGACCTGCTACCGGCGGATCGGGAAGGTTGTGAAATATTCCGAAAGTTTGTGTGCTGGGCTGATTAATTTGCTCTTCGGGGAGGAGGAAAAGTGCCAGCATTGTGGAATTGATTTTCCGTTCTTCCCCCGTCGCTACGGCTAGCAACAAGTGAAATGAACGGTCGTGATTGTGGAAGACGAGCCACTCAGCCGCCAACTCCTCCTTTCGATTCAAACTAAACTACAAACCCCTCTTTGAAAGCTCAACATTAGCGCCCGATTTGCTTCTCAGTGCGCACGCTAATAAATGGACCGGATAAAAGCGAACACGATTCTTCATCCGAAGCGGGTTTTTGTTTGCACAAGCGATTTGCTTTCTCACGAACGGGCGATTTATCACAAGCTTTAAACCGAACCACTTTGCCTAATTGAACATTCAATTTAATGCCATTTGTGTGGGTGTGAGTGTGTGTGTGTTTGTAGTTGTCCAGCACCATCTCAGTTGTTACTTTCATGTTATTGAGCGTATTTTCCTGTTAAATCTCCTGTTACAATTAACGCTACTGCTAAAGGTGCTTTACACTAATTAATAGCAATTTCAAACACACTTTTTTTTACAGGACCGATGTCAAAGGTCAATTAGCAGGTCGTGGTGAGAAGAGAGGCACTACTGTTAGCACTATTAATTAACACCAAGATCAATCGATCTAAAGATCAAAGCACATTGGAACAGCAGTGCAGCTGACCAGGATGCTTTAATTACAGGCGACATTATGTGAAATGGCAAACCGATGGGAAAAAGCCATAATTATATTAATGGCAAATCATTTCCAGCCATACTAAAAAAACAGTGTGACACTTGACACCTTCGCTAAGTAAGTTCCATAAAACGACAGTAGTGACAGTTACCATGGCACTCAGAGACAAACAAATGAATTCTCAATATAATCTCTATAAATTGGACCAATCCCTCTTAGTTCCCCAGTGTAATCCCCAGTAGCAGTGCAAGATGTACCTTACGCAGCTATTCGCCAGCATGCGGACCCAGTTCCTGCACCGTATCACTCACTACACCAAGCATTCGGATTTCTTCATCATGCAGCGCTACTTTGAGAAGATCTACGCCATCCACTACACACCGCATGGCTGGCACGATCGTATCCTCTGGTATCTGTACCGTGCGCTGTACGGTCTGATCTATCTGAGCTACATCCACAAAACCCACTGGGTACTGCACCACCCGCAGGACAGTTTCAGTACAGCAAACATCCTTGGCGTGATGTGGTTCTTCAGTGTCGTCATTCTGCGCGTTGCCATTCTCGAGTGGTACTACCCGTTGATGCTACGCATGCAGACCTTTCTGAATAATCACACCTCCTACCAGCGGACCGATCCATGGGCGGTTGGCAGACGGGCCCGCTTCTACCGTCGAACGAATCGTGTGATACTGACCGTAATGGGTATCAACTTGGCGGAGACAGTCTGCTTCACTGCCACCAACGTGATGAAGCTGGATGAATTTATGCTGCAGTTCCGGGGAGCGATCGTTGGTGGCTGGCCGGTGCAGATTGTGTACGGCGTGCTGACCATGGGGTTTGGCGGGATGTACTGCATGGGTTTCATGATGTGCTATCTGCTACTAAGCATCTTTAAGCTGGAGGTGGACATACTGATACGTTCACTGGAGGAGGTTGAAAGAAGTGATCGTTTGGAGAGTGATTTTGGAGATAGTGCAGATATCTTCTGGAATAATATTGTCGACCAGTTGAGACCTCATATGCAACGACTGGATGAATTATTTATGTGAGTATTGTTGACAACTTCACAACCTAAGCCTGGAGACTCATAAATATCGACACTGATAAACTAAATGCATGACAGTAGTCTTCGAAGACTCAACAGAGCTCTAATTTCTAACTACTTCACAACAGCCAACTCCAACACCTGAAAGCCGTCATCGGACCTATCGCGTTCGTGCAGTACTACAGCACATATCTCATCATTGCGGACTGCTGCTTAATTCTGGTGTCGCATGGACTGTCCAGCTTCTCGATCGTATACTTCATCTCCATGCTGGTGTTTCTCACCGAGTCCTTCTTGCTTTGCCACGGAGTGGAAAATTTAAGAGACTTGGTATGACGACCGTTTGTGTTCAAAGTGAAGCAATCTAAAGCCCAATCTCTTTACCCTGCAGAAACCACGCATTGCTTCGACGGTGTACGATTTTGACTGGATGTTGCAAATGCGCTGCCCTAACCCGAGGCACCGAGCTCAGTATCGTCACGTACGGCGTACCTTGCTCCTGCTTACAGCCCAGTCCGACCAAACGATACAATTCAGCTTCGCCGGCATCGGCGAAATCTCGATGAACAGTTTCGCCCAGCTCTTGGAGAAGAGTTACTCTATGCTAACGTTTTTGCTGCAGTTCGCAAAGTAGAAATCATCCGCCACATGGAAGTGAAAAGCACTACCACACAGCGTTACAAGGCGCACATCGCACAACGAATTCAACACAAAAAATACCCCTCGGCTGCTTTTAAAAGCGATTAGTTTTGCCTACGAATATACGACATCGCCCAAAAGCCGCCTCGTACACAAACCGTCGCACATCAATTGTAGAAAACCACTTTATTTGATTTATCTTGCACGTATCTTCCCTCTTCACAGCCTGGCACCCACATCTTGCAATCCGCCTCCTTCTACGGGAAAATAAAGTGTCATAAACAAATTTCCACTGCAATTTATATGCTCTCTATGCCTACGGGGGCTCCAGTAGAAAAGGTAGTGAACCGGAACGCACCAAAGTAGCAAAAAAAGAGTGGATCCCCATATTCACACATTTTATCCTAATGGATGATAAACATATTGGAACATGGAGCACTGCACTGACACTGGCTGGGCGCAAAAAACACTTTTTTTGTCACCTACTAAGTTTTTTCGACTTTGCGGAGCTTTTTTTTTTCATTTGGCCAGTGCGAGGCGTCCCTACACCCACTTTATTGCGAAACTTTGTCCCAGTTTGGGTGCATTTAGCCGCGTTTGCGAAGGGTGCGGCGAGCGAATCAGTGCTGGGACGCTGGCCCCAGGCCAAACTGAAACCCCAGATGGAGGAGGCGGCAAACCGTTTCCACAGGCGTTCGACAGACGAGAAAGCGTTCGGAAGAGAGAGAGTGTGCGTGGCTTCCCGAGCGGATATTTTTACCAGCATATACATTTCGACCCATGGAAGAGGGATTTAAAAACACACTCACATCATCGCTCCTTTCCAGTTTTTGCTGAACACCAGTTTCGATATTTTTCACACAATTCGCACAGTTAAAAAGCGTTCAAAAGCAAGCGAAAAAAAAAAACATTCCCCAAGCTAGATAAGCTTTCATCGTTCAGTTCAAGCTGCGAAAAGTTTTTTGCACCCGCCAACAGGCATGCACAATTTGCATTCGAGTGGGCGGGGAAAGTTGCCAGGAGCATAACCAGGGCATACACCACACTTTTATCTCGCACACAAACCGACAACCGAAGCACTTTGGCTCATTTTCGGCACGTTCCCAAGGGTGCGAGCAGAAACTCTAAGCCTCAGCTTTTAAAATAGTTGACTTTATAAGAGCCCGAAACGTACAAAACTGTGTGTATCTGTGTGTGTGTCGGACGAAACAACACTCCCACGGTGTGAATGGGCCTTGCATATGAAAAACTTGCATATTAAATCATGTTTTCACGTAGGCTCGGTAAAAGAGTTAACAACACATTTTGTACCACGGAGGGTGAAAAAAGGCCACACTACCAAAAATAAACACAACGCTTGATGTTCAATTTTGCAATTGTTTCCGTTCCGAATTCGAGGACGAGAGAGAGATAGAAAGAGAGAGAGAGAGAGAGAGAGAGAGAGAGAGAGAGAGAGAGAGAGAGAGAGAGAGAGAGAGAGAGAGAGAGAAGAATAAAATGAAACTTCCTTTGGGACACGCTCAGGTCCTTGCAAATAGTGACAGCGGCATATACTGAAAAATAAAATTCCATACATCGAATGGCCTCTCGTCGTCAATGCCTTGCCGCGTACGTTTCCTCCCTCCACTCGCTTTATTTATTTCCTAGTGCAATTTTATGTTTCATCGAGCTCCACCGAGAGCACAACCACCACCAGCACAGAGTTCAAACATGGTAAACGAATTAAAATCAATATGTGCGACATGTTTAATTTGCCCGTTCGTGCACGGATGCTGATAACGGGAGCGCTGGGAACGAGAATCCACCCATTCAGGCACTTACAGCGGGGGCCATTGCAGCATGATGAACACGATCCACCAGCAAGGGGTGATGATTAATTTATTTATGTGCTGCTATTTTTCGCGAGCTTTCTGATTGGCTTGTATTACACTGAACAATGCACCGCCGCTGCCGCCGCTTTGCCCATGCTAACGAGCAGTTGAGCAAGGTGGCAGGGGTTTTTTTTCCATTTCTCGCTACAACACAGTCACTCCAGCATAAAACGTTTAGGCTTTAAAGTTTCAATTTAATCCAAAACCAAAGCTCGCAACTCTCCGCTTACCAGCAGAGTGCATAAATATAATACAACATGAGCATATAATCACCGCACTGCAATTACGGTCATATGAACGAGCAGTCTGTTTAGCAATGCGATGTACCAACCACCCGGCAGCAAATGGTGGCTAAATTTCCTGTAATTTTACACCGCAATGATGTGCCTGGAGCAGTCCACAACACACTGGCTCAAAGCATCGTTCCAAAAGCAGCCCCACCACAGCTAACCCTTCGTCAATCTACCTTAGACAATGCGCATATTACTTCCTTCCGCAACACGCGGACATGCCGTCTTGTTTAGATACAAATAAGCGCACACATCTCATGTGAATCCTGCTCGTCGTCTTGGGCGGAAATGCACCACCAAAGGCGACAACAAGCCAGCATCATTCATCCTACACGAACGCGCGCGTGCACGCCATTCTCCGTCGGCTTATCTGCACCACGACGATGCGCATTCCCCCCACAGGCAGGCCGGATAAATCGGTCAGCATAATGTATGGTGTGTAGGAGGTGCTTCTCCAGTTGGCAGCCTCCAACAACCAGAGCATGGGATGATTTAATTACAAATTTCAAACCCATAACAACGCCCGAGACACAGCCGGGTGTGTGTGTGGCTACCTGGCTACATTGTAGTGCGTTGCAGAAACACACCATCACGCCAAGAGGTGTAAGAGAGATATAGAGAAGAATGTTTATCCAATAAAGCTGTAAAATTAATTGGTCTATTCCTCTGCTCGAGATAGGGTAGCTTCAAACGTCTGCCAGATGCTGTCAGAATTCAAAATTCAGTCTGCTCCATTGCTTGCCCGCGCAGAGTCTTCAGAAAGCCTTAACCTGACTAATTCATCAAGCCTGCTGCAATCAGCTGGGTGTATTACCAGTCCAGAAATCCCCGATGTAATTTTCTAACTCACAGAGCGGCAAATCAATCCGCCCACTACCGCTGCCCGATGACTCCTATACGAGAAAGCATAACACAACATCACGCCAAGTGCATTGTTTCGCTGAACAATAGCACCAACAAGAAGGACAACTGGAAGCACTTTAAATGACTTCCTTACGATAGCTTCCATCCACTTCAATCGTTGCGGGCAATGGTGTACAAAGTTAAAGCTTTCCATACCGCTGGACATACATTTACAGGCATTGGAACGTACGGTAGGCATGTGTTGCCAGGCACATACGCGACCATACCGCGGATATGTCGCTGCTAGGACATGGCGTGCAATAAGCACATAGAGCACCGAGAGCACATCGCCGAGCACGATACCAATCAACGTCAATGTAAATCAACGCATACAAAACGGGTAATCTCATCTCCACTTTGCCAAGGCCTCGACTCCCGCAGCCAGCACTGGCTAGCGGAAAGAGTACGCCTAGATCTGCATTCCTATGCTAACCCCAGTCACTCTCTCGCCTTCGCCTATCGTCCCAAGAAATGAATAAACTATCATTCGAGATGCTCTACCACCCTGGCGGGACGGAGCGAACGGGGAGACGAAAACACAACAAGCTGTGGCTTCGGGGCCGTGATTGCGCCACTGATTTTCCATTGTGTCGCCACAGACACTCGGCCTCGTTAGCGCGTTGGAAGGGAATCGGTTTAATCAGCCGGAAAATCCCCTGCTGACCGGGGACGTGGGAGCGGGCGTGGGGATGTGGAACACGCACTTAGAGGGTTTGCCGATCCACGACCGTACCCGGTAGTGCGTACATTTGTGCCACGTTCCAGGAGCCGCGTACTAGTTGCCCCCGATTGGGGTATAGTAGTGTCGATTAATCCGTGCGATGGAACCAACCACACACGGCATGAGCATGAGAGTTTGGATTCAATCGCTTCACAATCTACTGCTCGAATCGCAAGGACGGGCGTTCCTGGAAGGAAATGCCAGGGAAGGTTCTATTGCCAATGCCCCGAAGTCATCGTTAGCATGAGCGAACCCGGAGATTCAATGGATGTCCGAGCGAGCGAACTTCAAAGGACCGAACGTGCTCCGTACGGTGCTCGGTGGTCGCAGCGTTGTGCAGTGCTGCTGCTGCTGCATACTGACCAGAGCTAACCTTTTTGAACAAACAGTGGTCAAACAATCGATTTCAGCATAAGACCGTACCGGCCTTTGCCGATGCGAAAATCGCGTTTCCGAAGAACTAGCAAAGCCCCATTTTATCATCCCTTAAAAGGGACGATCACAATAGCCCGCAAGGATACCGCCGTTTGATGTTTCACTGGACATAATTTGAATTTTCAACCATTTCCAACATTCATTAGGGCATACGGAGGCAAAGGCTGGAAAATAATTCTTAAGGACCCTAATACAACCATTAAAGACCTTAAATTACAGATAATGGAGTACTTCATTTCAACATTTAGCGTGTACATGCAAACGTTGGAAACATAGCAATGAAAGCGTTTTTTTTAAGAACCCCACATTTGATAACGTCCCTTGATGTTTCAGTTTCGATAGCACACACACAACCGCACGCAACCGCGGCTGATAAATCGCAACCCTAATCAGATCGCAACCGCAGACTAGCGCAGAATTGCCGATGATATACCGATTCCGGTGCGTTTCCAGTTTCATTTGCATTGCGTGCTACGAGTCCTCATGTTCCCGGGCGCGAACCGTGCGTGAAGGAATCTACGAATGCTACCACCACCACCACCGGAACGAGGGTAATTGAAGCGTGCACAATCATGCCACCCGTGCCGGGACCGTTTCCATGCAGCAGGTTCGCGCTATCGATTTGCGTGAGATTATCACCTTTCTCGCATCTAGCTTCTAGGCCACGCGTTTAATGCGGTACACTGGGGTGTGCGTAAGTTGACGTTTACCTTCGGCGCCCGCACAATTAAGACGCGTCCTCCTGCCATGCCTTCCACCCGTGTGCGTAATTGGGCCAGGTGTTTGCATGATCAATCAATGGCCGTTTTCCGAAGAAAGACAATTATTTCAACGCAAAACATATCAATGGACTAAATCCATAATCCACTTCCGAAACAGTTTTAGATCACTTGAAACCATTTCTAAGTATTGTAGAAAGAGTACAAAGCTTTCGTACATGACGATTGACGTACAAAAGAGAAGACACTCTCCAAACAGTTTATAACTAACTTCTCCTTTTAGTAAATAATTATCTTTAAAGCGACTTTCAAACGCATTTCATTTAGGAACAAAGTTGAAATGATTCTAGGAACTGGATTATTAAAGTCGAAAAAAGGGAAATCTATGGAAAATGTAGGCCTTGGACACGAATAGCATGTTGGTTCTTCGAATCGAATTATCAGGAGCTACGAAACGCACTGCAAAATCTCTGAGGCTTTGCATTCAATCCTCAAAACACATTAGTTCCCCTTTTCAATTGAATCCATTGCATGCATTTACCGCTTTGTATTGAACTAATAGTCTTGTACTCTAAATAAAAAATGATCCGATATCTTCTATCAGAAGCTCTTCGGATGTCCCATGGCGATGTGTCTATAATTGCATAGGACAAGGAATTCAAACGAATGCAATTCTAGTACTGGATTAATTCAGTGTGTGCTAGGAACAAAGCAATTGGCTCTCGAAAAGGCTTTGTCTCCGATGATATCTCCAAATGATAGTCTATAGATAGTTCCTAAGTATAGCTATCAGCTTTAGATGTACCTATATCTAGTACGTTTTGGAGAAAAAAAAGTATTCTCTTGGCTAGAATAGTCATACTATAACGAGTTCAATCATCTAGCGCATATTAAACAAATCGTTCTGCTTGATCAAGAACATTATTTGAAAACGTTTCTAAAGCTACAGCTGCACAACTTGCAGAGCGCGCCTTTCCACACATTTCGTCGTAATTTCAATCACGATAGTGCATCGTTTTGTTCCGTACAAACAACGGCCTCACACCAAAGGAGTGGAAAAGATTTATATCTCCAAAAAAACAAGAACGAAAACCAGAACAAAGCGTTGCCACCGCCACTCGTTGCAAGCTGTTGGGCGTTAATCGAAAGCAGAAAATAACCGATGCATCACGTCACCTAGCGTGAAGCTAGCGCGCAGAAATCCTCTACCACCACTGCACTCCTTGTTGGTGGTGTTTGTGGCAAAGGTGAAAATAAACGTGCGATTGCGTCAAGCCACACACACACACACACAAGTTGGTTTTCTTGGCTGCAAGCCCTTAGTTCCTCAACCAGCCGAACGGTTGTTGTGCATGATGTGCGCTACCACCAGCAGCTGCTGCACCGAAAAGCGCTCCAAGCGTGCAGCGTTCGTACGTACGTACGTAACGTAGCTGGGATGATTTATTCCGGAACTAAAATTTATAGCCCTGCCACCAACCGTGCAGAACACGGACCTCCCTCGGTCCGACAACTACACGCCACGCGGGGAAATTGTCGCAGAATTTGGCGTAGTTTCGGCACAGCGGCACACGATATCCTATCGGAAAGCATAAAAGCACACACACACCACATACACGCAGACAGAGACACGGTCGAGGATGCTGGAATACTAGGAATCCACGATTATTCAGTCGGGTAAGGCCACGTCCTCTTGGGCTACGGATATACCTAGCTAGGTCGTGATAGAACCTTAAGTAAAAAGCTTATTTTCTCCACTCTAAATGAAGATCATGAAGCTAGTTATGAGCTCTTGTCGGTCGTTATTCTACCCCCTGTCCCTCCTCCGTGCCGACATCCGCCACCAAAAGCTAATGGGAGAGAAAAGGGGAATCGTCCCCGCGGACTATAGTAACAGTTGCAGTTGACTATTTTATGATTATGACCGGCGATGCCTCCAGAAGCATCGATGTCAGTAAGCAGACGACGGTACGGCGGGCCGCCAGGAGACAAGGAGCTAGGTGGGTGCTCATATTTCGAGTGCCAGCCAGTTGATATCTGGTAGTGCAATATTTGGAGCGCATTACTGCCAGGAACGTTCCACCCCAGGTTCTCGATGTCTGTGTGGCGTGTGGCGGGATTGCAGGTTGACCATTATTTTTAGGTCGAGATGACACAGATGCTTGCACTGGGTCGATTCTCGTGCGTTTTTTCTTCTTATTTCGTCTGATAGCCAAGAAACCATTTCAATTTCCGCACACTCCCAGTTCCCACACCAATACTCCAAGCCCTGGTGCGCACCAAGAAGTCGTTGAATGATAAGGGAAAGGTATTGGGCAAGTATATGAAACTATCTGCAAATCGGCGGACCGACTTGAGGTACAGAGCTTTATCCCATAAAGCAATGTCAACAAACGATTATTGTTAAACGAATCGGTGCAGTACGGAAAAAAAACAAATCACTACTTACGGTCTTCACCGACGCAGGACAATCCCGGAGCAGACGGCACATTTGGAAATACTGAAATGAAACAACAAAACGAAGTAAACGTTAGTATGCATTTAGTTACCAGTAAAGTTGGTGCACTTTTTGCAACATAAGTTTAAGTTAATATCCTTGACAGCAAAACCAACAAAAATACATTCTTTAAAGGTTACTAACGCCTGGCACACATGAGTGTCTCTTTCGACCGTACGATCAACTGCAGCAAGTTTTTGTTGCGCACTTCAAATATCTCAACACAAATTATTATTTTCTTCACTATCTACAGTCCACCCGTCAGCATATCCCAGTCCATCCAGCTTCACCGAGGGACTTTGAAGCGCAGCACCGTAAGTACGTACTTGCGGTAAGTAATACTTTTCGTAACGGATTCAGTGCCCATTTTCTCGCGAGATGTTGGTTTGACGGGTGGTTGGGATGGTTAGCGTTCCAGTTTGTGGTTCGTTTGAGTGCAAACTTCTGTGCCACGACGTTTCTTCATGATTGTTTGACTTATTGTTCACCCAAGAGATTCCGGAACCGTATCACTGGGGAACTTCTTATCGAGGTAACATCTCGGTGGACGCTTTCAGATGTTATGAGATGGAACACGTAATGAAGTTGTTTTGGCAGACTTTTACTGCAAATGGAACTAAATATGAAAATATAAAGTACGTGCAAAGCAGTGGAACGGTAGAAAATAGTGATTTTTTTGGCAGATATTAAACTGCTCAATCAGAATTGTAAAAACATATCGTTCGATAATTCTTGAAAACTTCACAAAATCTCTGGAACGACAAAAAGAAGGTTCGCACACACGCAAACACTCTTGGAACCCTTTCCTTCTTCACAAAGTGTAACGATTTTTCAATCCCTAGCAATAAAGAGGGCATAAATTAAGCTTAAAAGCTTCGATAACAAATTGCCAGCAATTCGTTGCACCGGCACCCACCGACGGCAATGCCTGCGAGGTAAACGAAACGAACGCTTTTTTTATCGCTCCATTGCGTTTCTACTGAAAGCTTTTCGATCCACATTTCGCCTTGCTTTAGTGTAAGGGAAGAAGCACGGCTTTGAGAGGGTTCCGGTACTGTCGATAGCCATAGAATGAAATTCAATCGCACGACAAGGTTATCGGATTAGATTTCCTATATTCCAAGCATAACAATGTTGATGCAAAACCTTAAGAGTTAGACGCCTTTAAAATATGATCACCAAAATCTTTACCACGAAAAAATCATCTCACATTCAGTGCCATACACTTCACTAAACATAACTTTTTGCCCTTTCCTGTTCTATTTCATTTTTCCAGGTCATGAAGCCAGCGATACACTCGGGGCTGAAAATAGTGTCCATGCAAGCGCTTTTGAAGAAGTAAAAACCCGACTGCAAAAAACGCGAACCAACGTTCAGCGTAATCGATGATAGCACGGTTCCGAACATGACTCTGCAAGGGCCCCAAACGATGATCTCATTTTACGAAACAATCAAACCATTGGTAGCGTCGCTTTTTTCCCGCAGCCTTTAGTTTGAAACCGACATATCCTCAGGGAGTTTAAAATGTCATTACGGAAGGAAAATCTCCATCATTGTTTCATATCTCCCATAAATCACATCTACATGACTAGCATCGCATTCTCCGGTGGGTTTATTAGCTTTGAAAAAAGGAAGAATAACAGCCACGATTTTAATCATTGACCCATAATATGCTTCTACTTTTTATTTGCTCATCTTTGGGCAATAGAGTGTGTTCGTCGTATGGACAACGCACTGGTCAAATGTAATGTTTATTTTATGTTGACTGCATCACTGCATCGAATTTTCATATAGAATCCAAATATTCATTTGTCTAGAATGTTTTTAAAACAATGTTATACTTTGTTACCTTCAATGCTACATACACAAACGCGTGATACTACCTCCTGAAACGGTTGCGCGCCGTTACCTGTCCACGATTGATGGACGCAATATTTGACATCTCAATCAAATGGTTCGCAGTACGGTAGTGCGTGGAAATCCTTCCACGTGTTGCATATCAAACGCAACGAAATAAAGCCGTTTCTTACTTGCACATACCACATTCTTTTGAATAAAAGGCCTTTCAATACGGTGCGCCTCATGCTAGCTATGAAGACATCTTGTTTTGACTCGCAGAGTTTCCCTTTCGATCACTAATTACAGACTGCATCCTGACAAGTGATGCGAAAATTGTTGCACCAACGCAAACAGAGAACTACCGTAGCATTCCTTTCGATGGACGCAATCATACGGTGTCCACATGAACGAGATCAGCTAGTTTCTCAACGACCCTACAGGTGATCGGTACACGACCAGCTAGTTCGCAATCGGTTCGCAAGAAAATGTTCCATCCATCCCGATGGATGGCAAAGTGCCGCGTGTGGTATGCAGCGACATTTAAGTTTTCTGCAGATGCTGACTATTTCTTTCTCGTGCAACCGCTCTGCCGATCGCTGCAACTGTTTGGCAATCCAGTGCGTTGCTTGCAGGAGTTCGGTACGGTTCGTGGCCTGTTCGTACAGCTCTGTCGGTTCCTGTTTTTGCTACCGTACGCTTCATTCGCGCTAAAATCTTACTGGCAGCTAAACCATCCGTTAGATACTAACAATTCCATCCTTACGTATGGATCATTCGTGATTTACATGCTTTGGGCGATTCTAATCTGGGTGCTGAACCATTACGAGCACGAAATGTGTGAGCTAAGGCTCTTTTTCAAGAATCCCACCTACCAGGAGCAAAGCGATTGGGCTCACCGAATCCGTGCTGGTAATTACCGTCGATGGAACTGGATGATACTCATGTTCTATCTGTTTAACGTCATAAACGTGTCGATCTTCACGCTTACCAACGCCCATAACAGGCAGTTTCATTTTCAAACCCGGGGTGAAGTCGTGGGACCGCTGTATTTTCAAATCATCGTCGAAATTTTCACTGGCTACTTGAGCTTAGGCTACTTTGTACCCTCCTGCATAACGCTCATGACACTTCAGTTATTTCGAACGGAGATGCACATTTTAACCACAACCCTTAAGCAAGCGGCCAATGAAGAGCAGCAGCAACAGCAGCACCAACATGCTGTCGACATCCGCTGCGCATACCGTTCGTTTTGCAAGCAGTTTTACGCTAACATTCGGCGCCACACGGAACTATTGCAGTATGTAGTAGAGCAAGTGAAAATGTGGTGTCGGTAAGAGAAGTGTTTTAAAAGCTGCTTCTTTGCCATTTGTCATTCCAGATCCATTGCCACGTTTTGTAAAGTATTTAGCCCTATCAGCGTGGTGCTGTACTATGGAGCTCTCATTACAATAACATGCACATGCTTTTACGTAATGAAGCATGACGTTTCTACAACCACAGTCTGCTATGCAGGATTTGCAGTTTATATGCTATTCAATACGCTACTGTTTTGCAAAAGCATCGATAGTGTTAATGATCTGGTAAGGTGTATTTTCATGTCTGACAATTCTTCGCTGCGATAAATAAGCAATCACCAATTCCTCCAATCTCTCCTTCCTATGGCGAACAGCACACGGAGGTGGGTTACATTATGTACAGCGAGTACTGGCCAGCGACGCTACAGTATGCGGACCAGGGCTTGTCAACCGAAACACTGCGACCCTTGCGCCGCAGTATATTGATCGTTTTGCAGCAAACTTTGCGACCGCTCCGATTCGGTTACGGCGTGTCCGGTTCCCTCTCGATGCAAAGATTCGGAGAATTCATGCAACAAATTTACTCACTGATAATGTTTCTAGCTCAGCTTAATTAGAACAATAGTTTTTGACATTATCGTTAGTCACGTAGGAGTTACCAAGTGTGCAGTGTTCTTCTTTCTTAAAAGAAAACACATCGTGTGTTGGCAATGTTAGTTTCACTGAAGCCTCTGTTTGTTTGTTTTTTCCTGTTGGACACCATGTTCCTTGCGTTTGATGTATTATTCGTAACAACTCTGCCAATTATCTGCTGGTAATTATCGTATGTATAGACCAAACATTTTGTCACCTGCAAATACTGGTTCTTGTCTCCAGTTTGTCATCGATTCTAGTCGTATCAACACGCATTTACTACTGCACAGTATGTGGCATCACCAGGTGCAGTTGTGGTTTCGGTTTCTACTTGGACGATTCACCACATTCACCGACAGTTCAGACTACTTCGGTCTGTACAAAACGCTGGCAACGATATCGGCCATTCACTACGATGCGTCTTGCTGGTTCGATCGAGCGATCTGGATCGTCTACCGATCGCTGCCAATCTTGGTGAACATCTCCTACTTCTACAAAGCCTATCGGCTCATCCTGTTCCCCGAAGACAACACCTCAGCCGCCAGCGTTATCGCATCAGTGTGGGGCTTTACCGAAGGAACGCTACGCATTTGTCTCATAGAGCTGCGGTATGGCACGCTGGCTAGCATTATGTCGTTCCTGAACGAGCGATCGTACCGGCAGCAAGATTCGCTGGTGCGTCAGCAACGTGCCACCCTGTTCGGCGAGAACAACCGCATCCAGCTCATTCTCGTCGCCACAATGCTGATGGAAGCGATCTGGTTCATGACGACGCAGCTCTTCAGCCGGGATGCCTTTATGCTGCAAGTGAACGGACACGTGGTGGACAGCATAGCGGTTCAAATACTTTACGGCCTGCTGTCGAACGTGTGGGGCCTAATCTATGTGCTTTCCTTTGCCATATTCTACATCATCATGAACACACTGCATCTGGAAATGAGCATTCTGCTGGACGGCATTACAAGTGTACAGTTCACGGTTATGCGTCGGTTGAAGCAACGAATGGAAACGCTAGCGGCGTCCGGACATTCCTCAACTCAAGTTTTCTGGAGTATTCTACAGCCGGAGCTGAACAGCCACATCTCACGGCACGTTGATCTCCTTGAGTAAGTGTCCTTTAAATGTGCTTCAGCTTTTTTCAATTCATTGTTACGTTAATTTGTTCTTCATCCTCAAGCAACCTCAAAGAGTTCAGCTCTATTGTGGGCCCATTTTCCTTCGTACAGTACTATGGTACCTTGGCGCTGATTGCCGACTGTGGATTCATTCTTTCCATAGAGGGTCTGTCGGCGAACGGTATGATCTACCTGCTGTTCGTTACCGTGTTAGTGTTTCAATCGTTCATCCTGTGTCGCGGAATCGAGAAGTTAAATGATCTGGTAAGAAACTACAAAGATATGATTGCTTTTTTAACGAGCCAGAGTTATTTCTTATTGCTCCACCAACTCCAGAACGAAGCCATTGGACAAGCCCTGTATAGCGGGTTTGACTGGCCCGACATGCTTCAATACGATCAACGCTTTCGCCGCCAGTACGTAACCGTGCGGCATACGTTAATGCTCGTTATTGGCCGCTCCCAGAAAGGATTCCAGTGTTCGTACGGAGGCCTCGGCAGCATCTCCATGGAACGATTCGCCCAGCTCATGCAGAAAAGCTACTCGTTGTTAACGATTTTACTTCAGTTCGCCAAGTAAAAGCTACAAACATGGGAACGCATCCAGCCACAACAACTAGAACAAATCACTATGCTGCACTATAAATGAAAACACATCTATTAGTAATCGTTGCTAGCGTTGGTGCACAACAAAGCACACACGTTAGAGATTCGTACGTTCTTCAAAGATTTTCAGAACCGAACCTATAGGTAATTGGTGACCAATCTCACTGTACTACTACATCACACTGCCCACATTGCATTAGTTGCTGGTTTGTACAAACACAGCTGATACTGATACACGTTTACTTAAATGCTAGCCAGCTCGAGCCGGCCTTCGAACACCATGCTTTATAAACAAACCCAGTAGATGAATGTTGTAGTGCACTTATCGATCGGTGTGACACTCCATGTGTCACTCATTTTTAAAGCACACCGCAGAATATATAACGCTATACACCTCCACATACCTAAAAAGAAAGAAAAACAATAAAAAAAACTTTAGTTTTGCACTCTTGCACGAAAGAAGCCATTTTATTACATTTTTATAGAATACATTCGAACCAAAACGATCAAGCCTAGCTTCAAAATCTATCAAAAAAAAAGTTGGTCCCCAAAAATAAACAAACATTAAGCTCCGCCATATTTTAAACGCCTGCCCATAACACGTCATCGCTCATAAGAACAGATAATTTGATCGGTAAACAAATCCGACCAACTGTTAGCCCTATTAGCTCTCAATCGAGACACACACACATACGCACAGACCCATTCCAACACTACGCACCCTTGGGTGCCCTCGAATAGTGTCGGTAGCCCCGGAACTACTTGCACACATACGCAGCACAGCCACAACACTCCTATGCAGCACGGAAAGATGATTGATTACCATCAATTTGAAGTCAATAGAGCGCGAGACGCGGTTGACTGTGTGCTGCCATCTCGCCCGCATGAGGCCGTTGGATAATTAGAGCCAAAATTTGGTTCGAACATCGAACGATCGTGTGCCCAGTTTTTGCACCCCGCCCAGTTGCGAGACGAGACGGCCAAGAAGGCGGCAGTAGAGAGAGAGGTACAGAGGGCAGGTTCAATCGATGTAACAACCAAGGGAGCTATAATTGAGATCTTACACCTTGACTGGAAACGCTTGCGCTTCTAATCGGATCACTTCAGGCTAATCGTTTCGGGTGGTAATTTCATTTTACCGGGAAACCACACCAAGCGAGCATGTGGTGTCATCACTGGCAGCAGTGTCTTACCGTGGCTTTATAAACTAATCCGCCTAGTGATGCGGTGTATGGCATTTCAGCAATTTAGTTTATTTAACGTTGCTGCTACATACACGCACACACACATACACGCTCTAAATCAGTGTAGTAGTTGACATTAATAGAGCAAATAATGATTGATTTAGATTTAGAAGGGCTAGCAGTAGCTTGAAACCGATAAAGCCTATAACATTGTTTTTCAATTTATTTGCTGATAGCTTGATCGATTTAGAACGTACAATTGCTGCTTAGTGCAACCACCTGTCATATACTAACATTCTCCAGCAGCAACAACGGGGGACGGCGTCACGGCAGCTACAAAGTACGACGAACCGTAGTACAGGCTGGCATCCATGAGGTTCCACATCGTTTTGCTTCCGCCGCTTTGAGGCAGCAACCGCAACAGCAATATACAGCAAAAATCTGTTACACGTCGCGAGACTTGTATCGGCTTCGCACACACTTATCGCTATTGTTTTCCCCCCGCCCTTAGCAGCTTGCAATTTCTCACGAGTGACTCATGTTGCGCTCACACACATTTCTAGCACTACATTGCTGGCCAATAAACGGACAGCAGTCGTAGCAAAGCACGAGTACAAATATCACAACAGCGCACCTGTGCTACATTAAACTTAACCTTAAATAAAACGACTGCAGAGACCTTCGAGTCAGCTATTCAACTATTCAAGATGATCCTGCACCTTTGAAAAATATATTCACTCGTTAGAATTTCGATTATTGCACACAAACAACAACAAAAACTAGCCCGGATTAGTACATCGAACGGCACACACGCTTCTTCTAAGCAACCTATCCTACAGCTCGCGAGACACTAACATCGTCTAACACTCCCTGACCGAGTTCCAAACAAACACATACCCTTACAGGGCAGCCTCAGTATGTGTGCGTGTGAGTTGGTTATCACCAAACTGGCCACAATCCCGAAAAGAGGCTTGCAGCGACGTGTTGACACTGCTTTGCACCGATCTAAGCAAACGAACCCGGGGCCGATAAGAGGAGCGCGCTCGGGTTACCCAATCTACAGCACCTCACACAAGATTGGATGAAAGTGAACGCGCGTGGGGTGCGGGGTGCGGCACAGGTGTCGAAGTGTTGTATCGGTTCATCGCCGGTACACCCCTTTGGAGTGTGTTGTGCAAGTGTGTTGGACCTCTGCAGCACACATTCGTCGCCGCTGATAAACGTGAAATATAGCTCAGCTGCGATAAAGCGACTATCTTCTAACCATGCAACGGATGGTGGGCGGTTCTGAGCGAAACAATTGATTTTGCAAGTTGCATTAGAATGTTGCAAAGCGTTTGGCAGGCATGTTTATTAAAGATGAAGAACGTATACAGTAATTGGTTGGCATTTAAACCACCTCAAAGCTGGAGGGATTTTTTGGGTTACAATGCAACGAAGAAAGCTTTCCTTGGAACGATTAATATCTATCGGGTGCATAAATAATGATCAAGTTCATCTACTTTCAAACTACCAAATTTATTACACCGGCATTCCGGTCGCCAAAACCATCCGATATCCGTAAGTATCCATGCAGAATACTTAAAACCCTTTAGATTAGATTCCTGGTAACAAATATGCCCGTCGCCTGTACCATCCAGACAGGCTCAGGGACTGTTGCTTCTTTCCAATTTTTCGATGATTTTTTTTTTACATTCCCCACTCTCGCTAAATCAACCCTTAACTCAGATTTATGGCAACACTTAGGACCGGCGTCCATTGTAAACTTCACTCTTACTACCACATCTGAACGGATTTTGCTAAAGAATAAATCATCATTTAGCCACCGCTTAACGATGCCTATTTGGCGCGGTAAAATAGAGTGGAACAAAGGGAGAGAGGGATAGAGGGAGGTAGAGTGCCCTGCAGGCGTACTTTAATGCAATGATGTATTGCTTATCAAAACGATTATGAACAGTGCGGAATGGGAGCAGTTTGGAGAACATTCAAAGTCCTACGAAAGGAAAAGAGCGGAAGAAATCAATCTTCCAGATACAGTTTACGCATACGCGATTAGCTATTGTATGTAAAATAGTTTTCATTTTTAATATTTGTGTCATAACGGCCAGCTCTGAAGCATCATCAAAACTTAAAAAAAAAACAAAGACTTCAATTGCCCAAAAGCTTCAAGGAATGTCAAAAGTAGGAAGATTTAAGACATCCATAGCTTTGATCCTTCGCAACAATCAACAACTGTAGAATGGGAAAATGATTTGCCACATGTCACTAACGGCTGCGATTTATAACTGTTCGAAGATGAATTCATTACGATAATAAACAGCATGCAACGAATCAATACGTAATAGCTGACGTTAATTCTACATTGGCGTCAATCGTACCACAAGAAACAAACCAGCCAGCGTGTATGACAGCACAGAAAGAATGATAGAACCCAAAGAAGAACTAAAGAACAAACGCTTCATGGTGAATCCCAGCCGGCGATCTGCGAACTGGAAAGTCATCCCGCTTCTAGCGGGAGCTTCTACCAATCGCGGTGTAATCGGCCTTGGTGCGCAGCACGCCGGGCGACACGGCGAATCGTTCAGGTTGGGGATTTCGCTCCACTTTGTTTCAAGGTCGTACGGACCACGGAAACAAGTACGGGGGACAGGGCGATTACTTGCACTTTGTGTCGGAGCTAGTTCCCGGGGATAGAACCAGAAGAGGACAAGTCCCGCGTGCAGAACGCAAACCAATTCATCTTCCATTGCGTTGCATCGCATTCAACGATCGGAAACATTCATTTGGAGTAGGTTCGGGGCTCCCCGTCCGTCGACGGTAAATGGGCAATAACCAGTTTAGTGACGTCACACGCTGTTGGGTGTTGTACAGCGATTGACAAGTGTAGCGTAACGATTCAACTGATTTGAAGCGAGCGTCATCTTCAGCTCGTATTTTGAACGTGAACCGTCTGCACTCGATCCATCACTTGGAACAAGGTGTTCATTACTTTTTAATTAAACAATAAATAAAAATTGTTCAATTTCAAGAAGCAAACATACAAATCATTAATATTCATTTTATCTACAACACGAACCTGTTGCTCAACGTAATGTATTTTTTTCTATTCCACTATGTCACCTGTACCACCCTGTGACAAGCAATTCCCTGTGCTGCGCTAGGCTGGCACACGATCCATCGTCATTCACCGCACCCCGCCACAAGACCTGTTGTCATTCTGATTCGGCGCTGAAGAGGAAGATAAAGCATCTCACGCACAAGAAGTACCCATCGTTGATCGTTGTTCCACCGCGCCACGATCGATCCTGTCAGTCGCTTTAGTACGGCGTACCGGTGCGGACGTCTTCGGTTCCTATTCGATTCGGGGTGGGAGTAGCAAACGTGCCGAAACATGATCGTGGTGCCAGCGTTACTGCTGATTGTCCTGCTGGGCGGTGAGGGAGCTCCCCGTACGGAGGCCTATCAGGTGCGAAAGGAAATCAGCTTCAACTGGATACGTGACAGCAAGGACGTGATCAGAAATCAAACGGTGAGTATCCACAGACAACGGACCCCGAAACCGCGGTGGGAATCATTGCTGACGCGTGTATTTGTAACTTGCTTGGTAGGCTGTGCTGCTGCGAAGAGATGGCTACGATGCTGACCGGCTTCAGGTGCGCACCGACGACGGTTACCTGCTCACGGTGTACCGTATGCTGTCCAAGAAATCCCGGCTAGGTGTAGTGCTGATGCATCACGGCATACGCCAGTCGAGCGATATGTGGATGTACCTGGGACCCAAGCGCTCCCTTGCCTACCAGCTGTACGAAGCCGGGTACGATGTGTGGTTCAGCAACTCGCGTGCCTCACCCGAATCCGACGGCCACGAACGGCTCGACCGGGACAGTGACCATTACTGGGACTTTAGCTTCCACGAGATCGGCACCGAGGATCTGGCGGCAGTGATCGATTACGTACTGGCTGCGACCGGCCGGAAGACGCTACACTTTGTCGGATATTCGGAGGCGGGGTCGGCCGTACTTGCCCTGCTCTCCGAGCTGCCGGGGTACAACGAGAAGCTGTCCAGCGTGGAGCTGATGGCACCGCCCGCCTTCATGCAGTACGGTCAGTTTGCCTGGATAGCGCGCATGGTACAGCCGATACGGGCGCTGTTCCCGTGGAGCGTTTACTACACCCGAGATGCGTTACCCACGCAGATCTGTACCCTATTCCGCAACGAGTGCTGCCTGCTGTTCGGCCAGATGAGTGACCGTGGGACGGACAATGGTACGCGCACGGAACGCTCGCCGGGTTCGTCGTCTCCGGCCGGTCGTGCCGGTTGCTTCGATCTGGAAGACGTTTCGCTCAAGCAGCTCGAACACTACCGCCAAATCATTGCCAGTGCACGGTTCCAGCAGTTCGATTACGGGTACGCGGCGAACCTGCATCGCTACAAGCAAAAGACACCGCCCGACTACTGTCTGTGGGACGTGACGGCACGGGTGGCGCTGCACTACGGCAACAAAGACAAAACGGTCGACTGGAGGGGTGTCGAGCTGCTGGGCCGACGGCTGCCAAAGGTGTCGGAGCTGCAGAAGATACTGTACAAAGGTTACAACCATCGCGACTTCTACCGGAACCCAAAAGCGCAGGCAACGGTCTACGCGAACATCTTGAAGTCGATCAAACGCCATGCGTCAGTACAATAAATCTATGCTGCCTTTTAACGATAATGGAGAGTGAGTCTGACGTGGTTTAATCTATTTATGTTTTTCTCGACGCACTCTTGAGACGAACCCCTTACTCCCATAGTGTCTCTTCCACGTTGTTGATCTTCCTATCCACTGATTTCTTGTTGGTATTTATACGGAGCAGGAACTGGTTTTTCGATAGGGCTCGCCGCGGGAACTAGCCCACCCATTTAAAGCAACCAATTTATGCTCCCCAACACGTGTGCATACCGGAGCGCGCTTCCGTGAGCCGTTTTCATTCTCTCTCCCTCTCTCACACGCTCCAAGCAAGCTCGCTTCAAAACCATGAACCTTCGTCAGTTCGGGCCGAGACATTACAGTTTCAAGGTTACGCCGGTGTTTGAGCGAAATGAAGCGAAAACGCCTAATCCAAACACACCACACCACCAGGCAGTAGATGAGCGGGACGCGAACTTTTGTTTGCGATCGAAGAAATTATTGCCCACCGTTGCCGGGGTGGCCTTCTTATTGCCGAGTTGCGCTCTACAACCACTTTCCTCTCGGGCCAGGGCCAAGTGCATCTTTTGGCAACTGCTTTGTCTTCTTTCTCTACTACATCGCCACCGCCGTAATCTAACGCAAAGGGAGAGTGTGTAAAAACGTGAGTAACTCGCCCGAAAAAAGTGAATCAATGGAGTGTGTGCGCCGTCGACACGATGGTCAAGTGTACTGATTCGTACATGGAAGGACAGAGACAAGCGCCGGCACAAGGTGTGCCATCGCATTACCCGGGCGTGTGAAGTACAATGCACAGTAACACACACACATACCCGGGAGTTTGACGGGCTGCGGCGAGAGCAGCTGTCGTGTTTGTTGATCCGTTTGATGGGTTAATTGACGCGCGTTTTTAGGTTGTTTTGGCTATGCGCCTTTTTGAAAGCCTCTTTATGGACCCGAATCAATCGATACCCTGTGGCGGGCCTAGTTGGAAGGCTTCGCAAACCAATAAATAACACTGCGCTAGAGGATGCTCCGCTTTTGCATTTTATCTCTTGCGTGAAGGTTGATGGGCACTGGACCTTGTTGGAAGCTTTTTGTACCATCACAGTGAACTACAGTCAACTCGTCTTAAATTGACGCAATAAACCGTTCCAAAGTTCCAATAAAACAACTACCAAGAGACGACTAATAGAACCATTGTTTAACATGTAAATCCAAGCAATGAGTAAAACAGATAATGTTACCGCTGCGTCTCAAAAGACCGGTAATTCCTATCAGAATATCCCCTTACTTTTCTACCTTTCTTATCGCTCAGATGATGCGCACACAAACTCATCTTGATAACACCGGCAAGCAAGCCCTAATCCTGTTTAATTCATTTATCATTCTCCTTTCCATACTTCCATTCATTGCCCTTCCCACGTCTACACGCCCCACCCATTCACCCTTGTCTTTCGTCAACAAGCATACTCTTCTTGTTGACATCCTGTTAAGACTCTTATCTAAATACAACTACCCGTAAGCATCCTAGCCGCTTCCACCCAGCAGCAGGCTACCCACTGCTCAGCAGTCCTGCCGACAGAAATTAATATGAAAAATCAACTTTATCCCCACCAGCACAGGACATCACACTTCCCTCAGCAAAACTCCCACGAGCCCAGCAAAATAAAGAAAACTCAGGAAAGAAAAAGCGAAAGTTTTGAATAAGCACTACCGGTCCCAATTTCCATATTCTGCCCCTTTGCCGGCGCCAAAAACTTTACTTAGCCCCCAAAAAACCGTGTGGATAATGTCGGGGAAGTTCCGGGCTTGACTTATTGGCTCACTCTGTGACAATTGAGTGTGTGCGTGTGTGTGTCAGTGTACTGGGCATAGCCAATGGGCAGCAACACTTTACGCTAGGAGCAGCCAATGGAGTCTTCTTTCAACGTGGGGCAAACGAAAGAAAGCACGAACAACTTTTCTTCCCATACACTCTCTGGGGTGGAGATGGGAGCTCAGGCTCAGGCAGTAAGTGTTTTCTATGTAAAATGGACTTTCAAGGATGAGAAGAGCGTTAACAGAAAAAAGACCATAGTACTGTAGCAACAATATATTGCCAACAAGCGTAAATGCCTTCCACTAGGACCGATGGATTTAAGAAGTGGAACAAAAAGAGGGGAAAACAAAGTACACAAGTTGAGCTGACTGGGCACGTACTTCAAAACAAGATCTTTTCGCTGGAAAACTTTACTTCCTGATGTCGACCTTCGTCGAGGCACGTCCCATAAATGGAGCTACCGCTTCCTTTAGCTGGCATTAAATTAAAAGTATTTAATTATGAAAATCCCTCAGCGTGAAAGTGCACGCATTCGTAAATGGAGCCAATATTTCCGATGTTTTGGTAATGCGCCTGCCCATAGTTCATGATAATAATTAGCTTAATGTAGGTAAATAGTAGCTCACATTTCATAAATGGCATAATCTGAGTGAAAAAAAAAAAACATATTCTCAGTGTTCAGTATTTTGGACACTAGGAATACGGAAACTGGAGAAAATAAATATGCCAAATATGCATCAAAGGAGGAAAACTACAAAAAAAGGAAAAATATCAACAAAAGCAACAGGAAATGTCAGCTCCGACATTTCCCCGAAGGAACAAATAGACCCTTCACTAGAAAAGTTTTTAAGCTCTCTTCTTAAAAAGTTTGTTCGAGTGGAAAACTGTGCCAATTTAAAAGGTAAACATTTTTAAAAACAGTTGAAATTGAGTTAAATGATTCTCAGTTTCTAGAATTCGAATAACTATTTTTTGACTACCAAAGTATATCGTATCTCGTCTGCATGATACAATGCAACATTCCAAGCTTCCCATTTTCTTCACCAACACAACAATATACAAAAGGGCAATCGGTTCGTGTGTGACGGTTTACCGACACTCGGCCGCTTTCTCCTGGCAGAAGCACAGACATTTCCAATTACGCGCCGATCATCACGGTGCCCTCCAAAGTTCTCTCCAGAGACAACGTGACCGTTCAGCCGGAAATTTGTCAACCTCCCAAGATCGAAAGCAGCTTTGCGATGTGAAATACATTTTTTTTTCTTTTTTCCTTCCATTTTGACTTTTTCCTACAAGCGAAAACTCATTCATGACACCTTCGTTTTCCATACACAGACTTCCCGTGTGCCTCCTGTTAACAGAGGTGTGATGTAATTTCCGGTCCTTACAAATGCTAATACAGCAGCACCTTTGCTATCAACACCAGCGCTTATACATCCGTGCCGCTGGGAAGGCATCAGCGTCACTCACGTAAAATGAAACACCCATTGTTTAAGAAGGTGTTGGGCTAGAGGACAGGTGTGCTAGGAAAAAAAACCGCATCAACATTTCCACTAGACAGCACCGGTCGAAGTATTTCTTTTTTTACTGTCTCGTTTACCATCGTTATGATGATGAAACTTCGAAACGACCCAGTGAATGATTACTTTTCTGAAGCGAATGGTCAACTAACTACATAGTGGAAGCAAAGTGTGTTTCCATCATCTGAGAAACAACAGCAACATCGTTCGAGGTCCAATGACTTACATCAACTTTATTCATTTTTGTACTCGGTGTTACATAAGATAAGTCTTTCAAATGAAGCTCTTGAAAATCACTACCTTAAAATCAATTAACTTAAGCTTTGCTAGGTAATAATAGCGCGCCAAGGAATCAACCCGATGCCCATGCATTGCGTATAAACAATCAAGCTATTACGGTACCGCTCTGCGACACATGGGAATCCTATTTTAATGTACACTGCGGGACAACAGTGTTCTACTGGCGCCCTCTAAGCGCACAACACCACACCACCCCGAGCCGACCATCGCTTCTAATGCGGCCCGACGTGAGTCAACGGAATTACAAATGCACAAACACACATACAACGGTCGACACCCATTTGCAAGCTGGCACAAATCAATGTCCCTGCAAACTGACACACGTTTGCCCCTCCTGGCTCGTGTACATCTTTCCCGCATTACAGAGTAGTTCCGCGGAACCGTTCTGTACCATACCACACTACGTAATTAAGGATTTAAATTAGATTTCCTAACGATTGTCAGCCACGTCAGTCAAATTGGCATTACGGGTTGGTTGGCCAGGATGCGACAATGGTTTACCAAAATTAGAATGCATGGAAATGTGAAATGGAACAAACCTACCACAGAAGCTTCGCAATCGTCGGTACCCAATGAACCAGGAATTATTGGGTGAGTTTGATGAGTAAAGCTTTGGTGAGTAAAAAGCTTTGGTGAAAATTGATATCAACGGTTGTCATCTAACGACTATATTTCTGTAATATATATGGCCCCAGAATACATTTGTCGCCTCAGTTTCGATTGATGCCTTAGCACAGAAACCTTGATTGATGGAGTCTTTATGCATTGAAGCCTGCTCATACTCTGATACAGGGTTTCCCACGATTTATTGGTCAGTTTCCATGATTTTTTGGTGCGTTCCAACGATTTTTTTAGCGTATCCCATAGATTTTTGGTTCGTTCCCATAATTTATTGGTATTTTCCGATTGGATATCAATACAATTGGACCAAAAAATTCTAGGAAACGACCAAAAAATCGTGAGAGCGCACCAAAAAAATATGGGAACCCACCAAAAATTGATGGGAACCAACCAATAAATCATGGGAAACCCTGTAATCACCAGGGCCAGGAAGAGATCTCCTGAATAGCAAGAATATATAGGTATTTCCTTGAGAACCTTTATGCTACACTCTGCATACCAAAATTAACCTCTTCATTGAAGTCTGATACCTCAGAGATATATTTCACGCCTTACTGACGCTTTATTGAATATTGAATCCTTAGGACATTCTATTCACCGTTCAAAAGTCACTTTTAGATGGCTGCCATTTAATTAGAGCTACTTTTACCAGGCCAAAAACGCATCCCCTACATTCACCAACAACTACAAAGGACGTCTATCGTCCTATCTATCCACATCAAACACCAAGATGGAGTTCAAGCGTTTGCACATAACCTTCCAGCCCGGAGACTCCACACCGAAGCTCCTCCTTATCCTCCTCCGTCTGCTGCTTTTTATAAGCCACGAGTTGGCCCGACGGGCGAAAACAACAGCCCCCAGGGAGGAATGGTAAAGGTCACGCCAACGAACGGTTAGAGAACATTTGTTAGGTGTCACCTTTTTCGGGGCCAATTACTTCGTGTAGCAATTTGTAGCCCGTCCATCCTGACGCAGCTTCACCCTTTATGTCAATCTACCGTCCACGGCACACACGTTCCTCCACCTCCTCCTACCCCGCGGCCACAGCCCGGTTGAACCGTGTGGGACGATTCCAACCTTTTGCTCAACACCTCGGCTAATACGTTACACCCCTTTACGGGAGAGAGCACGGTTGCATACGGTCCGATAAAGATCGAAACGCTTGCAGCACCAACCACCAACCAGGAAGCAACAGGGTTACACAACACGGGACGGCAAATTAAACACTTCTCACCCCGTCACTCCTCTATCGCCTCTAGAGCTTTTCCCCATGTACATCTGCAGGCGTACCAGGCAGTTCGTTGAAAGTGTTCTACCTCCGAAAACAGGCCAAATATATGCAGGATTGTATCTCGGCTGGAGTGCGGGAGACAGAGAGAGAGAGGAAACGGTTAAGTACACACGGATGATAGCTTGGCCGGGCTTCATACACACCGGGGTACGTGTGGGTATGTGGCATCCCTTATGGGACGTAAGTGAATCATGCTCACACATTTTCCGAACCAGCGAACAACAACACTACGATATGCGCCATCATGCATGCCCAACCAAGCGCAGAGGCTACGGAGAGGGGCGAAAAAACGAGTGACAAGCTGTAATTTTCTAATCACTCAAACAGTGGCCATCTCTGTGTTCGCTCCCATACATTTATAGAGCACCACCCGTCCGTCCGGTGGTGTTTCGGTATTCGCGTGTTTTATCGATCGGCATCGGAAAGATCGCTAGGAGTGACCACATTCAATATTGATGTATGCAAATGAATTAATTCATGCGGAAATTTCACACAGGTCATTTGGTGTGGTCGCTTCTAAGCCCGTACACATCGGAATTGTAGTTCGGTCAGCGCAAATGGCGATGGGTGAGAAATAGGTATTTTAATCAAACGTGGAACGGAGCAAAGTCCGTGCGCACACCATTCCAAGCACGCATCGACCGATTCAATTTTACATCAACACATGCAGCTGATGCGGGGAGCATTATATTACCTTGTTTGAATAGGTTATGCGAAATCAACAATACAACAAGGATCCTCTCCAGAGCATAGCAGGGTCGGTGGAGGAAGACATGAAGTAAATAATATCCCATCCGTTACCGATTCGTTGAGTGGATTTAGTTGCACTGCCGTTACGAACGATACTGGCTCAACTATTGCCACTCAAATTAACAACCACAATTTGAACAAAAGCTTATACTGTACCCTAATCATTAATTAGGCATGTTGTGCACGGGTGGTCTATTTTCAAAAGCCTAGTTAACAGACCAACCGAGGCGGTTTGCATAACCGCTAATAATACTTCCGATTTACTCACGCCACAAATTAGCAACTCTCAGTCATGTTTTAGCACAATTTTAGCACACACAGAATAGAAAAAAATAATTTGCATTTAGCGTGACTGTTCGTTTAGGAGAAATTCGTAAATTCCTGTTTTGCTCTTTTGCAAACGTTTTTTTTAACTATAATTAAGCTCATCGCTCATCGTTATCCTATCAAACATGGGATTCAATTTGACGATCAGAACTTCAGACACACTTTGTACAACATCTTACTTAACGATAATAACATATTTTTACAATACTTCAAACACAAAATGTAAACATAAAACTATCCTTCTTATCGTGCTACCCCCAGCATTAACTGCAGGCGTCTAAAATTGATCCTTAATTTTACCCAGCACTGCGGAAATATTGAAGCTACAGTTTTTAAACTCCTGACTTTCGCCATTACATTAACGAACGATTCCGCCGTAAACTGCCCTTGAAGCAACTACTTGAGCGAAACGCAACACAGCGAAACGCCTGAAATGTGAGGAGCAGAAAAAGCTCAAACTCTTGAGTCAAACAAGAGAAGCGTGCTTCATTTTTTTACCGCGCCCCACTCAGTACATACTAGAAATGGGAGGAAAATCATTAATGAGACTATTTCGTTTGGCAATCCCTCGCCCGCCCAGAAGCATAAAACGCCCCATCGGGAATGTTATTTCGAAAATGGGGCGGTAGGAAGTGAAATAAAAAAGAACTGCTTACCATATTCATTCGCGTACTACACCCGACTCTCCTGAGCTTTCAAGAACTTGTTTTAAACTTCTTGCATCTCATGGCACTGCCTGTCTAATGTGGTCCCGACCGCCGGATTTCAGCGGGGGAAATTCAACCCACGCTGAATACAGAGGGAATATGGGGAGTTGAAAAAATTATACACACTTACAAAAGCACCGACCAAAAACGCACCAAAAGGCCGAAAGCGAAAAAAAAACAACCCAGTCGGTAGGTACGTTTTTAATGGGAAAAGTTTTCGACTACTACCCGCAACCTGCTGCTGCTGCTGCTGCTGCTGCTGCTGTTGCTGCTCTTGCTTCTGGGGGGGCCGTCAGGAAGTGGTTGATATTTTACATTTACCATCGACATCGGCCGGGCTATATCAGTTTTCATTACAGGTTTTCAAGAAGCATTTTTTATGCTTCTTCCGGTTACTGGATTGAGTGGTGGAGGAATTTATGGTGTTTGGAAAAATTCGGAAAACGCTGTTAACTAGAGCACGACCGCTGTTCAACATGAGCTGGGATGAAAATTGACTGCACCACAGACCGGTGAGGGCTAGGAATGGAAGGCAAAATGAATGGAAACTGTACTTCAAGAAGTAAAACTGCAGAAACAGGTACATTTCCGTAATGTTCAAAGAGGTTGGTTTTAGATTTTTTTTTCACGTAGTAGAATAAAAACTTCGTAATGTAAAGAGACTTCAAACGACTCGTCACACGATACAGATGGAAAAATAGCACCACTTGGTAGTAGCTGCTGGATAGTGCCGTGCTGTACGCGTAGAACTAACGCCCCATGAGTCATACGTTCAAATCCCAATTATTACTAAATTTTCTACCTTAAATTATTACACATCTTAAAATGGAAAACTTTTTAGATTAACATCAAATTATCGGTTTCCAGTAATTCCGCTCTAACATTACTCACTTTAGCAACCTTTTCACAACATGTTACATCACACATTTTGGAGCCTTAAGCTCCTTGAAACTAAATTTAACCTTCCTGGCATCTATTACAAGACACGCATAAAGACGTCTCTACTAAAACACACACCCTTTTTAAACAGGAAGTGCGTGTACAGTAACCCACCCGCAAAAGCGTGCATTGAAAATCAGACCCTTGCCCCGGAGCCGCACATAAAACTCTAAGTAAAGGAAACCCATCATACGGAACCACCCCGCAGCGCAAGCGCAAACATGCAATACACATGTGTGTTATTGGTCCATAAATTGACGCCAACGAATGGACGGATGGAGTACCACCCCGCACACAAGGATCAAATAAACACAAACGCAAGCAAACGCCCCGGACAAGACCCAGGAGCCAGTCGTGTCTATATCTGGTTGCAAAAACAGAAGGCAACGAACATACGTTAGCAATACCACGCAAAAACAAAACGGGACGCTAATGGAAAGAAGTTGACACAAGCATACATCCGTTAAAGCTTCATACACTTGGAACGATTCAAACGATGGACGAGAGACATATTTAATGAGTGTAAAAGGCGATCTCAACAACAATAAATAAAATCAACCACCATTCTCAGCCAACTCGTCTCCATATTGACTTTTATGGCGAGCTAAAGCAAGAAATATTGAGCACGGCATATGGTTGGCAGACTGCCGTTGAAAAAAAAAATCCGAACCATGCTGAGCTAATTTATGTCCCCGAACCTAACCCGTACCATCACCGTCATTACATACCAGAGCCGCGCGTCATTCGAAGACAGTCTCAAGAGCGATAGCGAAAATTGAGGTTGAATGTTGTTGTCACAGTTGTCGAGTGGAACGAAATACTCTCCAACACGCACGCAAACAAGAAAAGCGCTCAAGCGTCGATGTCCTCACCAACCTCGGGAATGTGGGCCCGACGACGCCACCGCCGTCGCCTTGAGAGAGGGAGTAAACTTTACCCCAATTGATTATCTTTAGAAGGATGCGCGCTTACTCGCACCGAACCGCAGCACAGCATCATCTCGAGTGTCAAGAGTTGCCGCGATCGATGGCGATGGCGGAAAAGGAGGCAGCACTAAACACACGGCGCGGTTCGGTTGTGCAGTGTGTTAATGCTTTATCCTGCGGCGAAAGTTGCAGTAGGGACACGTGGTGGCAATGCGACCTGCTGCTGGCGCTAGATCGAACTTGACTTAATGAAATTGAATATAATTACACTCGAAGCTACTCAAACGGTGAGACACTTCAAACCGTCTCCCCTCCGGGGGAGAACGAGAGCTGGCGGAGTGTAGTGGTTCATCTGATTGATCAGCTAGCAGAAAGATGACGGGTGTTGGAAAATGGCTGAAGAAATGCATCTCGAGACAGACTCTGTGTTCCTGATGGGATGATGAATGGGAAGAGTTCAAGTAGCTGTGGTTAATAGGACTTATGGAATGTGAAAATAATCAACAGTTGTGTCTTAAATAGCACCTCTTTCAAACCAAAATACTTCAAAAAGTACAGAAAGTACACAGCGCCATCTTTGTAGACTCCAACTCGAGAGTAATGGGAAAATGTTTCAAGAGCGATTACCTCTTCCGAAGTCAGCGAAGTATGCTGTAGGAAATCGGAGATGGGCGGAAAAATCAATGAACTGAATGCACCCGGCTGCATGATGCAATTAGCGCCATTTTGTACGTCATTAGCAAACGAAACCGTATACCATGAATCGTATAAGAATGCAGTACACATTCGAAGAAATAATTTTAAAAAAAACTCTTCCAGTGCATCCAGTCTTTGCTTAGATATTTATAGCGTAAGCATAATTAAAGTAAATCTAGGTCGCTATCGGTACTACTCACGGTATAAGCTACTTCAGTGAAAGTCAAGATACGAGATCGATTCCTGCAGCTCCTTCCCCGCACAGAGTTAATGAGATGAAGAAATAAGCACCCAGTTTGAGTTTAAATAAACACGTTCCCGCTCTTGCCGGCTCTTTCGCAAGGCACAAGAAGTCCACAAAAAGGTTTGAAAGGCGAACAAGGCGCACCATTATCCTGATGCTCCGGGAGGACTTCCTGATGGCCCGCGGGATATTTTAAGACACTCCACCGAGACCGAAACCGATCAATAGCTACCATCTCTTGTTTTGCACTCCACACAGACCACAGACACTTCACTCAATGAGCCACCCCACCACACCCCCAAGTTGGGCTCTTAATGAGCAATCAAATTAACAAAACCAACCCAAGCACAGTGGTACACCGGGAAGGAGGGTGCACTGTTCAGCTTCACCTTTGCGTGGAGCTTCTTCTTCTTCACGGTAGCCACTCCCTCCCACATTGCTTCGTTTTCTCTTCCCCTTTGACCGATCGATGGCCGGATATGATAATATCAATACCACTTCATCCATTGAGAACGGCGCGCCCCACCATTAAACGCCCAGCAAGGAGAGCAAGGAGTCCAACTTCGGTAGTCAAATGTTTAACCATTTTCCGGTTTCCGGGAGCACAGGCAGCTGGCGGTGGATGGATGTCGGCAAACGGAAACCGATTGTGTTGTCCGAACCTGCCGGAAAGCGTTACATTAACGATGGGAGAGTTTGGGTTGACCAAAAACTTTACAATGCTTTTTTGCTAACCACGAACGTAACGGGAAAAAGGAAGCAAAGGAAGAAAACCATTTCATTTTATTTGCTCTGTTTCCGGGATTTGTTGAAAAAGTAGATTTTGCGTGGAGCATGAAACACACAAAACATTAATACTACTACTACTTATACATAATTACTTGCTTTATTAGTACGACTTCTCTTCCTTGTTGAGGATTATTGGTGAACATACCTGTAATGAGTAAGAAAAAAAAATACATAATTAACTTTTTTTCATCCATTATTCACGACTTCATAAACTTCTTGCACTGCTTCAATTGAGCATAAATCATGCTGCCATAAAATTTAATACCCACGGGAATACGGGAATGATGATTACTAAATCAATCATTCATGGAACAGCGCGCACTGATTTACTGCACTTTCGAGCCATTTCTCAACCGGTGACTAATCATCGTTTATGCGGAATGAAATGAAATGAAATGAATGGACTGTAAGATGCATTCGAATCGCAACGAACTGGACCCGACCGTGCGCGTCTAGGCGAGTCTTATTTTCCCTGAGGCAAATAATTTATTACCTTCGCGTGCGATTTATTTACTACTCCATTCGCTGGGAGTAATTTTTCTAAAAGGTGCTATACGTCACACATCAAGCAACCGACGGGAAACACAATGCAACCCGTGCACAACTGCCGCGAAGGTGTCCGCTGAAGGAGTGCTGCTGTGCTACTCAGAAGGCAGCGCTCGAACCGAGACTACTTTATTGTTATTACTGTTTCGCAATCGATCTTTATCACGATGTGCAGCACACCGAGAAAGAAAGCCAAGAATGCACCACAGCTCGCCCGGTGCACCTTGGCTGGAAAGGTGTGCTTCAGTACTGCTAGGCGTACAAGGCGACAACTGACCGCTAACAACAACCGTACGTCCGAACACACGAAGGCAGGTGAAAAAGGTGTGAAAGTAAATTAAAATTCATCACACCGTAGCGGCTCAATGGCGAGCAAAAAGGGAAATGGTTGGCGAAACATTGCGACGTGTTTCGGGACAATTTATGTTGCACAGAAGATAAAAGAGGCGGGAAAGTAGTCCAAACAAACAGATACACTATTCCACTTCGGTAGTCAAAATAAGCAACAGAATGAGCAACGATCATTCTAAATAGTGCAATAAACGTACATCATCAAGATAATTCCGAACGGTGCATCAGCGCGAAACAAATCGGAGCGACATTTGCATGTACAGGAGCCACCGACAATGCCACCCAAAAGCTCTACTCGCTTCGCTACGAATGTCTATGACTACGAAAACAAAGAACAGTCGCGGAACATAAACAGCCACCACAAAACAAAACAACAACTCCCATCAACCAAATTAATCGTCTCAAAATTGACTCCCACACGAAACCGATTCGACTTCGTGCGACGACGGTACTGCTGCCCCTGCTATGGAATGAAAAATCTCCCATGCTGGCATGCTGAAACAGCTTTTCGCCATTTTGCTTTCCACCCAGTGAATCGTTAGCTTTCGCAACAAAGCTACTGTTACAGCGATCATTACCGGACAACAGCGGGACTGTTGCTGCAGTACACAGTGCAAGCTCACCAACCACCAGGCGCATCCATCGGTACACGAGCGAGGCAGTGATGATATTTTTCTTTCATGTTGTGTCATGTGTTCGCCTAACAGTGGATAAAACAAAACTCGCTTATGAAGCTACGTGCGCCAGGCAACTAGCCAAACTGGTCTTTACACAGATGGAACGCAACAAAGGTAAAGGAATTTAATAAAAAACGCCAACAAGACGTGGTTTGCTCCATCTATTTTCATCAAACTAGTTGCAATTTTGTGCACGGTGGTTTGTAGTATAACAAAAAACCAGTAAAAAGGACGGTACGAAATAAAGTTATAAATAAACAGGGTAAAAATGTCCCTTACAGCAATCCTTTCGCATCCTAATGCATTGTTCGTGGTTCATGTAACGTGATTTTTTGCTGTCTTTTCCAAACGCTTTCCATTTTTTACACAAAAGTCTTGCAAAGAATTTGATCCTATTTGCTCCTAGCACTCCTCCTCTCTACACACACGTGCACACTCTACTCGCAATTAAACTTTGGTGACGTGTTTACAAGATCTCCATCCACGGTGGCGTCAGCGCAGACCGGCAGCATTTTCCGTTTGGCCGGTGTCTGTTTACCTCGTGCCGCACACGGAAACAATACCCAAACAACGGCAACAACCACTCCATCGTACCGTATCGGACACCGATGAAGGATGGCATTAGGTAGGATGTGTAACAAACGCTCGCCATGGAAGGTGGTCGTGCAAAAGTCTCGAGTTGAAAAGGAGTTAAAAAAAATACCATAAATCAGTGTGCAATTGCGAGATGAATACGTTTCGCTTTTTTTTTTGCTCTATCGCGCGTCGTCACGCGATCGTATTGTCTGTGGTGTTGTGTTTTGTTAGCTGCTTCTCGCCATTTTTTGTTCTTCTTTTTGACAGGTTCCATAGGGATGCTTCAGCTTCTATAGGATGCTGCACCGCAAAGGGTGTGAGAAAATATACACCTTAACGTGATCACGATCATATACAGCATGGAAGCTGCTAAGAGCGCACACCACAATACCGAGGTGCTGAAAATGGACACCTCGTTTCTTTTTTCTTTTTTCGTCCGCAATGAACGTTCAAGGTAACTAAAGGAAATTGTAACAATAAACCGGCAAAAAACGGCGTTAAGCGAAACGACGGTTACAGGCGGTGGTATACGTGAGCAGAGTGAGGTACACGTGCCAAAAGCACACAACAACCCATCCGGGAACAACAATTTTCACCATCATCTAGACCGCCAGTGTACATGTCACTCAAAACAAGGGGAGCAGAAGGAGGAGGAGGCGAGGGAGAAGGAATTGAGAAGGATGGGAAATAAATTACATTTTCCTCGTCTCTTTGCCCTCTGACTATAGCACCGTGGACGACATCTTTCTGACCGATGGTCACGCACCAAAAGTTTGTTTGGTTTTATTGCTTTGTCTGGGACTGGTGGTCGTAGCGGCCAACGGGGTCTTTCTCTGCCGGCTCGAGTGGGTACTTTCACAGTTATGGAATCCATTGTTAATTGAATATGTGTATCAGCTTCACATTCAATGTATGCTTCAAAGTTTGTATTATTCAAATTGGATGTTACCGTCTCTGGGAGGGCCAAGTCTACATTACCTTATCGGAAGGTTTTGGAGAATGTAATGTTAGCAAACTTGAATTGTATTTCAAACATGGTGAAGGAGACCTTAATTACTGGACTGCAGATACAATTAGCCGGTCTCATAGTACAGTCGTCAACTCGTACGACTTAATAACATGCCCGTCATGGGTTCAAGCCCCAAATGGACCGTGCCGCCATACGTAGGACTGACTATCCTGCTATGGGGGGATCAATAAGTCACTGAAAGCCAAGCCCACAAGTAGTGGCACAGGCAGGCCTTAACTGAGAACGGTCGTAGAGCCAAAAAGAAGAAAAAAAAGAAAGATACAATTGCATGTAGTGCACCATAAGCGAAGATCGTACATAATTAGAAGACGAAGGCCGTTTTGGGAAAAGGCTCTGTAAATTCCAGATTACAATGGAAATTCTATTCAAGCTACTTTGACAGCTCGAGCGAGAAGATTTAGTAAAATCAAGCTACGGTGGCCTAAGAACGTGAAAGAGGGTAACGTGAAAAAATTTAAGAGTTACTGCCATGGCCTAACCATCTCATCAAAACTCACCGGACAATTCAATCCCAATTAATCAGCTTATTTCGTATTCAAACGTGCGCCTTTAGCCCATCACCTAAAATAAGGTAACAATTGGCACACATTGTTCGTACGAGCCTTCAGTTTCTCAACACGCTTGCAGAGCGTGTTTCATCGCCAACGGTACTACACGGGAAGGTGTACTCCATTTTGACCACATGGTCAAGCTCAGGATACAAATGAAAAACAACAACAAAAACCCACCATCACCATCCAACCATAAACCATTTTCATGACCGATTCGCAACCAGCACGGTTACCGCTGGCGTGAACATATACATTCCAACCGTTGGAAAAGCCCATCAATTATTTCTGACTCCTCCGTTCCCTTGACGGGCGGGCGCGCCTCGTGGTTCCACTCACTCACACTTTTTGTTCGGTGGTGCGAACCCGCGGTCGAAGCGGTTCGGTTGATTTAATGCTGATGAAGAGCTATTTAGTGTCGAACACAAGGGACAGGAAACTAAAAGACATACACACACACACAAGCACACAAAAAAACCCCACTCTGAAGTATACCCCGAGGCTCATTGGCCCGACCACAATAACGGTGGAAAATTAATGGCGATGAGCGAAGATTTGGGTTTCACTACGCCATTCGTCTTGCCACTTGAGGCTCCTTTTCAAATAAAAAAAATCGTAATCGAACGAACGGTGTGAACGAAGATCTGACACGGACCACTTTCCATAGGAAAACACACAATAACAGTAACAACAACAGCGCACAGAGAAAAAAACCAACCGGCCTCTTAATATGTTGTAATTTAATAATGAACTTCTAACCGTCCCAGGAGCATTCGCTTCACTAGCGCCGCGTGCTTCAACAGTGGCCTTCGATGGGCTAGTACTAGCATCGGCATATTTTGCCGACCGTTCTTGCGAATCATCAAACAAGCGCGCGTGGTAAATTATTTGTTTTACACGAACGAATTATTACCACTCGATAAGAACGAATGGACTGTGCGCGGCCAGAATGGTTAACTGTCTGGCCGGACGAAGAGTACCGAATGGGATGGCACTGCAGTAGCAAGCAGCAGTGCCTTCGGGGTCCCTTGCTTTTGCCTCTTATCGTTCAGCTGTGGGAGGCTGGGAGAATGTGTGTTTTTTTCATGAACAGAAAAGCGAAAAAGTAACTGTACGCCCCATCGCTATGGTGCCCGTAGCCCGCGAGCCACGGGAAGATCGATGAGCGATCGTAGATAGTATAATAAAATTATGTTTCGAAATAATTAATGATCAATTGGTATTAATCAAACTATAGTAGGCCGGCCGGCCGGCCCAGAGTAGTCTTTTGCACACTCCCGCGTTCGGGTGTAGTTAAGCGAACGGTTATGATTAATTTTATTTTTATTTTCCGCCCTCCGGTGGCAGAATGTCTCTCGGCATCATATTGAGTTATTGGGCAGTTTCGTTCAGCCCTTGGTTTGGATTGAATATTCTCTAACGCTACCGCTTAAAGCGGATGATTCAGTAGCGTAAATGAAACCTCCATTTTTGTTTCAACATTGTACGAAAAAGCTGTGCTTTAGTTGTAATGGCTTCAGAGTATAAATAATATTATAAATAAATAAATGTGATTGAAACTGCTTCACCAAAAGCTCAACAAATCATCAGCATACATAGAGAAATATACACAGACGTACGCAGCGAGGAAAGCGAATAAATAATACATTATTCTAATTTCTCAGAACCATTTCGCGGCTTACGCCCGGCATGATTTACATGCGCCTATTCGCTTGCAAATCATTATTAACTATAACGGTGGCGTGACAACTCAAAAAAAATATTATGCCAAAATTGCCAAACGTGCGAACGGTATGGTTAGACTGCTGAGGAAGAAAAGCAAAGCCTTCCCTTCCGCTGCCAGACTAAAGCCAAAACGGAAAACCCCTATTACGAGCAGAAATGGTGGATGGCAAGAGCTTTTTCCTGCCGCAACCGTTACGTGTCAGACAAACGTCAGCGAATGATTTGCCTGTGACAAATTTCAAAACTTTTCCGCTATTTTAAGGTTTCCTTTTCTCTCCCTTCTCTGAATCTGCCACGCCTAAGCATCGTTTGTTTTGATCTGGAGGGAAACTGTTTTGACAGAGAGCATCGGAGTCTTTTTGAACCTTGTTTCTACCTTCAATTATGGCTACACTCATCTGTATCTATAATAGCAGCCAACAACATGGCGTAGTCCACACAATCATATCAAGCCGTAGAAAAAGGAATCATACCAAACATGCTGATCCTTTTTTATTACTGACTTTATAATAACAACTCAATGACAAAAAAATACAGCAAAACCTTCCTATTTCAAAGACCAAGAGGTAGCTCTCTTTTTTAGGCTTACTGCTTCTTACCCAGTAAACTAAATTGTTGCCCTTCTGTAGCTCTCTATGCACCCTTCCCCCCATCACCAACAACCTCCTACGCATCTCAAGTTGACCTTCCGCACGGGGCCGGTGCAAACCTCTCATTCTCATATTTCAAAGCCGAACACACAAACTTTGGCCGGCCCACGTGAAATGGGACGAATGATTTATCAGCCTACCGGGCTTTTTTTTCTTTTTTGGTATGCCCTACACGCTCAAAAGCGAATATGCGAACAGTAGAGCACCAACAAGAAGCTACTTGTGTAGGTAGCCTTTTTTCTTCGACAAAAAGAAAAATGTAAACGGGAAAAACATGTACTAACAAACGAGCTTTAACCGACCGAAACAAAGAGGCGCGCGCGCGCGCTCGGACGATTACACGTGCGCGAGGCTTTTCGCTTTGTCAAAGCCGGTACGTGTGCGTGTGTCAGTGTGCCGGGACACGTATTTGGATCAAATTTCTCGTGTTTGTCTACAGACGGGAGAGCCCGGAAAATGAAGGACCGATCGTGGCTGGGGAAAAAGCAGTACAACACCGGAGAACGGTACTGTATCACTCGTTTGCCCGTGTCATCAGGGAAAGGCATGGCTTGTGCGCTCTTACACACCGAAACCGGTTGATGCGTGTGAGTATTTGTGTTTGGCTAAACAGCAGTAAGGAAGAAAATAGGTACAAACAAACTAAAAGAAACAACGCACGACCCAGCAATGTGGAAAAAAACAGCGAAAAACGTCTCCTACGTTTTGGGGAGAACGAAATCGACTGTAACGAATAAAAATGTCTCATGTTGTTGCTTCACATTCCCCTACGTCATCTTCATATTTCGACATGGATCCATTTTCACTTCCAAAAAAAAGGGAGGAGGGTAAGAAAAAAAAACAGAGAGAAACTCTCACCCAAGCCGAAAGGGAAACAAATACCATCAATAAAATTTGAATATTTCCCAGAAGCCGGAATTGAGATGTAGACGGGGGGTGGTTGAGATTGAACCAAACGCGCCCTCCAATGCCAAGCGTATGTATGTGTGTGTGTGAGCTTTTCCAGTGAAATGCAAAACCGGAAAGCAACGAACACGTTCCGACGCGAAGGCCAACCGGGTCCCATCAAAATTGCCAATATTTCAATCCATCAACAAGAAATCGGAATGAAAGGCCCCCGGTGGAACCTAACGATGCGACAATTGCCTGTAATGCGGGCAAACGGCCGGAAGCACGGTGCCGTGTCATGCTAAAATATTTATTCCAGCCAAACCTCCACACGTTTTGCGGGCCCGGAGAAGGGCGGGTAATCGTTTTTTGGAAGCGGAAAGGGGATGACAAGAATTTGCAGCACCACCGTTAGGAACAATGGTTTCGCCTCGCTTTCGCCAGCCGCCGATGTTGTTGGTTCGAAGCGTTCCGAAGCTCATTAATTTGGGAAGTTGCTCTGTCAAGGTCGGTGGAGTCGGATCGATTTTTCTGTGTGCAGGAAAAGGGTCGTGTTTGTTTATAATTTGTGTGAAGAATAGAAACAAATTGATTATTAGCTCTCACTATAATCTGTATGATATTTTATCAGTATTAATGAACAACAATAACTAAAAATAGATGTTAAGAAAGTGAGTGAAATTTAGACAATTTCTTATTACTGTTCATTAAAGGACCTTATGCCAGTGCAGACGACAAACGACGAACTGATTCCATAGTTTAGTGGTTAAAGCGCTAGTACGCAGAGCAGTCGTCTTCGGTTCAAATCTCGGAATAGACTCAGCCAGATTTGACGATTTAGTGGTGATTGAAAAAGAATAAACGTATACAATCATTTATAAAGTACGTAAAGCCACAAACTATTTAGGCATGTCACTATTAAATTAGTGCAAATACATATCTGCATTCACCTAACAAAATGTGATTATTTGTACGGGTTTACACTCGATCTTGCCACAATTTAAGGCTTATTTCTTCCTATTCATAAACAGGCAACATTCTTTCGTTGTAAAAGCACCGAAACTCCGTACCCAGTACATCTTTCCAACGCAATAATGTACACAAAATCGGGCATCGAGCATGTGTTCACGCGTGTTCGAAACCATGTTTCAATAAATCGTTCCCTCCTGTGGGCTGGTGTTGAGCTCGAGCTCGCTGGTACACTAGGCGTGTGTTATGTTCGACACATTAAGGACAATACCAGGAATCGGGCACGTGTACACAGGATAAAACCTCCAACCCTTTCCCACTGCTCCAGCTAGCTCCAAGGACTCGTCTGCAAACGTTACCTTTGATATGGGCTGCAACGATCCAGGGACACCGCCAGAACAGCCGGTACACGTACGCACCTATGAAGAGCACTTGTGTGTTTGCCCATGTACTAAGATTTTTGCAATCAAAACAAAAAAGGCTTGTGCATCTCCGTTTTTCATGTTCATGTTACGGCACCACCACTCAGCGTAGTTCACACCGAACGCTAAAGCACTGGAACAGATTACCATTACCAAGAAACAAGTGTTTCGTAACGCTTCACCATTTTTATCGCGTTGCCGGTGAATCATTTTTTCAGGGCAACATCGCACGGAAGAGTATCCACGGAATATTAATGAAGAGACGAAAAAAACACCTTCCAGTTGCAACATTGCAGTCCGATTAGATAGCACACGGAATTGCAATTATATCAATATACCCAAGACACAACTTTTTTTTATATAATAATTTTAATTGCAACAGCTCGTTATTCATCTACATTTTCTCTCTGTGCATGTTTGCAACACAAAACCATTACATAATCTAATAGCAAAACCTCGTCGAGTCGTGTGCTAGGGAGCAGTTCGCTTCACCGGAGCGCAAACGATTGCGCCTCTACGCCGCGCTCAAAAGCTCCACAAAGCTCCTGTGTGCACGGTGGCGTGAAACGCATCCTCAATCCTTCTAGCCGGTATGCTGGGTTTCACAGCAGACCCGGCCACCCAATTCCCGACATCCTCTGTGCATTCGTACGGTGCGCTTTCGTTAGCAACGGACACGTGTTTTAAATTTTCTCCTGCGCTGCTTGTGCTAAGAGCGACCGTTCGCGCGAAAGCGCACGAGTTGTTCGCCCAAGCAGCGAAAACAAACGATCCGCTCCTAAATAAACGGGTACGTGTGTACCGGGGCGGAAGATGGGCTATAAATTTGTCTGCACTGCTAGCTGCACCAGGCAAACCGGGACAATCAGAACGGCAACGCTGTTTGATGACCCGAAACGATTCGAACCAAATGCAACGCAATTCAAGATTGTTCTCAGTTTCGCTTAGTTTAGGTTGAACAGTATTACATTAAAAAAAGTTTAACAATTTTAACCCATTCCAGCACTGACTCTTACCTGTAGCGTACGCCGGTTCGATTTCGTCCTCCGAGTGTAGCTGCGGCGGCGGCACGATCGGTATCTGGACCGGGATCGGCAGCGGCATCCGATCGTAGTGCGAGCACTCGATGTACTCTAGCCGGCCCTGGCTGCCGCCCAGTATGCTGCCCCCGCAAATGCTAACCCCACTACCAACACCTCCGCCGCCTCCCACGCTGCCACTACCGCCGCCGCCACTCCCGGGGCCACCGCCCGGGCTGGAACCGGACCCGGACCCATGGCCCGACCCCGAACCACCGGTCGAGCCCGGACAGGAGCCGACGCGGCTCAGCGAGGGCGGCGTCGCCGACGTTGACATGTAGTGGTGCGTGTGAGGGTGTGGATGAGGTACCGCGTAGTCGCCGGTGTCGCGCAACGACGTCCCGCGGGTCAGCGTGTTGCCCGCCGACTGTATCGAAGGCTGCGTCGCCCGGCAGATGATATCCGACAGCTGATTCGCCTGATGATGATCCACCGAGAGGCACACATTCACAAGAGCGCGCATAGACGACACACGTACACGAAGGGAGATCGAGAACACAGAACAAACAAACACACGCACAATGTGAGCAACAGCAACAGCAACAACAATACACCCGCGGCGGAGAATCATGATCGGAAGCGGGAAGGTGGAAAGGAATAAAGCGAATAACTTCAACACAAATCGAACGAAAGGCGAGTGTTTGGTGAACGTTGGGGGAGAAGCCCCCACTCGAACAAATGGATGAACATTAGGAGGGCAAACAGAACACTAAAAAAAACATAAAAAAGCGAGGAAAACTCAAACAAGGAAGCCCACTGAAGGGAGCCATTGCTATAGTCCAAGGATAAATTAATGCAGAAGCGGGCAGAGATCATCGGGCTAAGCTTGATTTTTTCGCTCTCTCTTAAAGAACCTACTCGCTCGCATCGTGTCTTCTATCTATCCACTGAAACCAAGCTGCAAATTGGCCACGGAAGGACACACACACACACGCTCGCGAAGAAGTAGGAACTGGCGGGGAGAGTGCCACCCACGGGAACACAATGCGTGATTGCATTAGGACTTTCGGTCCGCCCATAAAAAACCATCCTCAAAACCTTCAAGTGCCTCAGCCAGCTTTGGCGGGGCTCCCTATAGTGATGTATTGCTTTTTCGTCCAACCGTTCGACATTGATGAACGATCGGAAAACACACGGTAATGGTTTCGGCTTTCTTTCTAGTTCTAGGGGAGGTTTTTTTGTTTTGTTCTTCCTTTCTTAATACGCCTCCAAGGCTCAAAACGGAGCGGCGCTACAAGATAAACATGTCGGTAATGTCGGATTGCATCATCGGAAGATTATTGACGTCATAGGATCAGCATCGGAAACAGAATCTGAATCACTGCCCGTAGTCTTGACGGATCAAATGGTATGAGCGAAGGACGTTCAATCAACGCACGAAACTCAGCAACTTTGATAGAGTTTGAAATGTAATACATGTTTTAGGAAACACTGGAAGCTTAATTTTGAACTGAGGAGGACCTAAGGAACCTAGGCCTAAAAGATATGCAATTTATTTCTTTTGTCATTTCACAAGAGACGACGCCAAATAGGGTTGTATTTGTAAATAATAAAAGATCCTCCTCCTCAGAGACTTACGTTGAGCTTAATAAACTCGGAACTTGAAGACAACGAGCGAAACATCGTATGTGATATGTCCTTTATGTGGTATGTCCTTCAAACAAATTATAAACAATTTGCCCTAAAAATCCAAAAAAGTAATATCAATTGCATACTTCCAGGCGCTAAAGTCCCAGTATTGCATGACATCGTGTACCAGGACATCGTTTTTTTTTTTCTTATCAGACACTCTCCGCCAGACGCGTAGCCTGATGATCTTACCATCTCGCATGATTGTGCTTGTGGTGGTCATACTATTCTACCAGGTATTAGTGCTTTCCTTGTTTGCAAAGTTTGGGTGCGCAAAAGCTACTGGGAATAGAAATCAGAGTGTACATCTCCTCCCTTCCCCATAGTAAAAAAAGAAGCCCCAGCAGTAGCGCGGCACGAACGTAACAAACCTCGGCACACCCCAGCAGTGCGAGCGATTGGCATCGATCTACCTGTGGACTATCAAGTGACTGTCTACGCGAGAAGGTACAGGGTGTGCAGGGCAGCTCCGGCGGTAGCTGCTCGATAAACTGCGGACTGTGACAGGGACTGTGGCACGGGCTGGAGCAGATTTGCTGCTGTTGCTGTTGCTGCTGGTGGTGCAGCGACGGCTGGGAGCCGTTGCTGCAGATGAGCTGCTGCTGCTGGATCGACGGTAGCTCGACCGCCTGCGGACAGGTGTTGAGCGAAAGGGCACTGCAGTGCATCGACGGTTGCTGCGATTGGCTCGACGCCAGACTGTACTGCTGCTGTTGGTGATGGTGTTGCTGCTGCTGCTGCTGCTGCTGCTGCTGTACTGGCTGCTGGTAGCCTTGGGCCTGATACTGGGTCTGCGGCAACTGTGTATTGCGCCGCGGTGATCGGCCACGATCGACCGCCGTTGCGCTCCAGTATCCCCAGGCCATGGTGACTACTCCTGTTGGACTTGCTTACACCCTTTACAGGTTACACCCTTTAGCACGTGGTTACCAGCAACACCAGCTCACTCTGTAATGATTTCACACGATTTCTTTTCTTTTTTGTCGCACTACACTGCAAACCAGCTTGAATAATGCTGCTTTGCGGCTTCTTCCAGCAATTGTGTGGTTATTTCTTGGAAAGCAACCACTATTTCACACTCTCACACAAGCACAACAAACCCACACGGCCGTTGCTAACGGTTCACTTCAGAAACCTATTGGTAATGTGTAAAAAAATATAGCTTTAGGAACTTTTACCATGCAGAATTGCCAAGGATATTTCCGAGAGTTCCTCCATATCCTTATAACTTCATCTTTAAATTGTCGGGTCAGGCTTTAAACTCGTAGCTCTCTCTCTCTCACACACAGTCTCTGTTTGTTGTACGTCACTACAGTCACCATAGTCAACATGAGCCTCAAACCACATACTTCAAAGCACCTGGACTGACATCACCATCACCATGCGATGCCTACAGCCTACAGATCTCCCCGACCAGTAACAAACGCTGCAACTGGTGGACTGAGGAAATTTAATAACACACGACCGTAACGATCCATCTCGTCTGGTAGCCTTTCCACCAACCCTCTATCCTTCAACTCCCAGCGCAAGAAAATAAATGCAACAGCAACCCAGAGTACATTGTGCAGCCGAAACAAAAATCTCTTCCACGCTGCAATGGCGGCTCTTCCGAACGCGCTTGGCCGGGAGAGTTAACGACAGCCGCCGAACGGAGCGAACACAGTAGCGACGGCGACGTGAATAATAAATATTGCAATAATGATGTGCACCATCTCGTGTATGCAGTACAGTAGTCCTCCCGTCTCTTGCAAACCCACGCCCGTCCTGGATTCACTCAACGCATCATCAAAAGCGAATCCTTACCGGTCGATGGAGCTGTGAAGCCATGCCATGGCACTATGGCGCGCCTCTGCAGCACACAGAACAACCACGGCGCTACTGTGGAATGGTGGCTTTGGCCACACATCATCAACTGTGGAATATATAGCGCCGACATTTTTCCTGCTTCTCCCGTCTCCTCTTCCATGCTGTTTGCATCATTCCAATCTCCAACACACACACACATACACACCTCGCCATCTCATATCTCATCTCAAGCTCAAGGCTAAACAGGACCTGCGGCGATAAGCGAAAGCTCAGACACAGTGACTGAGCAAACCATACCGGGTTTGGCCAAGTGGGACAGACAAGAAACGACCGTAACGAGTAGCTTAAGACTCAATAGAGTAAAAGAAAACACCACGACCAGACACGCGGCACACACTTACACCATTCATTGCGAATGTGTTTCCTTTTACCCTTTTTCCTTGTACAGAGAAGTGATTTGTTGTTTTTTTTTCGACAGAAATTTTCCCTTCCCATCACTGTGTGTAGTAGTGTGCCTCTGTAGAGCTTGTGTATTGTGTATTGCAGCCCTTTCAGGCGCAACGCAGCGCACACGCAGGCTCCTATCAAAAGAGAAGCTCTCAACGTGGCAGGGCGAAGCAGTCTCTCACAGCTTGCAACCGGGTAGCTTCCATTGCTGTCTGAAGGTTATTGACCTTAACCGCGCGAATATAATGCGACTGTTGAGAGCAGTCGTGCAGACGCTCACCTCCTTTCACATCGATACGTTTTTCTTTGACAGCTGACAACACCGTGTAGCATTCACCTTTTCCAAAAAAGGATATCTTCACAGGGATGTATAAGGAATGTAACAAAACGAAAATGAGCAAGTGGATGTTTTGGTTCCAACTCTCGTACTTATTATCAGAATCTTTGTAGTTGTTTCTGCGCTTTACTTGACTGAAATATCCACACCTAGAGCATCATATATCGACAACGTTTAATCGAATATCCCCACCACATATATAGGGATTTGATGCTTCACAAACATCAGAACCATACTTTTATGTGACTTTACTCAAGGTTGAGGAGCGAAAAATCGACTTCTACAATGAGCCATGGGGCTTGAGTCTTACACTACGAAGTTTGTTAAATAACAACTCAACTTATTTTAATCATAATTTTGAAATTCCGCACTTACAACGAATTTTTCAACGAACCTGTGGGGCAAAGACAAATAAACGTATCAAACACTTTCAAGGCATTTGGCAAACGTCTTCTTCTGAACTTCCCTAAGCACCGAGTTACAACAACATTCCCAGTCAAAACAATCCGAAAACATTTATATTTCAACTCTCAACACCCAACCATTGGACCGCAAGCAAACGCAACGACGACGACGCCGTCAGTGCCAATTGCAACTAGTTAATAATTTGCGCCACATTCTTTCCCACCCATCGTTGCGCCCTTTTCGTCGCTTAACGATCCACTTTTAAGACTTTACTAATCTTCCGTCTTCCCTGCACGGGCCCAAAGCCCTCCCCCACAATCCGATTCACCCAGCGAGCGTCTACGAATTGCATTGCATGCAAGTGCCACGCACACACACCAGCACCACACAAACTTCAAAGTCACTCGTCTGTTCGTCGTCTGTTTGTCCTTGCGGCGCACACGACACACTCGACTCGACGAATTCCAACGATTCCAGCAATCCCAACGATCTGCTCGCCTCCTCCCAGCTGTGACGGTGTCGCCGCCGTCCCATTTCAACGCCAGAAACAACATCATACATCGTAGCACCACCAGGCGTAGACGGAAGTGTGTACCACCAGCAGTTTGTCCTTGCGCTTGGGTAGAAATACGTACTGCTGCAGCGGCGCTACATACGAGCGAGCGTAACATAATTTACATCTCTATCGCGCGTCCTTCAAACGCGACACACACACACAAAGAGCGGAGAAATAGAGACCGGTTGACCACAACAAAAGGACGCCCCAACACGTACACACAATCCTTTTTACCAACGTGATGCATTTTTACTAGCTCGTTGGCGGAAAATTCAGATTTCACCCAAATGAGACGAAAATTTTGAAAGAGAAAGTTAACATATCGTGTGTATTTTGTTAAAGTATTGTCTAAAAGAAAGACTCTTTTTCACACAATTCGTGCTCTGGCTTTTTTGCGGTGAAAAGAAGGAGCAAGGCATGGAGGGAGCGAAAGCAAAATCAATCTATAAACAAAAACAAAAAGGTTGTTTATTTATACTTCAGAGTGAGCCCATGGGCGGGTTATGATTTGCGGAAATAGAACGCGCTTGCCTTCGTTCTTCAAAAAGCTTGCCACGTGCAGGGGGAGCGTAAGGTCAAGGGAAAAAGGATGCATGGCACGGGATGGCCTCACAATGGCCTTGTCATTCAAACGAAAATATGGCTGGATGAGCTTTTGTCGAACACATGTGCAGAAGAGAAGCACAGCGAAAGCGAGGAGCATGTGTACATGTATTTTCGTTGTGTCTGATGCAGCACTCCCTGGTACAAACCCTTTATGTTCAGACTCATAGCAAGCATATTTTTAGCAACAGTTGTAGTGAGGTTCCTTTTTTGTGGTTGCAAAAATGGTTAAATTATAAGCAAATACAAAGCAAAACATATTCAATCCTGCAAAACCATGGTTCATAATTTACAAACGATAGATTTTACAAGAAGCCACCTCGTTATGGAAAACCCGTTAAAATTCATAAAACAAAGCGTTAAGTGCTACTAGAGACCGTCCAACCGAATAGCACAACTGTATGTAACCGAATTCAATGCAAATAACCCCGCCATTAACCGCCCCAGCCATGCCCGCATTCGACTGCCGGTTAAACACTTGCGCAAAGTTTAATCTTTCCCTCGCACCTTACACCCCATCGCCATCAACAGCCCACGGTCCCTCTCCCCTCCGTAAAACATAATGGAACACATGAAGTGCTGTTTCGGTGCCACTCAAGCATCATCGTAACGCTGCGGGCATAAAATATGAGAGAGAAAGCGCCTAGAGGGTCCTGTTTTGGTTGTGCCGCTTCTTCGGTCCCCTTTTTTTGGTCTAGCACCAACACACACACATGCACTTGTTCTATGTCTGAAGTTTCCGCCACTTTCGAGTGCCTTCAAATGCCCTCACTGCGAACGCGAAACTGGGGGAAAGTTCATTTGCGCGAATTAGCCGCAAGGGAAAAGCTGCTTCACTATTACCCCCTTTTCTACAACAAGTTTGTAGATTTGCAGGCGCGCGAGTGTGTGTGTGTTTGTTTAGAAGGTGAAAAGCACATAATTTTATGAATTTTAACAATCCTTCCCACATACACACCTACACCACACACTAGACGAATGCGTCTTGTTGAAAGGTTCAACAAAGCGAGCGTTCGTTCGCGGAAAGCTTCTTGCGTAAAACTTAACGCTACCAAACCCAAAATGGTGGTCGGCTAATGGGCGACCTGTACTTTGGGGGGGCTGTAAGAAGAGTTGGTGGTGTAATCTGCTCTAAAACGCGAAGTTCACAAGTGTTCACAAACCGGGTACACGTTGCTAGGTACATCTTGCTATCACTCTTACGGGTAATGTATATTCAGCTCGCGCCATTTTGTGCTCTTCGTGCTATAGTTTAAGCAAAAATCTCTTGGAGCTTGCTACGATCCTTTGGTATTATAGTACAGAATGACATTTCCAACTAAACATTAAGATTCGACAGACATAATTAATGCAAAAGCTTATTTGAAAGCTGATTTGTAACAAAAAAGGTCCTCATAACAAGAGCTAATTAACCTTGAAAAAGAAATGATACACATAAATGAATAAATCTAAATTACTCAAGTACACACACAAAAAACGACAGCCCTAAGGCTCAAGTTCCAGCAAAGATGCTGCTTCTCATAGATTTAATTCGATTCAATTTCAATTAACGAATAATTGAACTAAATTCCCCTCCTAACAGTTCGATCGATCGATGGGAGCCATTCGTCCTGAGTTTAGTAGAGAAGCGGACAGAAGAAGAACAAAAAACACATACCAACCCACACCGACACCCGAATCTGTGGCGTCTCCAATCCGACGAGATCTCCCAAAGGTGCAAAATCGATTCATCACCGCGTCGTCGTCGTCGTCGTCTCTCATGTCCTGTAAATTCACCCCACCGGCTGTGGGCTGGTTCGCGTCCTTCGCCGCAGATATTCCAGCTGCTGTTGCCGCCACATCCAAAACCCACAATGGTCGTTGTTTTAGCTGGTACACGGTAATTAATTACATCCCCCACGAGAAATTCTAACCATTTTCCACCCGGATCCCGGATCCACCGAGTTTATCTCTTCCGTTGAATTTGCCCTCCCACCCGTCCACTGCCGCGCGCACGTCAATCGTCAAACCAGCCGATCCAACATCATCTTCATCACATCCCTGCCCAACAACGCCGGCGGTCCGACCGGCGGAGATACTAATTAGTGGCGGAATGAGCTTTATCCGCGCCACATCTCCCCCCTCTCTGCCAGCGTGCTGCGCAAAAAGGCAATCTCTCCAGCGCTCTTGCCGAGGCTCCTCTTTTTGACACTCCCTGCAAACACACCTTTCCCCTTGGACCAAGCGGCTGATCAGGCTCCACCATTTTGCAGGACCGCCAGAGATTCGACCGATTGATGGAGGGCATCTCTAAAACCCTAACAAGCTCCCGCCACTCAGCTCGGTGGGTGTGTGTGTGTGTGTGTCCGGGCGATGGCTTTTTCCCATTTCCCTAACACCCGGAGTTCGAAGCCATTAGTGATTAGCGGCATGGCGCAAAGTACCCGCGCTGACACTGAGGGCGATAATAATGGGTTTGTGTGGTTGTGTGTGTGTGTGTGTGTGCTGGCAGGTGTTAAAAGTCGAGCAGATTTCGTGTTTGAGGACGGATTGGGATACCATCTGTACCTGGCATACAGCGTTTAAAGTGAATGCAAATTGCGATTGAATTTCCGTTTTGCCTTGTGTGGACAAATCGAACAAATTCAAGCTTGAAAGAAGTTTCAAGATTCAAGTATTACATCAGTATTATGTTTCTAGATCTTTATTTATGATTTATTAGTTTTTTTGTGGTTTTTAAAAGCCATATCCTAAGTATCATATTTACAGACCAAAACATCTGCTCTCACAAACCAGGAAACGTCTCAGCAAAAACAACATTATCTACGTCTAATTGTGTAAACTGAAACTTCGCTCCTACCACGTTCACCCCTCTCCTGTGCTAGACAGAGTTCGGCACAGTTTTTCGGTGATGTAAAAACGGGTGCAAACGAACCACAAAGTTTAATCAGCTACCGGCTGGGAGGGAATGGGTTCGAGCGAGTCGGGCTCCCACGCGATAGTAGTCCCGCGAGGTTGAGGTTATGTTTCAGAATTAATTACTACCCATTTGCCTTTTTTTTATTTTAACTTGCAGCTAGTTGCAGTTGGCACCGTGTGCTCTAATGAACGGGGAATGCACGAAGAGGAGAGAGAAGCGCCATTGTATGAGTTTGCCCTGTGCTCGGCTCCTCTTGCTAGGCACCATTTATCAACTTTGGCTTACAACTGCCTGTGCTCATGAATTTGCTAAAAACTGGTTTTTTGAGTTCCATTTGTCTCCTCATTGTGTACATCGCATCTTTTTTTGTGTGCGACATCGGTAATTATGTGGTTTCGCGAACAATATGTGACCTTTTTCACGAAGCGGTAGCCACAAAAAAAACAGGACAATCAATGCGAGAGAAGTTTTAAACGATTCACTTTAAATTCTAATATTCGTCCAATGTGCTATTTCTTGCCAAATTCGTTTAAACATGGCCGAGAGCTAGCTGCTTTTGAGTACGGTCAACAGCCAGCAGCCGTAAAGTATTATTATAAAAGTATTATTATTAGCATCCATAAACTACCAAACCGAATATGCCTGCATGAGGTCAAACAAGATGCCTGAAGCCAATTTCAAGAATTGCAACAAACAAAAAACACATTATAATTTATAATCCTAAGATAACCCGCAAACTGTAAAAGACCACCATAAACACTGTTACTTTATGGCGAGCTTTGGTAGTCCCATTATTTCTTTTCCTTCTAACAAAATCGACACACACACACACAAAATGTAAAACGAAGGTTTATCGTATCGTACAACAGTTTCCACCGCATTGCGATCGCATTAAATAACGAAATAGTGCACAAAGAAGGGCACAGCAGCCCTCGTTCTAAACGAACCCCAAAAGCACCGCATTACAAATAACACTGAGCGGCTCTAAAGCATGTCCCTTTGATTGAGCTTTGTAGGACAAGTTCTTGGAAAACGTACGACCACATACACGTTTGGGATGGAAAACGGGCTTACAATAATTTTCAATCATTTTCATATTCCTGTTCTTGAGAATAGGAAACAATAACGGCTTGGAAAATCGGAACACAGATATTATGTGGTAGTGCGTATCGTGCCGCATAAAACAATTCCTAGAAATAACGTTTCAAAAGCAACCAAAGCATCATGAAACTAATAACAAAATATCTTACATTGCCACAAGAAATTTATTGTTCTTTCAGTTGATCGTTAGCTCTTTGAAATTGAGGCACAGCGATATCATTTCCAGCGAAATCCCACATGAGAACAGATATTGCCAATTCGGACGATTCTATAACGGGGGTTTTTTTCGAGGCCATTCTTTCATCCAATCAGGCCTTACGTAAATACGCCTCTCAACAGATGCCACGGCACAGTATTTGGTGAAAACTTTAAGCGAATGCAATTTGCAGTCGTCCCTTTCGCGGCTAAGAAAAATCAGCACAAAGCTTGATGTAACACAGCTCTTTTTGGTCAGCATCTATTTCCCGTTTCAGCCACACAAGTCAAGAAAAAGTTTCAAAACTCCTGCAGTGCATGAAATAACCCTACCAGTTGAGAACAGTGTGTTGTGTTCCTTCGGCACAGCCTTCGGGGTTACGTGTCCTTCGCCCGATCATGACGATGTGTGCCAATGTTATCGCCAAACAAAGTCATCGATTTGGCATCGAAAAGTCAGCACTTTCCGTACATTCCACTAACTCTCTCCCTCTCCCTCTCTCTCTTGCAATCTCCACATTTGACTGTTTTTCTCGCAAAAAGAGAGAAGCTACACTGCCGGAACCGGGAAAAACGGGGAGAGAGGGGAAAACACACTTGACCTAGTTGTGTGTATGAGTGTGCATGTATAGGCACACCCGATTGCTCTGCTCTGGTGGCCGTGCCGTTTGCTTTGCACAGTGCGAACGAAGGCCTTGGAGGCCAAGCGCAAATATACTAGACACGGCAGCTAGTTATAGATCCAGCGGCTTCAAAACCGGTTCGCAAATACGCCCTCTTTCCGGGTTGGGACGTAACGTATGTGCACAGAAGAAGCGTATGATTTTAAGTGCCTATTACATATCATATTTCTTCACCGGTTTGCTTTGGTACAATGTTTAGCAGATATAGGAATTGTTTATATTTTATCGATACTGTTTTAAAGCTTGTTTTTTAGATTTTGGAGAGAATTTGGTTCAGAGCGACTATTGAGAAATAGACGGGAGACCCTCAGTGTCATAAACTACCAGGCGCATCCATCGCACGGGAATCAAACGCAAATGAATTTAAAATTCAAAATTATTTAAAAATGTATTTAAAAAAATATTAAACAGATTACAAAACAAGAATATAATTCATTATGCTTATGTTGGTGCAATGAATTTACTATTTCTTAAAAAATAAGCACAATCGATAAATGGTCATCTAATCGAACGAATCCCACAATGACGGTAAATAATAAAATACGCCTAAAGAATTCTTCACCGTCCTATGACATCATACTGCACTTTCGTTCTGTGCTCTTAAAAAAAAACCTCCGTCTTTTTCACAAGAATCCATAAAAACGAACAAGATACAATCTCCATACATTTTTGGATTTTATATCCCTCCCGGGGATAGATAGGGAGACAGGGAGAAAGAGAGAAGCTCCTTACATTCTTCGCCCCACGCTTGCCACCACGTGCAGCCGTGGGCGGAAGGATGGAATCGAAACGTGCCTAAAATGTTGCTACCCCTTGGAAGATTCGCCGGGTTCGTCGTGTGTCTTCGTGCCCGGATGCACGGTAAAATCTTGCCCGAGAACGGAAGCTTCCGGAAACTATAGGGAATCAATTTGGCAAGCTTCAAAGGAAAGCGAAGAGAGAGAGCTGGCCGAGGACAGGGACGATACAGAGCATCCCGGAATGGATCCCTTAACCCTTACCCTAAATCGTTAATGTGACAAGGTGAGTGCCGGGGGTGTTAGCGATCCATTAGAAAATGGACTTGCAGCTTTTGGACCACTGCGAAAGCTCCCCTCTATCCCCCAACAACCACCACACCTTAACAACAATGGGTTGTTTCTTTTCCTTCTTCTATTCTTTATTGTTATCCCTCTCCTTCTTTCACTCCGATTTTCTTTTACCAAATAGCATCGTAATACAGAATTTAGCCCTATGCCTCAATTTGGCATGACAATTGAAACCGGAAGGCACGTCAGGATCTGCGGATTTGCCCAGAGAAAGCACCCATTTCCGGGCGAGAACGTTTTATGCTTTACCGTTTCTGAGAGTGTTTTCCTGTTTTTGTGGCAAACCAGTATTTAAATAATTTATAATAAAAAAATAATTTGTATACCTTGCACCACTTAATTATGTTAATATTATGGCGCCATATACACACCGTCCCAATACTTTACGTTCAGTTGATACGGTTTCCGCATTGCACCGACTGTTGATGGTGATAGAACAGAAATACACTATCGATTGCATATTTTATGTGTATTTCAATCACGAACAAATGGTTTACACAAAAAAGCGATACGCCGCAAACGCACATTAAGCACTCACACACACACACATACAACTGTTTGTTTATTCGCACGTAAAATCGGTGAATGAGCATGGCTGCAGCATTTTCGTCGTCCCATTAACGAGCATCGCCACGCGACCGTCCGCCGCTCGTCACGGCGGGTCACACACACTTTCGAACGGGTGCAAATAATCATCATCTCATCAATATTAACATTCCCAGCGAATAAATCATGCATTCCTCTAATTCACAGTTCAATTTCACGCATGTTCACGCGAAGCCAACCACGGCACCACTGAGATCCTCTGCTCGGAGCTTGTGACGGTTGTCGGTGACGGAGGACTCGTGTATTATTTGCTGTGGTAGGCTACAGTTGTCCCATAAAAGGAAAACCCCCTCCGTATAATACTAAAACCATAAACTAGGGAAAGGGGAGATATTAAAGTCCCAAATTTCATTTCAATCCCGTCCAGCCCAGGGATCAATGGGAATTGTTTCGCAATTTTCTAAAGTGATACAGAGAGCACAGCCGGACACGGGCACACGCCTTTTAATTGCCCCACCATTGGAATAGGTTCTCCGTGGGGCATCGGACACAAAACTCCCATACAAAAGCAATTATGATACGGACGATTAAATTTGAATTCGAAAAACAAAAGCGTAAGCATATCGGCCGGCGATAGCGGTAGCAGGCCAAGCAGAAGCAAAGCGGAAAGAGGACGGCGTGATTTAAAGTGATCCAAATTTGCTTGCGTCCAGCGAAAACAAAAACACACTCTCGCTTGAGCTAAAAATAAACCCTACTACCAGTAGCAAGGAAAGGCAAAAAAAACCCGAAACAAAACCATTTATCTTGAGCAAAAGTTGCTTAATAAAGTTCAAAATTAATAACCCCTTTCTCAGAGGGGGGAGAGTGTCGCCTGTTTTTGCGGCTAAGCATAAAGCACAAACAAATGCACACACACACACATCTTTACCCTCGGAGAACCACCCAGCCTAACGGAACAACAGGGGAGTGTTGTGTGTTTAATATTTTCTTGGGACTTTAAATTCACCCTTAAACCACCGCTGCAAACGGCGGCAGAAAACGGCACGCACCACCACCGCTGGAAGGCTGACGCTGTTTGCGACTGTGGTTGAGAAATGAAATTTTCGTGAGTGTGTGTGTGTGTGTAAAGGAAGCAAAAGCAAAAAAACAACGCGCAAAAAAATAAATTCAACAACAAGCAACCGCAACAAAGCGGACGGGGGGTTTGGTAAGTAAAAGGATAAAGAGTAAATAAAATTAAAAGAAAAACAGGCACACTCGCGGCCCTCCCACGGGAATATCATACTGCTTGGCCACAGCAACACAACAATTTTTTCCCGCCCCCCTGCACAGCGAAACATAGCACAAAGCATTGGAAAACGTATTCCTCGATTAAAACAACGAACGTCGGCGAGAACGTCGACGCAGGGAAAGTAAACTGAAAAATAACAACACAATTCACCGCAAGGGAAAAGCACATCACCACGCCAAAAGGGGCAGTGGGGCAAAAGAAAGCTGCAAGAAGCAGCGCTAAGAAACAGGAGATTTTCATCTGCTGGAAAACTTTGGCCTTCTGCGGCTGCTCGCTCTTTCACTTGTAACGCGATACGAAATTTTGTGGTTAAGAGGGAACAAAAAAACATCCAGTCCCCTCTTTTGCTTTGAAGCTTTTCTCCTGGAGCTTTGGATCATGTTTCTCCTGTAAGAGAAAGGGAAAATGGTGCAGCTGTCCGCAGCTCAGAATTCTGTTTTACAGATAACAGCAAAGAACATGCAAGCTATTTCTTTTCGTTTGATTCTTCTCCTTTCGTTTGCCTTTTCTTACAATGACGGACTTAAAATCGGTTCAAAAAAGGATTTTTTTAAAGAGCAAAGAATGTTTGTTCGCCTGTGTTTCCAGCAATACGGTCTATATTTGAAACGGCACATAACAAACGAATCATACACCACACCATCACACGACACTCTGGGTGATGTCATGGTTTTGGGGAACATCATGCTCGCCAAAGCTACGAGCCGCTTCCCTTTGAAGCACAGGTCCACCCCGCCATCAAGGCCAGCGCACGATTGACCCTTTTTGAGAGGGGAAGGACTACAAAACGGAAACACTTCCCCTTGCCGCTAAGCGCCCGCAGTTCTTACACCACCGCACCGGGTGCGCTAGAATGACATTTTCCGGTCGAACGACAAGCCGACCGAAGAAGTAGAGCAAACTTGGGCAGCAAAGCACCATTGAGGAGTTCACGGGTTTTCGTGCCACGGTTCGCAACCCTTCGGGGCCGCTGCTGCTTTGCCATAAGGTCAACGCGTGACCTTCAGCCCCGGTACCGTTTTCCTCCGCAATATATATATATTGGTCAAGGAGAAATTCGGCCTAGTTTTTGTTTTTTGTACACACGTTGTACACTTGAATCAGGCGGAAAATTAATGATTTTCTTTTTCGCGACTCTAAACCACCCGGAAAGAACCCGGGCACGGGGAAGAAGAATGATGTTTTCACACGAAGCGGAAAATTGCAGCAATGAAAACTGGACCGTCCCCGAGGAGGGACTGTGTGAGGTAAGTAACTGTCCGAGTGCAATTAAATTTGAAAGTTACTTGCGGCTCTCACTTGGTCCCGAATGATCCGAAAGAAATCGGTAACCTGTTCATTAGATGATGAAGCAGAATTCCACCAAGCCGTGGTTTTTCTTTTTCATTAATTTCTTGACTTTGCTCCAAACAAAAACATATACACACACACCGAAACCCATATCAGAAATTATAACTTATTTGTTGATTATTTGCTGCACGATCAATATTTGATTGCCTCGCAGCTCGCAGGAAAGCAGCAAAACAGCTCGTTTGTTTCCCCCCGGGGGCGTGTGTGTGTGAAGCCATTCCCGTCGGAGTTTTGTTTTGGCCAAAAACCATCGCGAGCTGTTCTGTTGGCGCACACTGCGAACGTAAAAAGTATGAGGCGCCTCCATCATCGCAACCACCAATTTTGGGGAAATTGGTCGTAAGGGGTTCGCGTCGATTCGAGGAGTTGTTGAATTAGCGCTGCTACCCTCTGGGACCGCAAAGAAAAATGAAACAACAACCAGCAAATCCCGCATACGATTGGATTTTGGCAAAACTAACACCTCTTTCTCTTCGTCTCTTGGAGCGCGCCGGTTCCGATAAAGCTTCGCGGTAGAAACTGAAGAAATCCTCCTCCCCTCATGGTTTGCACGCACATCTGTCCTCAGGGGGGGGGGGGGGGGGGGGGGACGGTTCACCAGACCAGCAAATCAACTCAAGAGCGCGCGTTCTCGGAGGCTTTTTGCACCACCCCAAAAAGCCCTTTTCGCAAAATAAATATTCATTCCCAAATTCCTAGAACCTAGATCAGTTGGAACCAGAAGCGGTAGCTGCAGCAGGGCGATAACCACCAAACAGTCGCGTCTTAGCAGAAACTGTTTCCCAAAGTAGCGAGGGTCTCGTCACAGTTGGGGAAAAACACAACTCAGCTGCGCGTTAGAAGGCGGAGGCTAGAGCTTGCTTTTAATTTCTTCAGAAGGTACCATCGTCTCGATTAGTTTACAAGTTCCAGGTAACCCTTTCGGTCCTGGATTGCAAAAGCGACTCGGAATTCTCGGAAAACTGTGAAGTCTTGCCGTTCGTCAGTATAGAGAATTCGAGTCAGGTTTCGGTGGTAATTAAATATGAATATATCTGCTGTTGTTTGTTGTTATTAAAGACGTTTCATCTTCTGTTCAAAAACTGGCATCAAGACTAACCAACGAAATCGTTACTGTTCCATACCAAACAATAACAACAACAGCAGCTCGTTGCTCAATTACTGAGCTGTCAAAAACGACTCACGTTAAACGGCATAATCGGTTCAAATTTAAGACACTTTTAAACCGAAGATGCGAACCAACAACAGCTCAACAACGAATGGAAAAGAAAAGGAAAGAAACAATCCCCCAGAATCGGCACCCCACAACAAGAGGACCTTCTTCACCTCTGAAGGATGCTCCAACGAGAGATGCTTCATTTTCACGTAAATTTTTGGGGACGATAGTCCATGACGATTTGGTTTCCCCCAAAAGCTTCGCTCTCACAGCCTTTACTCTCTCGCTCGCTCTCTCCCTCTCTCTCTCTCTATCTTACAATTTCTCTATTTTCACAGACACGCGCACACACACGTTACACACTCACACATACGCAAATGATTCTCCGAGTTTGACAGGTCACGCACACAACACGGGGCGAGATCATCTCAACCAGGCACATACCACACCCCGTCGTATCACCCATAAGGGTTTGCCGAAAATCTGCGGACAAAATTTAGAAAAGCCATCCACAGGGGCACAGGGGGTTAGAGCAAAAACAGGCAGACGGGGTAGGTGGTAAGCTGCAGTTAAAGCCGCGTTATATCCTTTTAGCTATGAGAGCTCCCTTCCTGCGAACACAACACCACTGCAGCACGCGCTAAGCTATCTTATCCGCGTCACATCTGCCAATGTATTTTTCTCAAGATTTCTTCAACATTTCCTTCACAAATCTTCACGTTCATGTCTTCTCACACGTTTTTGGCCCCTGTTGTAACCCAATAAAAGGACTTATTTTGACAACTTTTGCGGGTCTGTTTTGGGGCGAAAAGCACGTCAAACTCACACACCACCAAATTCAGCAACGGGTTTGAAGAAACACTTACTACTGCCCTTTTTTGGCTTGATAGCGCACACACGCTCCACAGTTGTAACTAATCCATACACACCGAAACATAAACCACCACACGGAGAGATAGAGAGAGAGAGAGGGAGATGGAGCACTTTATCTTGCACCAACAATAACTACACAAAAAAGGGATATTAAACACACGTTTCTAAAAGCTAGGACTGTGATAAGGAACGCACCAGACAGGCTGCAATTATTTATCACTACCGAAAGCACACAAAAACACACAGCACAGAGCCTCGCGCAACACTTGCAAGCTTCAAGAGAGCTTCTGAAATAGGGTACAGAATCACCGGAGCACACCGTCCTGCTGGGAACTGATTTTTGACTTGACTTGAGAGGGTTGGTAGCTTTACTTTATCCCGCACAACACCAGACGAAGGGAATATGTTTGTATCCCGGACTACACACTGCTGCCACTAGAGCTCGGTTGACTGGGCTGGGTTGTAGGTGTAGGTTTCTGGTTTGGACTCTGGGTCTGGGAGGATTTTCTTCCCTCTGTTCCGCTAGTAACAACTGCCCCGACACTGTGTCGCTGAGAGACTGGCGCTTGGACTGCAGCTCTACGCACGGGGTGCGCTTTGGAAAGTTTTCCGCTGACGTTTACACGCTCACACATACACACACACAAGCGCGGTCCCACGTTGCGGACGTTGCGAAAGCGATTGGAAGCGCGTTCACTGGTGTTGGTCGGTCGCAAGGCACTCGGAATGGGAGCGAACGGGAGAGAGAGAGAGAGAGCGTAACCTTTTGCTCAAAGGAACAAAAAATCGTTCGCAGATGTAAGAGCGGCACATGTGCAGGATGGTTTCGCGTTTGCAAGGATGCGATGGATAGACGCGTTGGTTCCAGTACCCGCCACCAGGTGGCGCCACTGTGCGGAATAGGAGAGGAATAAACTTTCAGCACCAGCGAGAGTGTCTGCGCAGTTCCCAGCAGCTGCTGAAAGCTTCTTTTGCAGCCTATCTCACGCACGCACACTCACAGGCTTTGCTCGTATCGAAAGCACCAATATAGGCGCAGACTTTTTGACAGTTCAGCTGTTCTGTACGGACAGGCGGCAAGAGTTCATATCTGTTATATACGCTCTCTTTCTCACTTGTGTGGTGCTTTTCCCTGGTTTGCGTCACAACTCGTGGGAGAGAGAGTTTAGAGCGAAAATGCTCGCTTTCCACGAGACGTCAACACGAGCCGTCAAAAGATCCTTGCCGCGTGCGAAGTGCTGCAGGTGACAAGCCTACCAACACACCGTTGCATCGTTTTCGTCCGTTTACTTATTAAAACAAACTATTTATTTAACTTTTTTATCTCTTTATATCTAAAGTCTAACTTGATTCCATATTAGACTATTCAATCAAACAACTTTTAACTACACCGAGCACCATACCATCTCAACCATGGTGTAATGTAAGGGTGTTTGGGAACGGTGAAATATTTCCAATTAAGAACATTCCATCTTTCCAGCGTGCGTAGGTTGTTTGAATCTTGAAAGGGTTAACTATTTCCAACCATTAGAACCACATGCCATTAGATCAAAGCATGAAAGAAACCAAAAGCTTTAACATACAACTTTACATACCAAACAATCCGGTCGTATTTAATTACATCATCTTGACCTTTAGAAACGGATGCCTTAGTTTTTGATTTTCAAATTAAATGATAGCACATAAAAACAATGCAAGAAGTATTCTTATACAATCTTCTTCAAGTAGCACCCAAAAAACACGAATATAAATCACACTTTCATAGCAAACTGTACAATTTAATGCAGAATTGTTTGGTTTTTATTTGCTGTTTCTTTACTTTTTTTTCCATTGCTTCAACATAATTCGAGAAACGAATCTGTAATTCCCTCCTTGGTCAGTCAAACATACCACCCTCTCCCCACCCGAAAGGCTAGTTTTAAGATCGTCTGCACCGAAACACAGTGTGGAACTGTTTTAAACTTTTTTAATCAAACGACTTTATAGCGAAAGTTTCGGGGCACGCTGGTTGACATTTTTGCAAACTCGCCGGCCACTGTGTGCAAGACCTCTCTAGGGTCTGTGCCTGTTGGTGAGGTGGTTTGGGAATTTAAGCCACGCAGCCACTGTCCATTTGTTTCAGTCCAGTGCATCTGGAGAATGTGGGGCAGTTCCATGGACAACGAGCAGTTGAATGGACAAAGTTATAGCTTTTTTGTTTGTGTTTTGTTAAGATGTTCAAACAACCATTTTAAAGTTTGGAATGTTTCTTGAATTACTTCATTTTGTGTAAGCAAAAACAATCGATCGAAATGAAAAAAATGCCTGCAGTTTTACGCTTGAAAGCGTACGCGCTTCTCGTACAGTAAATAAACCGATTGGCACGTGCACTTGATGTGGACGACCATGCGTCTCCATTCAAACGGTAATTAATTGAAAATTACTATATTATCATTAATAGTAAGATTGTACTTACGAATAGTATTAACATTTTTATAGTTAAAACACACTCACCTGCAATGAAAAGAAGAAAAAGTTTAAATTAGAAAAAGATGTACTTAAAAAACAAACCTCAGACAAACAATCATGCAATACAAATCAATTAATCGTGCGAGTTTTATTTCCCTCCCAAAAAAAATAACACCATTCCACCCTAAACGGTGAATCAATTTCGCAGCCAATTCGGCCTGGCAAGCGACAATTGTCGCCAGGCATTACGTAGCGAGAAGAGATATAGAACAACGACACCGGAACGCGCCACGTTAACGCTTTGCGCCAAGATTGTTCCCTCTCCGAACACCGAAGCACCGTCGGCACACACACACACACACACACACACACAGTCGTAAAATGTGTTACCAACCCAAGTGCTAACGATAGGGCCTTCGCAAACGGCAAACACGAGCACGAGGAGCGTGAGCGTCTAATCTGGAGATTGGCGTCGATAATAAAACTTCATTGTCCTTTTGCGCACACCAATCCTTTCGCTTTTGGGCTGCTGCTGCAGTGCTGCTGCGTATTATCTGTGACAGGATGTTTCGTATCGTAGATTGTGCTACAGCCTTGATGCGGATAGCGCAGGTTGAAGTTTTAAACAACTTTTTTTTATTTTAAAAGTGTTTTGCTAATCCTTTAAAGAAGTCTTTCAAGATATTGCATCAGATTAATGATTTTGTTAAGTATTATTTCATTGTCTTAGAAACATTTATATTATTTTAAATTTAGTCTGAACAGTGAATATATTTGAAAATATTTATCATATTCCAAACTAAAAAAAGTCATTTTTATGTAAGAAAGGAAAAGCGCTAGTGGTAGTGAGAGAGAGAAATAACGATAGCGAGATCAGGAGAACGAGAGCGAACTAGGAACGAGTAGCGAGAGAGAGAACGCGCAGCTTTAAAATCGGGAGCGCGGGTTAAGTGCGAGGAGTTGAATTCGGACCGCGAAGCGAATAACATGTTGTGAACTGAAATCTAAATAAAGCGTTATTTGTCTAAACCGAATAAAAAACTCCACATTTGGTGTCAGAAGTGGGATGAAAATCCAGCAAACAGTGATTTTACGTGTAGCTTGTGGAATGAACAAGAGTGATTAGAACATTGAGTAGCTTGATCTAAGAAAATCAATTGAAGTGAGGGAAAAGTGATCCCGTGACTAATTGATTTGAGGTGATCAGAGTAAGACTCAAATTTCTGTGGAGTGAAAGTCAGTCAAAGTGAAGGAAAGTGTTCGTTCCTGTGACCGATTGATTTTCGCCAAAAAAGTTGACTGATCAAAAATGGATGAGCTGGAGCAGCGCATTCTTGATCTGTGTGAAGAATTGACGAAGACTGGCCTAGCGAAAAGGTGCCAGCAAAAAGGGTTGCCCTCAACGGGAACCAAAGAAGAGATGGCTAGATCACTAGTGGAAAGTGAAGAAATGTCCAGCGCGGATGTTTCTACCATGGATCAGTATCATGACGTTTATGAAAAATCTGAAGCGGCAGCTAGCAGTGCAGCAGCGAAAGTGGAGCCGAGCATAGTACAGCAGCCCTACTCCTTTAGGGACGTGGAAGAGGGAATTGAGGCGTTTTGTGCAGATGGCTCGGTGGATTTTGCTGCGTGGCTGACCGATTTTGAGGATGTTGCGACCATGGCGGGATGGTCAGATGAGCAAAAATATGTGATGTGTCGAAAAAAGTTGGTGGGCACAGCGAGAAGTTTTTTGCTAACGATGCGTGGGGTCTCATCGTTCGGGGCTCTTCGCAAGGCGCTAGTAGCAGAATTCGGAGAAAAAGTGCGTCCGATGGACATTCATCGTCAACTTGCATCACGACGACGGAAAAAAGGGGAATCTGCTTTGGATTTCATTTACTCTATGCAGCGAATTGCCAAACAGATTGACCTTGACGAAGAAAGTGTGTGTGAGTACATTGTTGATGGTATCGCGGAGAGCGAAGCGCAACGCGCGGCATTGTACGAAGCGCGAACGGTGAGAGAGTTGAAAGAAAAAATTGCCTGGCAAGAGCGTGCAGCGCAGAAACAAACACGTGCGGTGAGATCTGCATGGCACGAGCGCGCGGGGCAGAAAGAGAACAAAAGTTTGCCGGTTCAAGACACAATTCCTGTGAAAAATGCAACAAAAGCACGTTGTCTTAATTGTGGTGTGATGGGACATATGGTACGGAATTGTCCAGAACAAAGAAGTGGACCACGGTGTTTTCAGTGCAACGAGTTTGGGCATCGTGCGAATCAGTGTGGGCAAAGGAATAAACAACAACCGGGTACAAGTACAAACCTGATAAACCATGTCCAAGCTGAGCTACCGACAAAAATGGTCCAGTTGGGGGGAAAAAATATAAAAGCGGTTATTGACACAGGCAGCGAAGTGTCGATTGTCCGTCAAGACACATTGCAAGATTTAGGGTGTGTACAGCAAAGGATGGAACAATCCATACAACAATTGCGTGGTTTTGGTGGAATCATACAAAAGCCGATAGGCGAATTGGTAACAAACATTGGCATCGATGAAGTTGAATACGAAATCGGTTTGCTGGTGGTCTCTCCAAATTCGATGAAGGTTCCAATGCTGGTAGGCATGAATTTTCTTCGAAGTGTTTGTTACGCTATAACCAACGATGGAGTGCAGATTTTTAAGAAAAAAAGTGACAACGAGGAATCGGGTAGCGATCACGAAAGTGCTGTGTATAAGATTGATTGTGAACAAATCCAAGAACTGGAAGTGCCGGGTAAGTTTCGAGACAAGGTACAAGCGCTGAAAAGTCAATACGAAGCTTCAGTGGTGGATAATTACGAAGACAATTGTCCCATACAAATGAAGATAGTGTTGGAAGAAAACGCGTCACCTTTTCGGCATACGCCCCGTCGCTTGCCTTTAATGGAGGAAGAAGCAGTCGAAAACCATGTAGGGGAATGGTTGAGGAAGGGAATTGTTCGTCCATCGACGTCAGACTTTGCAAGTCGCGTTGTGGTAGTGAAAAAGAAAGACGGCACTAGTCGGATTTGTATCGACTTTCGGAAACTGAATACAATGGTTCTAAAGGATGGGTTTCCAGTTCCATTGTTAGAAGAAGTTTTGGAGCAGCTTCAGAGTGCAAAGGTGTTTACTGTTATGGATTTGGAAAACGGGTTTTTTCATGTGCCGATAGAAGAAGCTAGCCGCAAGTATACCGCATTCGTTACAAAATCGGGATTATTTGAATTTAATCGTGTGCCATTTGGACTATGCAACTCGCCAGCGGTGTTCATAAGGTTTGTGAATTATGTTTTTCAAAATTTGTTAAGAGAGAATGTGTTGCATATTTACATGGACGATATTGTGGTTTGTGGTAGTACGGCTGAGGAGTGTTTAGAAAAAATGGGGAAAGTGTTTGAAGTAGCAGCCCAAAATGGATTAAAAATAAAGTGGAAAAAGTGTCGTTTCCTTCAAACATCGATTGAGTTTTTGGGACATCATATTGAAAACGGATCGATTTGGCCTGGACAAGAAAAAGTTAGTGCGGTGAAAAATTTCCCTATACCGAAAAACATAAGAGCGGTGCAAGCGTTTTTGGGTTTGACAGGATTTTTTAGGAAATTTATAAAAGGGTATTCTATTATGGCCAAGCCTCTTACTGACTTGCTGCGGAAGGAGGTAGATTTTAAAATGGGTAGTATAGAAATCGAAGCCTTTAATGATTTGAAAAGTGCGTTAGTGAAAGAACCGGTGCTCAAAATATACGATCGAAATGCTAAAACAGAAGTGCACACGGATGCTTCCATCAAAGGGTTTGGGGCAACAATGTTGCAATGGTTTGATGGAGAGCTGCATCCCGTATATTTTTGGAGCAAGAAGGCAACCGATGCAGAGGCCAAACATCACAGCTATGTGTTGGAAGCAAAGGCTATTTATCTTGCGTTGAAAAAATTCAGGCATTATCTCCTGGGGATAAAGTTCAAGCTTGTGACCGACTGTAATGCATTCAAACAAACATTGAAGAAAGCAGACGTTCCGCGAGAGGTGGTGCAGTGGGTTATTTGCTTGGAGGAGTTTAGTTTTGAGGTGGAACATCGTGCCGGAGACCGATTGAAACACGTCGATTGTCTCAGTCGATATCCACAGTTAACAATGATGGTGACATGTGAAGTGACGGCTCGTGTTAAAAGAAGTCAACAAAGGGACGATTCAATAAAAGCGATAGTTGAAATTCTTAACACCAGACCGTACGAAGATTACAAAATAAAAGGAGAACTTTTATACAAGTGTGTCGAAGGACAAGACCTTTTAGTGATTCCGCGTGATATGGAAAAACAAATAATTTCGGACATTCATAGTGAGGGTCATTTTGGACTATGCAAAACCATGCACGCCATAAAACAACGGTATTTTATACCGCATTTAGAGCGAAAAGTGAAACTGATTCTCAACAGCTGTGTGAAGTGTATCATCCACAATAAGAAGTTAGGACGAAAGGAAGGGTTCCTGCACCCCATTGACAAGGGAGATCAGCCACTGCAAACCCTTCACCTCGATCATGTAGGGCCGATGGACGCCACGGGAAAGCAGTACAAATACGTTTTGACTGTAGTGGATGGTTTTTCCAAGTTCGTCTGGTTGTACCCGACAAAAACGACTGGAGCGGAGGAAACGTTGAGGAAGCTGGAATGCTGGTCGACAATTTTTGGCTATCCGGCTCGTATCGTAACCGACAGGGGCTCAGCTTTCACAGCCAACGCATTTGGTGAGTACGCTAATCGCCATGGTATACAGCACGTCGTTTGTACAACAGGAGTGCCGAGGGGCAACGGTCAAGCGGAGAGAGTGAACCGCACCATGTTATCGGTTTTGACGAAGTTGTCATCGGAAGATCCTGGAAAGTGGTTCAAGGTGGTGCCTTCTGTGCAGCGAGCGATTAACTCTCATATTCACGTAGCAGCTGGAAAGTCGCCATTCGAGTTGATGTTCGGGACAAAGATGAGGACGTCGGAGGTGGAAGACTTGTCGCGGTTACTGGAGGAGGAAGCGTATGATCGTTTTGATTGTGAACGGCAGGAAATGCGAAAAGAGGCGAAGAATGACATTTGTAATGCGCAAAATGTATATAAGAAACATTATGATTTATCACGAAAGCCGGAATATGCGTACGTGGTAGGAGATTTGGTAGCCATCAAAAGAACACAATTTGTAGCCGGAAGAAAGCTTGCTAGCGAATTTTTGGGACCGTATGAAGTTATTAAAATTAATCGTAACGGACGATACAAGGTTAAAAGGGCAGCCAATTGCGAGGGACCGAACATAACAACAACAAGTTGCGACAACATGAAGTTATGGTCGTTTGCCATCAGTAACGACAAAGTATTTTCGGAAGATGAAGCAGAATCGGAAAATGAATAAAATGAATTGGAAGAAAAAACTTCAGGGGCTGAAGATAGGGTAGGACGGCCGAATGTAAGAAAGGAAAAGCGCTAGTGGTAGTGAGAGAGAGAAATAACGATAGCGAGATCAGGAGAACGAGAGCGAACTAGGAACGAGTAGCGAGAGAGAGAACGCGCAGCTTTAAAATCGGGAGCGCGGGTTAAGTGCGAGGAGTTGAATTCGGACCGCGAAGCGAATAACATGTTGTGAACTGAAATCTAAATAAAGCGTTATTTGTCTAAACCGAATAAAAAACTCCACATTTATATTACAAATGCTCCGCACAAACCTATTAGTAATCTCAGCCGACATAAAACGGTAAATGACACCTCTTTCACGTTGACAGGTTCCAGTAATCAAATACCAAATCCTCTTTTTCCCTTTTTGCTCCATTAAAACTCACCACCACCATAACCCCCCGCTTTGAAAACGGAAAACCAATACCCGTCCGTTTGACCTTCGGTTTTCCACTCGCAATCAAATATGTATCACTTCCTGCGCCAAGCTCTTCACCACAACGATACACAACAAAACTCGTGCAAACATTTACGCTTTTTACCTTTAGACAACGTACCGAACGTTCTGCCACCTTTGGCACCAAAAAAAAACCCAAACCCCACCCGAAACCGGACTGATTATGACATGTATTTCGGTCATAAATTTCCGTTTATGGCGCGTACGTGGTCATTCTTCGGGATCCCATCCACACGCGAGCGGTTCTCCATCGTGGTCGCTGCGCGTCCACTACACCACGACGACCCAGAGCAGAGGTTATTGTAACCAAACGCTATCGTGGGACCATTGGGTGTGTGTGTGTTCAACCGATACAGACACAAGCACACTTTGGAAAAGATTGGTAGCTCAAAGGCCGAGCGCCAGTCACGGACGGTGCCAAGGAAAAACACCTAAAACCACCTACACATCATAGTGTCTTTCCGTTTTGCCAACCCTAAATGATGATTATGATCATCATGCCGGTGATGACGAGTTCCGCCGACGCAAGCAGTCCAAAGCGTCCAAATAGTGGTCGGTCTCCGGTAAGACGTTAGGCCAAAAAACGTGGTGGCGCACGTTGCACTGATTGCCTTACGAGCGCTCCCGGCTAAATAGGTTCGGAGCGGAGCGCCAACGTGAACGCCTGCGACGATGAATAGAACTTTTTGAGTATTGCAGAGGTATCAATTTTTAAAACGTTCCATTAATTCGATACTGTATCAGCATTTGATGACCTTGTTTAGTAAAGCTGGTAAAAAATGTCTTTTTAAATGCATCAAAACTGTCAAATCTTAAGGTCAGTTGAAGCTAAACTCATCAATTCAAAGGATAGATGCAGGATCTTGTTATGTATTGCACAATTACAAAGAAAAACTAACACGACAGGTTACAAATTCTACACTCCACAGTACTCCTCGCACGCTCGCCACCAAAGCCTCAATGACGCTTCACTTCCCACATCATAAACCAGTAACCCGGGGACATTTCCTTATTGATCATTTTTCAGAATGCGCTTATGATGCGACCACCACGCGCGGCACCAAGGCGTATATATCTCCGTAGCTCGGAAATAAATCCCTCCACTTTCCCAACACAAATCTCTACCACAATTGCCACACATTAGCACAAAGACACACACATACGAAACCATCTTGTGCCATCATAAACGCGCACTAGCAATACACCGCAAAGGAAAAAAAGCCTTTCCTAAGCACCAAGCGCTGCTCCTCTAAACACTCCACACATCCAGAGAAGGGACGCTCCAGTGCCGAGAGAGGTGCCTTCGAGGAAGCAGCTCAAACACGCTCACGAATACTAATATTTGTGCGGAAAATTAAGTCTCCAAGCTGCCCTGCGGGATTGCGGACGCCGCCTGGGATCAGGCCCGTACGGGGGAATTGAGCAACGTCAACAAACGGAAGAAGTGAACGGAGAAGAAGACAAAAAACGGGACCACTCTAAACTCCAGGCACAAGGGAACTTCAACTAACTGCAGCAGTAGCAGCAGCAGCAGCAGCAGTAGCGTTAGGGGAAAAACTGCAACCAAACCCTCCAGGAACAGCTGGAACCGCGGCAGGACAAAAAGCGCTACGGAATGATAAATATATTTTGTTCGAAAGACAGCAGCCAGTTGTGCGAAGCGAAGGCACAAGAGAAGAAGCCGTTACGAAACGCTGTCCCCTTTGCACGCCAACCAACGGGTGCAGGAAATGGCAAAAATGCTGCAAACGAATGCTGGGCGAGATAAAACGTGCGCTTCTATAAGCGGCCCGAAGCAATTGGTTTTTCTTGTTTTTTTGCTGACCTCTTTCTCTGCCGAGCTATTGGGTGCTATAAGCCCTAAGCCTATGATCAAACGCGTAAATCGATGAAATGGTCGGTCACTTTTAAAAGTGTTGGTCGCACTTTTGCACTTAAATCTCAGAAAAAATTGGAAATATTTTCTTAAATAATGTGTCTTGAGATGATATCGAAAAAGCAATAATTTTAAAGCTTTTTCCTCCAGTGTCCAACGAACGGACGCAAACAAAATTGATCCTACTAGAAAGGTTCACGCTAACGTTAACCATATTCCGCGCAACGGTACATACAAGCAGCCCCGGTTCTTGTTTCTACACGCCCGAGGTTTCAACCGATACGGAGGAGCGGGAGAAAAAAGCGCCCAAATCCGCTATTCCAGGAAAGAAAATCGCTCTTGCATTGGAAATTCTTACCGCGTTTACGTTACAAATTTCGAGCACTTGAAGAAACAAAAAAAAACGTTTCCGAACCAACGGTACCGAGGCGACAACATCGCGCTCCGCTCGTTTGAGTTGGGCGAAAAGTTGAAAATCTGTGAAAATCCCCTCCACCAACCAAAGAGGCAATATTGTCAACCAGCAAATCGCACCCAAAGTGCCCGAAGGAACCCGGCGGGACCTTCGAGTGAAGGTGCAAGAATGGCGAGCAACAAAACCCACAGCATACAAAAGCAGGACACACTTAGAATGCTACCACACCGGGCAACGCAGCACCAAACTCCAAAAACGCAGCACCAAACAAAAAAGAAAAAAAACAACCATTTTCGGTACCGGATGGGTAGCATTTGCGTTTCCGGTGGCCGGCGGTACCGGGTCGCTTCACGCTGGTCCCAAAGCCTGAGTACATCCGGCCCCGCAAGGTTATCCCGGTTGGTAAGAGGGGGAGATATTCGCTGCCGAGGATATCATCACCAACGGGCACTCACCAACGAGGCATCAAGCGACAACTGCACACCACACGGACCACATCGTATGACATCGTCGTCACTGCAGGCACTGTGTGCGTCGGCTCGATGGTAATTTTTACCAATGGTGAACGTTAGAAATCTGCCCCGAAGTTCCAAAGTGTCAACGATCAACGCGTATGTGGGGGATGCTGTACGTTCTCCAGAAGAATTGTACGTAGGGCATATGGGTTGAAAAGCAATGGCCGTCAAAAAACGCCACAGCTTAAGAGAAAAACTTTTACTATTCCAATCTGGCACGTGTGTTGCTGCAAACACCCACACAGTCGGTGTGTTCGTTTAGGGATAGTTTAAGGAAGCAGTGCTTTTCGGCAGTAGATAGATTGAGCGATCCAACGCTTCGTTGCAACATAGAGTAGTTGAAATGTTTTTGAAGTGGATTTGACAGGCGACGGAGCACATCTCGAATGACTGTTGAGAATATCTTCAATTTCTCTAACATTGAAAGCAAGTGGCTTATAAACACGTTCATTGTGTGAATATCCACGTGCTCCAATGATTGGTTATTGAGAGATATCTGCAGCTCTTAACACATGGCGTTTAAAGAAACAAAAACAAAAGACATAATAACATGATTGCTGCTTCTCCGTGTGGGCTTGCATATATCGCCCACAAGACGTTATAAATGAAGAAGCGCAAACTTTGCGGATAAAAATAGAAAGGCAAGCATCTCCCTTTTCCAGGAAGGCGCATGTGGCTCAACTAATTTCATCTCGCTCGAAAATAGAGTACCTGCTCCGACGATTACATCCACAACAAGCTCCAAAAACAAGATAAGAAGCGGTGAGTAATGAAAGATAAAAATAAAATGTAAAAAAAAACACACCCACACATACACCCCAGGTGCACCAGAAAGTTCGGCCAAAAGCTTCGCAACTCTACGGGTACGACTTATTTTAGCAAAATTTACACCATTTCCACTCCCTCACCGGTCCGGTGTCTTGACCAAGATCTTGGTCGTCTCTCGTTTTTCCAATCTTTCTCCAATGCCTTATCAAATCATCCCCCGGCCTTCCCCGGAGCAACGATTGCTGTTGCTCGCAGTTAGGAACGGACACTAGACACACAGCCACACAGTAACACAACCCTAAGCCCCCTAGAGTAGTTCAGACACCGTGGTGGGCCCGGTACGACGGCACGAAACGAACCAAGAAATTACCAAATGAATTATTTATTTACTTAAGTCCAGAATGGGTTCCTTCAGAGCACGACTGTGCCGAGCCAGCGCTGGATGAAGTGAACTGGCAGCCCAGAGAGACACCCAGAAGACCAAGCCAAAATGGCTGGTCCGGTGTACCTTTCACAAGCGATACAGTCAATCCGCTTTGAATGCTGTTACTATCGGTGCAAACATCGCCAAAAAAAAGCATGAAGCAAATGGCATGCTCACTACTCAGCTCAGAGAAACGATTGCACTGATACCGAAACGAAACCTGAGATAGGACTGTCTCTCTACGACCTACTGGAATGAAAATTCCAGTTCCCCTCCGCACGCCGCATAGGCTGCGGAAACCAGAGCTCATTGCAGCACAGCCACGCAAGCGAATCATTTGAATTCAATCTAAGACATCAGAATTCAGTTTGTCCTGGGATATTACTATCTTTGCTCCGTTCAAGGGAGGGGAAAAAACCCAGAACTCACAGGCCCTCCCCGAAGCCTGCTGGAAATGACGCAGAACATGGGATGGTGGCACTCGGCCTGCTTCACCGTGTAGCTGGTGCGTGTAGCTGCACGAATGATCGAAAGCGATGTAAGCGATAAGGGAGGAGGGGAGGGGATGAATGTGGTACGTATCCCACCCACCAGGACGTGTAAGGGGCAAGATAAGCGAAATGAAGGCATACAATATTTATCAGCTAACGAACCGACGACGACGACGACCAAGCCTCAGCAATGGCCGTTTTCTATCGCTCACCGTCTCTTTCTGTGTCTACATTTTAGGACCAACATGAAAAGAAGCCTAAAACACGGCTACAACTACATGTCTTTTTACGGCGAACAACCTATGTCGGGTGCACGAGGATGTTCTGGACATCTGGGCAGTCTTTCAAACATTCAAAGCTAGATCTTGCAGCTCTTGGACATCTTGGTAGAAGCGGATTCCTCCATATCCCTGGATTCAGAAACACCAAGAACATCTTGCTACCTTAAAACAACCTGCAGAATCGTTTTCTAAGCCACTATAGTACGGCATCATCCATCATACCCAATGGCTCCAATGTTGGACAGCTTTGCATTAAACTGAAAATGTTATGTTTGTACAATGAGAGCAATCTTATAGCCTTAGCGCAACAGCAACGTAGGTAGTAGCAACGTGAAGCCAATTTTCCGCTCGAAAAGCGAGAAAAACTGAAGAACAACCTACTCCAAACCGACAAACGATTGCATATTCCAAACAGGGGAGCTGCTGCTGCTGAGGTTCTGATGAGATGATAATGTAAAGAAAACTATTCCTACTCCGATAATGGAAAACGAACCCCAAAGGGAACGTTGTACCAGATGGCTGTGATGATGGGAATCGATCGACAATCCTTTCGCTGAGCGGCTGTACATTGATAGGGACATGTATCAGCAATGAGGTGTTGGAGCGTGTAGCAAATGCATCACAATGAGTGCAACGGCAGGTACAGTATCGGACATTAAGATAGGACCCTTTTTTTCAATGCACCGTGCACTTGTTTTGCCACGTTACTCGTGTTTGTGTGTGTGTATGTGTGTGTGTATGTGTGTGAGTGTGTGAGTGTGTGTGTGTGTGTGTTTGTGTGTGTGTGTGTTTGTGTGTGTGTGTGTGCATGTGTGTGTGTGTAGTAGTAGAAAGTGAGTGTGCTTTTTAATGTGTATTTGCAAGTGCGCGGGTTTGTGTCTGAAAAACATAGCTTGCCATGATGTCATATTGCGTTGAAATTATTCTTATTATGTGTGTTATCATGTGAAACATTGTGCGTTTACACTTGGATAAAAACTAAAGTTTGCATCGACAGCAGCCCTTGTTCCTCGGACGAAAACGCAGGTGTGCTGTTTCATGAATGTGAATGCGACACCGGTGCGAAATGGACACACGCACAATAGCAATGAACTCGGCATTCTCTCACAGGTGTTTCTCCAGTGCACGCCATTGAAAGGCCTTCGTGCATCTCTGCGTTGCACGTTGTGTGCGAATGGTAAACTTTGTGCGTGCATTGAGCTGGCGCGCAGTTGTTCTTTTCAATGGGCGTTTTGTTTCATGAGCGCGGCAGTATTCTGTTCTCGATTTTGAAGGGAAGACGCTTACTCGCGTACTCGTTGATAGTTTTTATCCATGCGATGTTTTCGCTGCTCGACAACGATGTAATTCATCGCGTATAGAAGTAGAACGCAGGCAGAGCACGGGATCAGCCGTGTCCAAGTTTTTAACCAGCGCGTTCTTGACGGTCCAAGCAAGCAATGTTAGTAACAATGGGTCGAGGTAAACGTTGTACCGATTATCAGCGCCATATGTAAAAGCGAATGGCTGCTGCTGGCATTAAGCGCAAAAGGATCGAGTTCGTAATGGAACGATCGCGCACTTTTGTGGCAAACGCGCTTCGGACAACCGAAACGTGCTTAGACAACTGAAACGCGCTTGGACAACCGAAACGCGTAAGTCAACCGGTCGTCCTCAGAAGACCACGGCGAAAGAAGACCGTAACATTGTTAATATATCGAAAACACACTGATCGTGAGGGCGGTGGTCCTGCTTATCACACCAAAAACCTAACCCAAAACACAAAAAAGCTACTTACAAATCTATCCGAAACGACCTACTTGTGAAACAAACACACACATCAATACACATTCAAACATACATCCACACACACACACACATGCACACACACATACACACACACACATACACACACATACACACACACACACACAAACACAAACACATACAAACCACACATAAACTTGGCCCAACGGGTGCACGGTGCGTTAAAAACCCAATGCCCTATCTTTCTGTCCGATACTGTACCTAACCTGTGTTAAGCAGGGACAGAATGTTGGCCCAAAACGAAACCATATCGCAACCGTTGCGCTTGTCTTCGTTCTTTGTGGAAGCAAACATTCATCCATCTTTCGCGATGTTTAATTGCGCCACTGTCGCACTTTATTTACCCGTCAAATTAGCACCAAACGGGCTGACGGGTTTAAATTAATATTCCTCCGGTGAAATGAAACAGCAATTCGCAGCAGTGCATTTGAAGACAGCCTTGACTTGCTCGCTCTCTCACTCGGTGAAATAAATGCCAGCTTATCGCACTAACGATTGCTAACTTTTCATGCCGAAAGTTGTGTGCACCGGTTTTACTTGCCTTTCCGGGTTAAGCTTAACTCAACCGGTGGATAGCTGGATAGTGTCAAGACTTCAAGCCAAGACACTTGAATGTTAGCCCCTCTTGCCTTTCTCTCTCTCGGTGCAAAAGTTTCACAAAGTGTTAAAACTAACGCACCAGCGCAGTTGAGAAAAAGAAACTGTTTGCTTTTCTACGATGACATGCTGGAAAAGAAATGCCTTTCCGCGTGTGATAATTACCAGAGTTGCACTGTTAGGTAACGGTTGAAGGTTTAAAGTAAGAAAAATACTTTATATTTAGTGTTTATCATACACATCAACAATATAAATTTCCAATAAACCCAAACCACATCATCAAACAAATAGTTGCAGTAAAATTTGCAATCATCCTTACTGATTTGAATTGAATTTTCGTCCAATCTACCGTTTGAGGAACAATCTAATTCCACTCAATTTCGGTTCCATTGCGCGAATACGGAACAACGCTTCAGCCAGATACGCAGGACAATGTTGAAAAGCACGAAAATGGTTTGTGCATAATCCCCGAAAGTGTCGTTCCAGCTTGATGGGGCCGTGTTTTCAATTTATATATTATGAGTTTTGGGAAATACAATTTAACAAGTATGCGCTATCCCTCGTCCCCGCTGAAGAACTGCGGTGACAGCAGGTTTATCACAGGAAGTTGTAAATGTTCTTAAAAGTGTGTTGAAACAGTGGGTTGTGCGTGATAAAAGAGATGGACTATGAATTTAGAAAAAGAAATTTTAAGACACTCACGGACATTCTAAAAGAAACAAATCGAGAAAACTGTGCTACTTTTAAACGATTCTAAAAATTGTAATTACCCACTGCAGTAGAACGTATCGGTCGACCCGAAACGATAGCGCAAAGAAAATAAACTTCCCCTCAAAAGCCGATGACAAAAGAAAGTCCCCAAAAATGTATCTCTCGCACCCGAAAAAGCATAACCACACACACCCAAAGATTCCAAAATTCCACTATTCGAAATAGTTTTGCTTTGTTTGTCGAACTATTTTCCTCCCACTCAGCGCAAATGCAGCAGTCACTGTCCATGGCGCGGTTCTCTGTCGTTTTATTTTGCTTCTGTTACATTCTCAAATCGACCGGCAATTGTGTAACAGCGCCCCCGGGGGAGGGAAGGCACGTTACGACCAGTATCATCATCATCATCACCTTCTTGGTGGACGGTACAGACACCCTGCGCCACACAGATTGGCACAGAATTTACATACAGAACGAATTTTCACAGTTCGATACGCGCTGGGGTGTCTGCTGGTGTCATCGCAAGTGCGCCACGAGACGCTCCACTTCCCCCCACGCCCTTTACCACCTTTCAAAATAGAAAAAAGAAGGTCAAATCCCGCTGGAATGTGTCACAAAATGGAGCTTGAAGAAAGGTGGGAGAAAATAAAGGTAAAAAGGCTCACACACAAACGCAGAGCTGCTGACAAGTCTAGCGACAACCTAACAATCTCCATACTGAATACATTCCCTTTGGACCTTCGTCTCTCATCATCTACACAACCGTCTATCAACAAAACTATCTTTTCACACGTGCATTTGGGAAAGCTGTTGTAGTCTAGGGGCAAGGGCAGCAGCTCGTAGAAGAAAACATCAAAATATACAAAAGCACGAAAGCTCGAACCTTTCGCTCGACTAACATTAGCGTCATGGATTTCATCTCCGGCCCTAGGTGTGTTTGTGTGCTTGCTCCACCCGAAAATTTCCACCATGCCGCCATCCCGTCTCTCTAGGCAACATTTTCATCGATTGTTAGCCTCTCGTCGACATTCCACATGCATTAGCAGCTTGCGCACGGTGTACCGCGCCCGGGTGTGGAGACTAGCTGCATTAGCCAGTTGGAAGGGGACTGCGACAGGAAGATTGGAGTTCGATAGAGGTTAAAACATGCAGAACAAGAAACCCTCCCCAGAGAAGTAAAGGGAGCGATGCAAAACCAGCAGCCGAAAAACGTGCCACAAATGATGTGGAAATTTGCACCGAGCATACCGTTTCTTTTTCCGCTCCCAGCAGAGGACACATACCACGGCAGGTTAAGCAGGGAACTTATTTAAATACCTTTCCGTAATGTGTCCACACTATCGGAGGTTGGTTGGTTGGTTGGTTTGCTTTTTTATAGCCTTTTGTTCCCCCGCCTACGTAACCATACCTGTAACATATTTGCGGTTGAAATGACAACCAACGGGTGGCGCGGGTTTCTATGCAGTTTTTTCCCTTGTTGAATTTAATTTGAATCCTTTTTCTATCGCCCTCAGAGGATTTGTGCAGCTAAAAGTACATTATTATCTGCAAACGTTACTTAACGTTCGCGAGCGCAAGGTTCTTTCCTGTCCATTAAATCTAACGCCATCCCACGTCCGGCCTCGTCAAACGTATTTTAAACGATAAAAATAAGAACCGAGTTGAAAAAAAGTCATCGCCTAACGAAAAGCTCATAAAAAGTGCCATAAAGGATCAGGAACCATCAGGTGTTTGCGCGCTCCAAGAATTGCTGCTTTTGCTCCAGATTGGGGGACAAGTTTCACGATTACGGTGTGCTTTAACAGGTACAAGAACTATCCAACTATGATAGGTGTTTCTTGTGAGTGTTATATACAATTTAAGGGGAATATGGAAGATTTTGTTGGACTAAAACATTATCAAATGATAAAATAACAAAAATGTTAACCAATACAACAGAGTTACCACCTTCGTGAATGAAAATGAAGTTTAAAAAAAAGGCTTAAAACAAACGCTAAACAACAGCACGGGACGCTTGGGTTTGAAATTGAAATGAGTGCTATAAAACCATTTAACAAAGCGCGGAAACACATCATGAAAGATGTAACTAGTGAAGCCGTCGGGCGGGAAACATAAAATATCCGCAAACCCGACGAACGACCTGCGGATGCAAAAAGTGAACGAGCGCGCGCTCGGCAAAAACATCCTGCCGGCGCCATAGCTTTATGATGATACTGCGTGATATAACAGTGGAAAACTGCTGTTGTAAAAAAATACGGTTCCCTTCCCCGCGCAACACGAAAACACTCCATCAAGAAACAGAGCGCGACATAAACCTTCCCCCAAAAGCTGCCACACAAAACGGGAGGGGAGAAGAAAAACACCACCGCCGAGACGAGGACAATGACGACACATTAGAACTTTTGCCCATCGTGTGCCCACCCGCAAGCTGCGGATTATCCGGACGCCGGTGACGAAGGCGGTGGCGGCGGGATGGGAATAAAATCCTTAAATTATCATCCGAATGGAAAAGAAATCAAGAAATAACACAAAAAAATACGGACCCCCGGAACCCATCCCATCCCGGATGTAGTGTGTTTTGGTGCCATTTATTATGCGCTCGCTGTGGGCGCGCGTGCTTTTCTTTTTTTTTTTTTTGCTCGGCGGCTAGCTTACCGCAGCTTTTCATTCACTTTAATGGCCATACGCTTGACTCCACGGCGAGGTTTTGCATTGTACACCGAAGGAAGAGAACGGCGGCGTAAACTTTATTCCACTTCCAGCTAAATTAAAACATAAAACGAAAGAAATGATACGGGCCAACTAATGGATGGAGATGCCACCATCCGGATGAGCTTTGGGGAAGCGAATGATGGATTTGAGTTTCAATTCATCAAGCTGTGGCGGCGGCGGCACAATCCTTCACAGTAGCAATGGATACATAAAAGTATCATCAGCATGAAGTAACTTTTTTGCCCAATCATCAAACTTAGACTGTAATACCTATACGGACGGCTAGAACTAGATGGGCAAAATACTGATAACAGTGGAGATGGACGGGTTGGTGTAATGGATAGACATGCTGGCTGCTACAGTGACGGACGAAATCTGTTCCCGTTTCGAGCCGGCGAAAATTTACGACTTAGCACTTGCCTTCAACCTGTGCAGGAGTTTGGAAGTTCTTCATCAGCTTAACTTCCCCGATTAGACTATAAATCGATGCCATTTATTGTTGTAATCTCATTGACTTTTATAACATCAAAAATGAAAACGAGTGCACTTTTTGAACTTGACTTCAGAATTATTGCTCCTATTTTTACTTCAAGTCGCACACAAAATAATATCACTACAAAACCATATTATCACACTGCTAGGCACTGGATATACTCTGTCAATAGGACAGAGATCTACATTTAACAACTCTTCACCATCGACAAAGACATTTAAAAAAAACAACCTTGCACTTGTTTCTCTTTCGATACAATAAGTACGTCAATATTGTATCCACACTAAAACCTCACTAACGGCACGCCTTCACCTCTCCAATACCGGAGGCGACCATCGCGTATGAGCCGACAACTAAACCGATAGTTGCATCTGAACGTGAAAAAACACGGACGACACCGGCAACTTAAAGCTCAGGGGGTTCAGCTGTGGCTATGATCACGTAACGTCTTTTCGCTCTTCTGCGGCCGTTTCTGCGGCGCCAGAACAGTGGCAACTAACTAGTAGTAGCTCGCGCACAGTTAGCACCCTGCAACGAACGGTGCCACAAACAACGCGGAACTACGAGCCGACATTGCATCCGAGCGCCAACGGTGGGCAACCTTCACCGAAATCCCGCGAGCTCCGGCGGGCTTATCGGGCGTTTGCTGTGTGTTGCTTTAACCTGAATCCGAACCAGATATCAGTGCGCTAGGGGAGGGGTAGGGTTTGTCTTTAGCTTAAGATAAGCCATCGTCGATGTCGTGTATCGTAACGCAGCGCAGAAACATCTTTCTTCTTATCGAGCGGTACTCCTATCTACGAGGAAAGTGATAGGCAAAGAGATATCTCGAGACATAAAATCCTTTCTAATTAACGCATGTATGCATATTCGCGATCCTACAAAACACCCATACACTTAATGCACAATGAACAATGCTTATGGAGACCCTCAAAATGGCTCCAAGATAATTCATTCCCATACGCTCTGCATTATTCTCTGCTTTATTATCGAAATGGTTTTGCTTTTTTTCAAATTCACCATAGTGGCACGCATTATTCGCTCTATTTGGCTTCAAATGTTTGGCCTTGGGCAATGGATCCAGGCTCCTAACACACGTGGTTGAGTGTTTCTCCCAGAGCTAGTCAACATACGACCTGCCAAGTTGGCACCTACCAGACATCCCAAACCCATTTCCATCTCATTGCCATTCAATAGACGACAACGATGTGCTTTGTTTGTTTTGTTTTTTTCCTCTATTTTTCCATCCACCCAGTGCTGCTTTTCCGGTACGGTTTCGGAGCGATTGTCCTGTTCCGGCGGAAAAACACGTAAATAGCGTCATATCCCTGCCACAACAGAACTACGGCATAAAAATAAAGAATAAACGTAAAATAAAAGCATCCTTCGTGCACATTGTTCCAACCTGCTCCCCCTACCGGAAGAGTGAGAGAGAGAGCAAGGAATATACAGACAGTGAAACCATGCCCGTGCCTAGCGAGAGACAGTAAGAAACAAAGGAGGGCACAGTGGAAATATGCAAAGCATGCACATTCAACAAAAGGATCAAGAGATTATAAAATGGTCAACAAGGTGAACAAGTCGACGTAACGGCAGCCGCCGAGACGTGGGATCGACATATGTAGCGCGCGCTCATGAACAACTATTGTCAAAAGCCCGTCGGACACAAACCCCGGCCCCGGGCAGGAACTACAGAGTTAAAAGCTTGCAACAAACACACACACACAAAAGGACAAAATAAAATGTTTATCCCCCCGGCATTCCTACATAAAGTAGTAGTAGTAGTGGTGATGGTGGTAGTCGTAGCAGCTCCCGGGAGACTCAGTATCCCTGGCAAGGGAGAAGCAAAACAACAATAGCAAAATAGCATCCGGCTTAAAAGGGGCAAGCAGCCCCACTGACGCCGCCACCACCCCGCCCAGGACTGGCTGGCGTCTTGTGCCTTCGTCCCACTGTGCTTCGGGTTTCCCTTTTGTGATCCTTTTGTGTCTAGTTTTATCGTTCATATTTATTCATGGCAACGGTTCCTCCACAAGCCGGGGTCCGGGGGTCCGGTTGCTAGCCAATGTGCCTTTCCTCCGTCACCGTACCGTCACAGACACACACACACACACACACACACACATGACAACGTAAAACAACGAAGCCCGGATAATTTTACCATGCCGGGGCAAATAAACGAGCAATTTTCCATTCCAAAATTTTCCACCCAAGCCATTCCCATGTGCGGAGCGGACGGAAACGCGTCATACCGGGCAAGAAAAGACCGGAACGGGTGACCCCCGGGGTGTTTGTGTGTGTGTCTGTGTTTGTTCCGGGCCAGTTGGGGAAGTTTCACCCCTACAAACAGTACACATTGTCATCGGTGTTATGACATTCGCTGCGCTACAAAGAACAAGGGCAACAAAACATTAATCGATTCAAACAGACACAGGCCGAGTATTTTAAAGAGAAAAAGTATCGCAATCATTACCTCAATCAATGTTTCTATAGACTTGATCAGTACGCAAATTCGACTGACAATAAAAACAATTAGCAAACTACTTCCAACGACTCACCATGAATAACCAGCTCCGAATCACGATTCACCTCGTACAAACGGATCGCCTCGTCCAGTTCCGTGTCCGACTGGATGGTGCATGGATCGTTTTCCTCATCAACCCACTTCATCGTAAACACCTGCACAGATAAAAAAGAAGAGAAAAAACAAGCGTTAAATTATGCGATTCTCACACCTTTCTACACACCCACAACGTCCATTACCTGATCCGGCGAAAAGCGACAAATTTCGCGCATCTCCCGGCAGAGACCGTCGTACGTGATGCTCTCGTCAATGTAGGTGATCATCACCTCGCCATTGTAGGCTATCTTCACCTTTATCTCGTGGCCACTGCCCCCTCCGCCGCCACTGTTGTTGCTCTCGTTGGCGATTTGAATCGGCATGGTGCTGTCTGTCACTTTGCGACCAGACCTGCCACTAGGCGATGTACACGATGTTCGGTTTGGTTTGAAGATTATTGAAATAGGATTCCTTTACCAAATGTGATGTTTAGTGCTGCCCTCAGCTAAACGAAACTGTCATCACTAATCGCTAGGAGGCTGCCAAGGGCTGTTGACCAGCGTCCGAAAGCTCTTGTTTCGGGTCAGTCTTCAGTTCGGGTTTCTCTAGGTTCGTACGAATGTGGAACCCACTCGTTTGACAGTGTTACACAACAAAATTCTCGTTCAACAGGTGCATCTTCTATAATCGCATTCACTCTCACCACAGTTACGGTTCGTTACAGGCACAAATGTTATCTAACAGGCGATACGGCGTTGAAGGCTCTTGACACGCAGTCCAATAGGAGGAAAAAAGGCTAAAACGATACAAAAGATAGTAGGAAAAGGGGTTAAACATTGTGTAGGTAATGGTAAAACATTCATAGCTATATGTAGGAATAGACACAACAACGCGTCGTCACGACCTATGATATTCGAAGAATGGTAATGCGCACCATACCACGCTCCGGGTTAACACCACGATGATAATTGCTGCCCTATTCTCGCCCTAACTCAAGAGGCTGCGCATCTGACAGTCTCATGCTAGATACAGTATGTTGTTGAAGTATAATAGAAATAACTAAGTTGTGTTTCCCTGTATAACTCGACTCATTTTTGGGTTGAATTTGTTATCTAAACCTATATAATCTAAATATCACATCGGGAATGAAAGTCTTATCAGTAACAAACAATGAAAAGGCGATAACAGTGCTTTGACATAATTTATCAAAAAAACATTCAAAATTCTTTTCGTTTTACTCTTCAAACAATTGCCGTCCTAACCGATCATTAACATGTAATGTTCCACCGATGAAATTAATATTTGCCCAGACAATATAATATGTGCGTGTGTTTGTTTGAGCGCGCATTCACTTTTATGGCAAAATCTCCGCGCTGCGACAGACCGATACGCACGGCAGCGTTGGCGGGAATGTCTGCGCAAAAACAAAAATGCACAAGAATCTGCGAATCCAAACAAACAAATGATAACCGTTTCCATTTGCCTCCCCTCATAATGATGAAACATCCTCAAACACTGGCGGCTGCCTATTGATGAACGGCCACTCCGGTGTGCAAAATGTGTAGAACTTTACAGATAAAAGCCAGCGAAACTAACCCTTGGAAAGGCATGTGTGCAACAGGGCAAACATTAGTATTATTATTTTTATCATTATTATAGTAAAAATTTTGATAAATTATTGAACAAATGAATTTCACCAAGTTTAGGTAACTTTTCCCACAATTAACAGTCAATCATATGAGAAACCTTGAGTTTCTCTATCAAATAATACTGTGTTACATATTAAATACAGCATCGCATTAATTTTCGTTAAATCGCAAGTTAGAAAGCAGCTAAATAGAAAAATTAAATAATTATTTTACATTAACATTTCATACTAGGCATTTTTAACTAGATCCTATGAACAAAGTCGGTATTTACAGGTGAGAACTATAACCTTTTATTTTATTTTTTTTTATGGTTGCCCATGCTAACTCTTGTTTGACCATTAAAGGGTTTGCAAACACCCGCAAACACCAACAACACCGTGCAGGTCTTTCCACCATGAGCATTTTTGGACTGTGGTCTGCTGTAACTGCGCGTACTAATTATGGTCACCCCCACCACAGCTGTGTACATACCCTGCCCGCCCCCTTTCCCTCCACGCCAATTCTTTCACATTCTAATGCCGTCGAGCACCATCATGAAAGCAGCAGTAGCAGCAGCAAGAATGTTAGCAACAGGCGGCATATTATAACGTGCCGTTGGTGTGTCAGTGTATGTATGTGTGTGCTAAAAAAACCAATAGCAACACACACACACCGAACACGAACGCAACAAGAAGAACTATCTTTCTTTACCCGGGTCAATAAAACACACTTCCTCCCCGCGTGCTCCGCGTGCTTCCTCTTTTCCCCACCAACAGCCCCGGCAGGGGCAGCCATACCATACCCGATCGGCGTTACATTGGCAGCAAAGTGTGTGGTAGTACCGGTACTTCATAAGTTTCCTTTTCTTTTCCCTTTTCTCCCCCTCCCCAACCACCCTCTTTGCGACTGTGGGGCTTCTGGTCCGTCTGTTTGCTTTTCATCTGCCAGACCGGAGGCCTGCTGCTGCTGTTGCCGGTGTGTGCCGTTTGCTGTAGCATATCTCGACCGTACGCGGTGTGTGTGTGCATATGACTTGTGCTGGACAAGAAAAATAAATTACACTCCGTGTCGCTCTCCTCCACCAAGCGTGTGCGTGTGTGTGTTACGTGGAAATAGACAGCACATTTGTTCCCATTTGTGTTGCCTGCTGCTCTGTGCCCATCTGAAACCCCTTTAGGGGTGGTGGCTAGTGTGCAATGGATATATTGTTATCGTGACATGCGACCCTCCCTTGCCGGTAGTGCACACAAATGGGGGAAATGAAAGGTGCACCGAGGCCATTGATGGGAACTGGAAGGGATTCCACGGGTATTGATTTTTGTGGGAATAATTGATCGAGATTGATTATGTAAAGTTGATTGAAGAAAAAAAACTTTATTTTTATCTTTTCCGGGGGTTCTCGTAGATGTGGAATACTTCGTTGGCTATTTCTTATTGGAAGTGAACTTCATACGATGGCAATTGGACTCTATGGTGCCCTGGGTCTATGGTACCCTGGTGAATGGAACAGGATCCTAGGAAAATCCTATTGGATTTGTTCACCAAGGATGCTATAGCGTCCAATTCCCATTTCACTAAGTTCATTTCCTATTAAGAAAGAGTCAATAAAGTGTCCAACCGCTATGAGAGTTCCTAGAAAAAACTGAAAAAAATGCATCACAAATGCAAACTGTTTAAATTTAAAAAAAAAATAGATTCTTGTTCTTCTTACGTTATCGTAGAAGAATTACTTCACCAAGAATGGAACAAAGAGAACAGGAATACGCTAAATGAATAGAACAAGCTTCATCTCGTTTGTCAATCATGTCATCAACCGATCAACCCTTGCCGCTTCCGTGCAATTCCGTGTAATGTGTGAGTCATCGATCACAACAAATCCAGCACCGACAGAGTGTGTGGTGTATGTGCACGATCTACCTACACACTCAGCAAAGGTAGCACAGCTCATCGTCTAGTAGGCGTTGTTTGGTACACCCGACGACGACTGCAACATGGCAGCAGGCAAAGAACGATTGGCAAGGGCAGAAAAGGGCCCAAGCACCGTACCGGGACGGAGCGGGGACTGACCCATAAATAATGCCCCCTCACACATGAATGGTATGAAACGCCACTGTGCGCAAGCCGTGGTAGTGGGCTTGAAGCTTTTGGGAGAAGGTGCTATACATCTATGACGAGCCATGGCTACTTACCACTATGTCTATGGCTGCGTACGATGATTTTGTTCTGTTGTGCAGTGGACGAAAAAAAGGGTTCTCCACAGTTGGCCGAGGTTTACAACAACTCTCCTCCCTTTTTGATGATCAGATGACGTCACTAGTGACGTTCGGATGCGTTTAACAGGTGGCTCCCAGCACTTACTATCCGGTCAGTCGGTTTCTCGCCGCACCGGTCACTCCGTCTTCTTCCCTTGATGGTGGTCTACCGTGCGTGATGTTTTCCTGTATTCACGTCACACACTTTCCATACACTTGCGGATAGTCGTTTTATCATTCACACACAGTTCCCCTTATCGCAACCGAAATTCCCGTAACCGTGGTCACTGGTGTAAACAAAAGAACACATACACACGCACACAACTCTACTTGGGCTCAAATATGCGTACGAAAGGCACGATCGAACGGTACCGCCTCGCTTGCTCTCCGGTACGGCGGCTACCAAGAAACAAGAACCACATACACACACACAAACCCGCGCACACAAGCAGCAACCGTGTCAATGCGTTTTCATCCCCCCCTTCAGACTGTTCCGATACAAAGCGGCCCCTCCGCACACACACACAGCCACACAGATTCGGATCGTAACGGGAGGGTAATTAAACCGGAAACGCACCGAAAAACGGATGCCCCAAAATAACACTCTAAAAGCGCACACACCGCACACTATTGCATTCGCGCTCAATGCACTCTACGATCGCGTACCTCACCCTCTTGCCACGATGATGATGGCCACGAACAGTGCCACAAAGGCTCACGGTAGCGGTAGTTATCGACGTCCTCCCTCTCTGGGGCGTTTTTGTACAATTTCTATCTCATTCAACGTTGCATTCCGATACTCACCGCCGAAAAGCGCAATAGATGCCGGACAGTGTTTTAGCACGCACGAAACTAAGACAGAACAAAAAAAGGCGAGAATAAACACGCGCACAACAAACGACTCCGTTCCGTACAGCGGAATAAAACATACGCACTGACAGCCAGTGTGGCCAGATTATTTTGGCGGTTTTCGGTAGGCGCAGCAAAATTTTATCGGTAGTTTTCGGTAGGAGTTAAAGATTTTTTCGGTAGTTTTCGGTAGGCTTTGAAGTGTTGAGCGGTGGGTGGGGGGAGGGGGGTTGTCGGAGATGGAAGCTAATCTGTCCCATGAAGAGCAGCACGAGCAAATAACATCTTTTATTTATTTAAAGGAGATAGTTTAGATTTAGTTCATAGCGGTCACGTGAGGCCTTTCTGAAGTGTCGATCTGAAAATTGTACTAGGCAATTTAATCCAACAAATCGTTGGGACGCTCTGGCAGCAATCGAACGCGACATCAAACATGAAAAATATATGGGATTTTACATGTTCGATGTGATAACCCACAAATCGAACATGTGAAGTCCTATACATTTTTCATGTTCGATGTCGTGTTCTATTGCTACTAGAGCGCCGGGTTATATTATCTGTCAAAAAAAAAATTAATCAGCGCGTTCGACTTCATGAAGTGCAGACACGGACCTTAGTTCCCAAATAACCAAATCGTCCTTAACCCACTGTAAAACCACTTCAAACCCACGTGGGTTAGTGGTGGTCGATTCAGTCGTTAACTCACCAAATTTTAGAACAATCGGAGCTGCCAGTTCCGATCCGATGTATTTATCTTGCCCACCCTTAACCCACCTTTTCCAAAAATGCTTTGAGGAAAAGTTTGGTCAAGGGTTGGCTAAGGTCAATATGCTGAACAGGATTTTAACTCTTCGATTGATTACATTCATTCACTTACATCACTGCACTTCAAATTCAGCAATATTATTAGTCTATGAACTATGCACTGATCAGTGAAATGGAAGAGTTCATTCGCAAGTAAACAAACACATATATACACATATTACAAATGAATGTTTTACAACAAACCAACTAAAACACACACACGTTTAATTGCTTCCTTTGCATAATTAAATCACTTTTTAACACAAGTGAAACATGTTGAGCAAATAAATTGCCCGTGCGTAAAAAAACTAACTTCAACAACATTGAAGTGGCTGCTTCTGTGGACGTGTGGCTTAACCCACCAAACTGATAGTTTTTTAGCTTTGTTTGATGGAACTGGATTTTTAGTACAAGAAATTGGTGGCGTTTTCGGTATCTTGGTTATATGGGTTGTCTCTGTTGAACTTCTGGTTCTGGTTGCCAGTGATTTCCATATAGAGTTTTATACATTAAGTGATTTGGGAAATGGTTATATGACTTTTTGGTTAGTATTACGAAAAAATCTGTAATTTTCGGTAGGATAAATGAAAAATCGGTATTTTTAGGGGGCTCATCTGTGAATCAGTAGGCATATCAAAAATCGGTATTTCTGGTCACTCTGCTGACAGCTGACAGTTTTGGACGCGTTGACAGCGTCGCTCTGTCTCGCTCTCTTGACCAGCCTTTCTCGCTCTTGGCTTTTATTTGGATTTAATTGCGTAGTTTTCGCAGAAATTCTACTATCGTGCTCAGTGATGTTACAATACGCAAATAACCACATGATATTTCCTTTTTTTCTTGAATTTTCACTCTCGTTTTCCGTTATTTTGCTTCATTTCAAATCATTCAGCCCAACGGACCAAAGGGGATATTTTTGAGTTGTCAAAACCCATCAACAAAAAATATCCCAATTCGGTCCAGCTCGGATGGAGGTTTGGCGAAACACGCACGATTAATAGAATAGTTTACGAGTTTTCGTGCATAAATTATTGTGTGCGAATGTTTTACATACTGGTGGAAGTGTGTGCATTGTAGTTCAAGCCCTATATGCTGTAATAAATTCGATTGCACCTCATCGGAACAGAAGACATGAGGTTTATGTAACGTCGGTAGCGGCAAAACAACGAGGTGAGTTATCGTTTGTTGAAGCTGTCTAATTAGCTTGTTTGACCAATTTTGTGTTAAATTACATTAACTGCTCTCATTTTAAATAGTTTCATCATATTGCTTATGCCATACTCGCTTTTAACAGCGTAAGGAAGGCTCTTCCTCCTCCCAAAAATAACCCAAAACAAACCATCCACAGGGTGTCTCGGAACACCTTCCAAGAACCGTCCCATTTTGCTGCTTGCTGTGCATTAAAATTTAATTTCCATAAATTCCAATTCCAGCTCCTTCACCAGTACGATGACGTCTATGACATTTGGCCAGAAAAAGTTTATCCCGACTGCACCGGAAAAGGGTAGCTTCCCGCTGGACCACGGCGGCCAGTGCCGGAAGCTGATGCTGTTCTATATGCGCTGCCTGCGAGAGAACGCCGACGATAATTCTGCCTGCCGGGAGGAATCGAAAGCATACCTGCAGTGCCGCATGGATCACGATCTGATGGCACGGGAAGACTTCTCCAAGCTAGGCTACAGCAGTGAGAAAAGCAGTGAAAACAAACCGGAACAATCTTAACGTCCCTAAACACCAAAAACCAGAAATAGAGTTTAAGCCCCGGGTCTCGTGTAGTGCATTTTGTCATTGAACGTTGTTAGAAGAAGCTCTGTGAAGAATACCCTCGATAATAGTAAACCAATAGCACCGAATCGAAATGAAGGTGAAGAAAAACATCCTCGTCGGCTGTACCGGAAGTGTGGCCACGATCAAGCTTCCCCTGCTGGTGGAAAAACTGCTCCAGCTGACCGAGTTCGAGGTGGAAGTACACGTGATCGTAACCGAGCATGCCCGGCATTTCTTCTCGCCGCAGGATCTGCCGGCCGCGGTCACACTCCACACGGACGCGGAAGAGTGGACGAGCTGGCAGAAGCGGGGCGACCCGGTCCTGCACATCGAGCTGGGCAAGTGGGCCGACCTGCTCGTGATTGCACCGCTCGATGCTAACAGCCTCGCCAAGATGGCCAACGGGCTGTGCGATAATTTGCTGCTCTGTACGACACGCGCCTGGGATCCGACGAAACCGTTGCTCTTCTGTCCCGCGATGAACACGCGCATGTGGGAACATCCGATTACGGCGACACAGATCGGTACGCTCAAGTCCTGGGGCCACCGGGAGGTGCCGTGCATTGCGAAAACGCTCATGTGCGGCGATACGGGGCTGGGTGCTATGGCCGAAGTGGATACGATCGTTAGCACGATCAGGGACACGCTGTCGATGGAGCAGAGTTGAGATTTAATGGAATAAATGGTTATGTTTCTTTTTTTCTGAATTATGTCTCGTTCTTTCTTTTTGAATTAACAACAACGATCAACGGGGTTTTTTTTACATAATTTCTTTGTCAATCTTGTTCTTTATTGCTACCACAAATGTAGCATCACACTCGTTTTCTCTGTGTTTTTTTTTGCTCTATTTTTTCATGTTCTTTTTGCTTGTGTTTAGAGGTTCACTGAGTCACAATTCATCATACTCTTTTCTGTACCAGTTACTAACAGGAGTGTTTTCTTCCTACGCAAACACCCTTTTTTATTGTGTCGGTTGGTTTGCTGTTTTGCTTGTGTTTGTTTGCTTCTGTTTTGTTGCGTTGAACCGTTTAGTGTTTAGTGATAATAAATTACATTACTTGTTTACTTAGCCCATTTGCATTCAAGCACTTCCTTCCTTCCTTCCTTTCGCTTTGTGTCTTTAATGCCATTTCTAGTTCTTTGTGCACAGTGCGAGCTCAATTCTTTTTTGTTTTTTTTTTTTTTCTGTTCATACACGACTTCTCTTTTTGTCAACTACTGTGTAACACAGCTGTTCTTTTTTTTTGTTACCTTTTCTTTATTTTCTCCCCGGCCTTTGCTCCTTCATGTTGCTTCTGTCTTTCTGTGGATCTTCGCACCACAATAATCGTAGCCTTAATTTTATGCTAAACAAACGCTTTATCGCCCGCAAACGTACCTCGACCCTTTTCTCACCAACTCGAAAGATTCATGATGTGAGAGTGTTGTTTGTTTGTGTGTGTTGCTCAATCGAGATATAAATGTACATGGAAACACAATTTTCCTACTATCATACAAGTGTGGGGGGTGATGGATGGGGGTGGTGGTAGGATGGTAGGTTGGTTGGTTGTGGGAGAAGGGGAACAAGTTTGGTGGTGGAGGTGGCATTAACTTTGCAAAAAACAGTAACTGAGAGATTTATCAACGATCATAGCGTATCATCTTCCCCTTACCCCACCCCTTCACGTGCGGGGCGCGTTTCCCTGTTAGATCACATTATCAGCCAGTCAAAAAGTGCCAGTTTTCTGTAGAAAAGTTACGCTACACATTACGATAAAATGCGTGTTTCCCTACGCGAACAAACGACCATAACTAAATGTACACAATACAAGGTAGAACAATAAATACATTACGAAAGAATTAAACACAACGCAAGTCCCTCTTTGAATTAGCTTCGTATAATCTTTGAAATTCATACATGCATCCGTTGCGCCCGTACGCGTACAGCACACGTACGTACTCGCGCCGAAAACTAAACCCTCTAGTGAGAAGAAATGTACAAGAACCGCGCGCATTGCAGCGAAATCTTTGCTTGCTTTCGTGACTGGGAATGTTAATTATCATCTGACGGACACGACGTTAGCCTAAATATGTGTATTCCATAAATGTTTTCTAGTCCAATTTCCGAACCGTCGGCAGTCCAATTTCTCTGCACTCTTCACACCCTGGTACGATCTATTAACCGTGTACAAAAAAAAAAAAAAGATTCATAGTTCATTCCAAACCAAATGTTGGAAAACGACAAATTTCATTCAATTCATTGCATAATTATAATTTTGTAAAAAAAAAGTACGAGCTGTTTCGACCACACAAAATTTGTTTTGGTGCCGTCACGACCCCGTTTGTACGGAAGCAGTAAAATTAAATAAACTTATGGTAAGAAAACTTGAACCAAATTTCAATTGTCTGTACCAAAAACAAAACTCTGCCTATACACAGATTCAAATTAGAAACGCACGTTATAGTGCAAACAAAAAGGTCCAATCCAACCATGCCACGAAGACAAAATGGTGCAAAAAAGAAAGAAGAGGAAATGGTTCCCTAGCGTACTACACACGACACACATAGCTTCGTTGCACTGACGCAGTCATCGTGGCAGAAGGCACCACACTGCTGACAGATCACCATCGCATTGAGAGAACAGGAACAGTCCTCCCTGGTTCCGTCGTTCCGTTCCCCCATACCGTCCCGATCTTCACCGCCGCCATTGTCAGCTGCGTTGCCACCGCCACCATCCACGAGCGCTGCCGGCGAGGAACAGCAGTTCAGTGTGTCGATATCGTGTTCCGTGCTGGAAATCGGCTCCTGTTGTTGCTGCTGCTGTTGCTGCGGTTCGATCGCTTCCACATGATTACCTGCATCGTTGTTGATGTATCCACTGTCCAGCAGCTCCATATGGCCGGCGACGATCATTTGATTGTTGAAGTGAGGCGAAACGTCCGACGGGGACACTAGCATACCTGCCGCCGCCCCATCGTTGGCTGATGAGTGGGAAGCATCCATCATTTCATTTACACCAGCCGGTGGCTCCATTGTATCTCCACCGTTCATGACGACAATGCTATTTGCGCCTCCGGGACCATTGCCGCAACTGTCCAGAAACGGTTGTTCCTGCTGCTGTTGCTGCTGCTGCTGATGTTGCAATCCACCGATCAATGCGTTCGGGCTATCCATGTAGACGATCGCATTATTCGTGCCCGTTGCGTCTTCGGCTTCGGTGCCGCCGCTGTCATCCTGACCGTAGGTGATCACTGTACAGGAGGGGGGATATTAGAGGAAGGACCACAGCCTGATATGCTTGATCAAATAAGACCGACAAAACGACCAGCGAACGATCGGTATGCAGAGTAGGATCGATTTGCGCAGACTTGTTTTTTTTTTCGTTCACCCCCTCGCGCATGCACACACGGCCCACCCACACACGCATCGTTCACGCTCACCGAAGTACACCACCTCCCGGCGGATAATACTCACCGTGGGTGGACGGTATTCGGCGGGTGATCGCCGCCTGTAGGCTGGCGGGTGCCACGGCATTCGCGCCGGCCGCTATCTGTTGCAGTTGCCCCTGCTGCTGCTGGAACTGGTGTTGCTGTTGTTGCTGCAGTTGATGTTGCACCACCTGCTGTGATAGCTGTTGCTGCTGCACAGCGGACATTTGCTGGTGCAATTGCTGCTGCTGCTGCTGCTGTTGATGTGCATGTGGTGATACAGGAACATGGTGAATTTGTATCTGTAAAAGAATAAGAAGAGACATACATGAAATGTTTTGTATGTATTATTATCAGTGCTGCTAAATGTCACTGTCTATGTCATAAAACATTGTGACTGAAACAAAATCCATGTCAGAGTCATGTACTCTATAGTGATACTCAGATGTGATGCTCAGATAGTTGGTGTGAACAATACATGCATGGTGACATGTTAGCAACCAACGCTAGGTCAATCACTTTGTCATGACTTTTTTATGACTGACATGACAAACTCCAACAAAAACAAAATAATGTCATCGTCACGAGCTCCACCAGGGATGACACTCAAACAATTGATACGACCATCACATGCTTGGTGACATTTCGTGTAGTTGGTTGGTCACTTGGTCGCAACATTTTCTGTCGGTGATCATCACGATAGTCATGGCAGATGTGGGAGTAGTCTCAAGCATCAAAATGAGCATGTTTACTCACTCTGTTTGACCCGAAATATCATCAAAGCAAACATAGCAAGAGAGAGCATGCTCATTTTGTTCCTTGGGACCATACGCCAAGTATATTCCAGGAATGTTGTGATTATCACCGACAGAGAATGTCATGACCAAGTGAGTGACCAAGATTTGGGTGCTATAAAAAATGCCACCAAGCATATGATTGGTCCACCAAATTGCTTGATTTACAAATTGATAAAATTAAAATCCTGAATTAGCCTTACCTGATTGTGTGTCGGTGGTGCGCTAGCCGCCCGCGGCGTTACGATGTCCCCGATGTGTGCCGCACGCTGTACTAGCACATACTTGCCACCAAAGGTTCCCGCAGCTGCTGCTGCACCGGTAGGGGTCGCGCCAGCTGCTGCAGTTACACCAACATTTACGTTGCCACCAACCGTCCCATTATTGTTGTTCGCAGCAGCAGTTGCGTGCACGATCGTCGGTGCAGCGCTCACGCTAATGATCTGCTGACCGTGCTGCTGAAGCTGCTCGCCGATCGTATGGAGCTGTTGCTGTTGCTGTTGCTGCTGCTGCGATTGTGGGGTTGTGATAATACTGATTGGATTTGACTGATTTGCGGGGCCGGCTGCGGCAGAAGCATTCACCACTGACGGTGGTGTGGCAGCACCGGCGGCTCCACCCGCATACGCCTGACGCACTACGATGGGCGACGGCTGCCGGGCCCCGGCCGATACGGTACGCTTTGAGTTGACCAGACGCGAGACCTGCGGAAAACGAAACACAAATTATTGACTCCATTCGACCCCGCGACGCTCATCCGCTATTACAAAACACACCTTTACCTTGTTTCCTCCAAAGCCCAGCACACCACCGAAGGCACTGTTACTGCCGCCACCGCTGCTGTTGCTGCCGCTGTTAGCATCCTCTTTGGTATTGTTGCCGATAATACTGCTCGCAGACACGCCACTGCTGCTGCTGCTGCTGCTACTGCTGCTGCTGCCCGTACTACCGATGCTGCTGATGCTGCTGTTCGAGTTGGAGTTCGATGCGGCCAGGAACGCCTGCGGTGACTTGAGCTGTGCCTTCAGCTGATGCCTGTTCGGGCTGTTCTGTATCACCGCCTGGCAGATCTGGTAGCTTCGTTCGAGATTTACCGCACCGGGCGGCAACCGGGAGCTGCTCGACCGTCCACCACGCTTGCTACCGCCAGACGATGATCCGCCAGAGCTACCGCTGCTACCACTGCTTGCGCTCCCATTGCCCGTGGCAGTGCCATTGCCGGCAGCAGCAGCTCCACTGACGGAGCCGGCTTCAGTCGTCCGCTTGCTTCGACTGTTGTTGCCCGTTGCACCAACGATCACATTCGCGCCGACAGTGGCTGCTGCTGCTGCTGCCACCTGTTGCTGCTGCTGCTGTTGTTGCAGGTGATGCACATTGTTCATGAGAAACGCGTTCTGGCCACGGATCAGTTGGTTGGTGACGTACTTTTGCTGAAAGCGCTGCTGCGACTGTGTTGGTGCGATTTGTTGCGGTGCTTTCGGTACTGCTTGTTGCTGCTGCTGTTGGAACTGCTGTGAGGGCGGCTGTTGTTGCTGCTGCTGCTGCTGTTGCGGTTGAATTGCTTGCACACCAAACTGTGTACGCTGCAGGGGCAATCGAGGCCTCGGTTGCGCTTGTTGCTGCTGGCCAATCGCCGGCGTGGCCATGATGATTTTCTGCAGCTGGATCGGTTTCTGTAGCGTCGGCACGGTGGGCTGACTGGTCGCCAGCTGCAGCTGCTGGTCCTGGGTTTGGATGAACTGAGGATTCTGCATGTGCGGTATCACGTTGGCCGCTTGCACGGTTAAGGGCAGCTTCGCACCAGCGGCTGCCGTGCCCAGTGGCCGAGAAGTTATGATGAACTTTGGCTGCTGCTGCTGCTGTGCGATCAGGTGCTGCGGTTGGGGCGGTGTCGTGGCTTGCTGCTGCTGGATGACCGTCGGGTCCATCTCGTACCGTATCTGGTGTCCGGAGGCGGTTTGAACATGCTGAATCAATTGCTGCGGCTGCTGTTGCTGGTGCTGCACGAGCTGCTGTTGCTGCTGCTGACCACCCACAGCGACGGTAGTGGAGTAGTTGCCGGCAACACTTTCTATCACGCGTGCCAGATTGTCTGGACCGCCGGGACCAAGGGAAATGAGCGGCGACGATGTTACCACGTTCACTTTGGGCAGCTGCTGCTGCTGCTGCGTTTGAAACGTCGGCTGTGGAGACTGCTGCTGTTGGAGCTGCTGTTGCTGAAGCTGTCCATCGTCGTTTTCCAGCTTGATGCGCGTCAGAAGCTGATTGCCTTGCCGAATCGTGGTGTAGCTTACGCCCGGTTCTGCCTTTATCATACTGTTGCGTATACCGTCCTTAATCTGTAATTGAAGACAATGCAATACATTCATTAGTACAAAATTTACAACACGTGCACTACAAGGCTCAAAATGAAACGGTAGTCTCATAATGTTGACGCAAAGTTTACACTTAAAAATAAATAAAGTCTTATGACCGGACTCGCCTCTGACGTAAGCTGGATCGTACTGTTGCCGCATCCTAGCACCGACTGCGGGCTGTGGTGTTGCTGCTGCTGTTGCTGAGGATTTAGCTGAAATATGCTCAACCCTTGCGGTGTTGTCGCTGCTGCTGGATGTTGCGGTGAGCTTAGCACGGCCGCTGTCGACACCGGTGTCATGGTTTGTACGGCGGGCTGCTGCGGGGCATGATGAGCTAAAAAACTGATACCGGTCGGGTTGGTACTGGTGACGGGAGAGTGCAACTGTTGCTGCTGACGTTGTTGATGTTGCTGCTGCTGCTGCTGTGCGTGCTGAAGAGCATTATGGCTGGCAAGCTGTTGCACGATCGTTGCGGTCGTTGCCATCGAGATCGGTGTAGGGGATTGTTGCGATATGATGTGTTGCTGTGATGCTGCTAGCTGCTGCTGCTGCTGCTGATGCTGATGAATGGCCTGGGTGGTATGGAGCTGCTGTTGCTGCTGCTGTAATGCTGCTGCACCGGGCGAGGACACCATCGTGGTCGTTCCGGGCGTACCCATCGGCGAAATGATAATACTGTTATTGCCATCGACGAGCTGGTGATGATCTACCACCATCATTTTCGTTGAATCCATCATCTTCATTTTGATCTGCGGCCAATCTAAAAGTAAAATACAGATAAACAGAAAGGATAAAGTTTGGTATCACAAAAAAAGGAACTCAAACTATAATGAACATTTTTGAACGAATAAACTAAAGAAAGCGGCAGTGTATTCCCACAAAAAAAGCATGTCTCTGATGCATTAATTTGGACGCATAAATTTTCGCAACATTTTCGCACAGCATGCACCATCCTACCCTGGAGATTGAACAATCGAAAAAGCGAAACTGATCACAAAATAATACAACCACAAATGGCGCAAATCAGGCACAAATACACAGACCATCATCCTCTTGCAGAGCTGACCGAACGTAAAGAGAAAAGGAAAATAAACGAGACACTTGGACGACCTCAAATATCATTCCGAAAACTGGCAAACCGCCTGCCAACATTTAGATAAAAACTAATAAAAAAAAACAAATAAAACAACGATAAACATCCGGACATGGCACGAACAACAGTGAAGAGATAATGCTCAGAGAATAAGGAGAGAAGATACCGTTTGAAGCGATTGCTCGCTTGCTGGCAACTTCCCAACCAAACTTACCACCACCGGCGGCGGATGAGGGTGCTACTGTAAGCACTTCCTCGACGCGATCAGTGTGACTGCCACCACCAGCCTTCTGTTCATTGCCAGCGTGCTGATCCTTTACTGCCGGTATGTAGGAGCTTCCACCGAGAAACAGTTCGTTGCCACACCGTTTCCCTAACGAGGGCGACAGCACACTCTCTACACCGTTCAGTGAGCGTCTCCGGGAGAATCGTGCCGGCTCGTATGACGCATGCAGCCCATTCGTTGCGATACAGTCTTCCACCACCAGAATGGTGGTCCGTTTCGCCGCCAGCACGGGCATGTTGGTGATCGAGGGTGAAAATGAGCTAACGATCGGCGCCGGTGTCGTTACATTCAAAGCGCCAGATACCGCTGCCACCAATGAGCCCATATTGTGCTGATAAACGTTGGTTCGTTGTTTGGAGGCACCCTCGTGGTCGCCGCCCTCGCCTTCATCGTCGTTCTCGTCTAAGCTCTCGTTCATCAGATCCATTGTTTGCCGTTCCCGTTCATCGCTACTCACTGCTTTCCCATCGTCATCAGATTCGTCCACTCGTTGCTGAGCAGCATCCTCCCCGACTTCGACGATCGGACCGAGCTCGTGGACACACTGGTTTTCGTCGTCTTCAACTAACATGGATGACGTTTCGCCACCCTCGAATAAGCCATCCTGTTGTTCATCTCGCATTTGTTCCAACGTCATCGCTGCTTGATCGTGATTGTGTTCCACAACTACGCATGTTTTACGACCAAAAAAGGGGGAGGAGGTTGATGGACGTGTGTAGTCGGTGGCCAAATTTCACACAAGGCCGGATACACAAATTACATACATGCCGAGGGGTTGGATGAGTAAAAGCAAGTGTGCAGTGAATAAATGAGGAGGGGGTGTTGAATTAGTACAGGAAATAGCGTTGTTTTGGAAGAATAGAACGATTGTCATCATCCAGAGACTATTCATCTAGAATTTATCTAGATTCTAGATGATGGAGAATGAGGAGCGACTAAAACACGGCAATACTACTTATCTTAAAATCCATTTTTGGGCCTAAAATTAACCAGGTTCAATACTAGATTTGAACCCCGACTGGACAAACATATAAGACCGAGCATTTGACGTCTTTACCACGAGGCCATTATCCAATGGAGCCGTTACGATCCCTATAAAAGTGGCCTAGTTCTCAAAAAATTTAGGCATTTCTAGCAAAAGGCATATGCTATCCATTAGAAACTCAAAAAAATTGAATCTAGAGTTTAGATAAACAATAATGTTTGCCGTTATTATGTCTACTCCTCCATATTCCTGATAGATATTCTTTTGAGCTCTTCCTCCATTTCCATGCTCCGTAACCCGGTGGAACACACCTTACTCTACACTACTACTTAATCGGATTTATACTCACTTTCTGTTCTGATCACTTCGCCACTGCTCGGATCGAGAACGTATGCACCAGCAGAACCGGCAGCGTCATTCGCACCACCGTCCATCTCGTCGATATACTTGTCCATCAGCTGATTATGTTGACTGTTCGTATACTGCTGCTGATGCTGAATGTGGTGCTGCCCATCGGATGATACTTGCTGGTGATGCAGATGCTGCTGTTGCTGCAACTGCTGATCATCTTCCATCTTCTCCTCCTTCAACAACAGTTGCTGCTGCTGGTAGTGATGTGGCTGATCTTCTTCCACTCCTTCACAGCTAGCGCCGCCATCCAGTCCATCACCGTCCAGCAGCATGCCTCCCGCACCGGGATACAGATGCACCTGCGTTCCATCGGAAGACGTCACCAACTGCTGGTGGTTCTGCAGTAGTCCCTGGTGGTGATGGTGCTGTTGCTGCGGATGTTGGTTCTGAAACTGTTGCTGCAGCTGCTGCATCTGATCGAGAACGAAGCTGGCCTCCTCTACATCCTCCTCCTCCTCCCCTTCCGACCCTTGCTGAAGGTGATGGTGCATAACGCCGTCGTCATGGTGATTGAGATGGTTCATGCCCGACGGATGCAATTGATTGCCGTACTGATCCACGATCGTATCGATTGCTTGCTCCTCCAATCCAGCGTCATCGCCCACAGCCAGCAACATGCGATCATGGCCATCCCGCTGCTGCCCGTACTGTTCCTCCTCTTCTTCCTCCTCATCCTCGCCGTCAGCTTCATCGGCGGCAGACAGATTATCACAGTAGTTGTTCGCCATCACCATTACATCGCCGCTGTTTGAGGATGGACCACCGTCACCAGCTTCATCGCCCGCACTCGTCGTCACCATCATCATCAGCCCCTGCTCCGACGAAGCTGAAGGTGAGCTGGTGATGGTGCCGGCTGTCGCATTTCGCAACTGCTGCAACTGCTGCTGTTGCTGCTGATGCAGCAGCTCGTGGTCGTGATGAAAGCCCGTCAGATTCATGGTCATGTTCATGACACCAGCAGCCATCGCTGCCTGCCGATGGTGCGACGCATGAAGATGATTATTGGTATGCTGCTGCTGCTGCTGCTGCTGTTGCTGCAGGTGCAGATGTTGAAGATTCGGTTGACCGTAACTACTTAACTTATTGCCGGTAGTGGTGGTGCTGGTGCTGGTCCTAATCAGTTCACCATTGAAACACCCGGTGGGAGCGTTGTTTTCCTCATCCTCGTAACTCTCCTCCAAGCCTCCGTGCATTTGCTGCAACCCTTGCCGGAGCATCATCGCATCCGGATCCTCCTCCTCGTCCTGCTCCTCCACCTCACCCTCTACTTCCTCCACTTCGTCCACATCCTCTTCCTCCTCCTCCTCGTCCTCTTCTTCCTCTTCGTCGGCAGTGTTCGTGGTTGTGGTGGTGGTGTGAACCAGCTCCCCATCACCTTCATCGTCCTCTTCTTCCTCGTCTTCCTCCTCGTCGTCCCCTTCAGTCCGTCCGATGTCTCCCCTTGCCGCCATCACTGCACCAACGTCATCCAGCTCTTCTGACACTTTCAACTCGACATTGGACATCATATTGCTCGGATTAACGATCAGCAGGTCAGAGTCGACATTTCCACCCTGCCCCACGTGGTGGCGCAGTACGTTCTCGAACGTACTGATGCCCGTAACGGAGGTGGCTGTCGTTCCCGGCCCTCCTGCACCTCCGCCGCCATCCAGATGATTGTCACTCGCTGCCATCATGGCGGTGGTCGAGACGCTGCTACTATTACTGCTGTCGTTCGAAATGGACAGTTGCGGTTGCTGAGATGGATGGTGTGGCTGCTGCTGTTGTTGCTGCTGCGGTAAAGCCGTTACAGTCAACGAGGAGGGCAGGGAGCGAAGATTTAGTGCACTACCTCCGAGTGCAGAATTTGTCGGCTGCGGTAAGCACATCACACTGTACACCTGGCCCGTGTTTTGATCGTAAATCATCTGGGTCGTGCCGCCGGCACCGCTAGCGTTGAGCGAGGCGAGATGATTCATATCGATCAACCGCTCGCGATTCGCCTGCTCGATCGTTTCCTGCAAGATCGGTGAGGTGGTGTTCGTCTCCACTAGCTCTTCGCCGCCATGATCCGATCTTTTCAACCGTCCCCCACCAATATGCCGGGTACTGCCCGGCATTCCGCCACCATCGCCAACATCTCCACAGTCGATCGCTTCCTCGAGAATGATGTCCGAAGAGGGAACGAGCGGCGGTGAGGAAGCAGCGCCAGCGCGTCCTATTCGAGCTCCCTCACCGAAGTCCCCATTTACCATCGGTCCTACGATGCGTCTTCGTAGCACCTCGCGATTCTCGTCACTCTCGTCCACCTCGTGGCTTTCCTCTCCTTCCGGCTCTGAGCGACCGATCAGCAGCGAAGGGGAACCAACGCTGCCGCCATCCGCCTCCTCATCGTCCACTATCGTGATCGTTGTGGTCGGTGGAGCTGTTGTCCCCCGAGCAGCTAGCAGCCCCTCGCTGTGTCGGCCTCTGTTCGCACGGTTGCCTTGCCGCGGTGCTCTTCGCTTGGCCGAGCCGATGACGGTCGCCACCGGCGGTTCGGTTAGTAGCCCTCGGCGGCGCTTCTCACTCGCGCCGCCCTCAATCAGCACCATTCGCCGTTGATCGATCGGTGCGGTCGCCATCGAGGCCACCGTTGGCGTATCACATTCTACTTGTCTTCGAGCCTTCGCACCGGCCTGTAGCAAGATCCCGGGCCCGGCCGTGGTTGTGGTGGAAATGGAGGTCGGGTTGATCATTACTAATCCCTCCGAGTTAATGGTGCTACTACAGCTAACATTTATCCTACTACTATTGCTATTGCTATTGCCACCGACAGTGCTACTGCTGGTGCTTCTCTTGCCGCTGCTGCTGCTGCTGCTACTCCTTACGCCGTCAGTGGAAGTGGCCGGCATAGTTGTGCTGCTGGTGGCGGTGATAAGGCGATTCATACTACTATTATTACTGCTTATATACATTGCAGCATTACTGCTGCTGTTACTACTGCTACTGCTGCTACTGCTGATGTTGCTACCGTCCGCCATGGCGCTGCTCGCCGTCACGACAGCCACCATTCGACGCGGATTGCCGTGCTGCAACAAGCTGCCGGCGGTAAAGCTTCCGGTGCTACTGTTGATCTGCTGCTGCAAACCACCACCCTCATCGTCCGTTTTCCGCTTCGTCATCTTACTGCTGCTTAGCTCGGGCGTCAACGCACGATTGCTGCTGCTGCTGCTGTGGGTTCGCTTTAGGTTTGAGCTTGCTCCTCCGCTAGCGATCACCGGTTCAACCGGCACCGCACGCACCATCGCAGACGGACGGTACGGTTCAACCACCTTCACGACGACCGGCCGAGAACCGAGCGTAATGGTCGACCCGGCAGCCGCCATACCCGTGGTGGTTGTTGGGAGAGGATTGTGCTGCGCTGGCGGCAGCTGCTGTGTGCCCGTCCCGGCCAACGCCGACCGTGTCACGGCACCGACCGTTCGCAGCCGCTTCGGAGACATCGGCAAGGATGAGCCGGCGGGACTGTTGCTTTGCGGCTTCATGGTGGATGACGCTCCAGCCAGATTCACGGCATTGGTGCTACTACTGATTGTGGTACTGCCGCTGCTACTGCTAACGCTCATAGCCGTGGGCAGCAGGCGCTTAGTGCCGCCTGCCCCTCCGACCATGACCGACGAAGCGTTCGGCGCTGAACCGACGACGGAGTACGGTGGATGGTTGTGTTTGCTTTCCTTGCCAGCTGTTGGTGCCGCGGCCGCCGCCGCCGTTGTGCTCGTGGCGATGGCCGTCGTGGGACGCAACTTTATCGTTGTCTTTAGTGCGGGTCGGGCTGTATTTACAGTGTTACTGCTACTACTACTACTACTGCTGCCGCTACTACTGCTACTGCACGTAAGGACATTGATCGGAACCACCGAGAGCCCGCTCGCTCCGGTGGCTGAACCTCCACTGCCGGTGCTTCCACCTCTTGGAATGCTGCCGCCACTACCGCTGCCTTTAGACGCGCTGCCGGAAGTGACTGTTATTGTCGTCCGCGAGGGTAGAATGATGGTGCCGGTGGAGGATGTGATGATTGTGTTACTGCTAATGCTGCTGCACGTACCGCTGGTCGCGTTCGTCGGCCTAACAACGCTCGCTGCCGTGGAGAATGTGATCGGCTGCATCTTGGACAGCGATCGCGCACTCGGATCGATCTTGGCCGTGACGGGATGCACCCGGGGCGTTAGTTGCGGTGCAATCGCTACCGTTGGAGGTTGAGCCGTTTGCCTGCCCACGACGTTCACGATCGTAGCATGCCCACTGACCACTCCCTTCGACACCGGGAGGATAGAAACGGACGGCGGTAGGGTGCTGCTACTACTGCTACTTCTACTACCCGCACCGATTAGCGGAGTCTGTGCCGCCGCCGGAATGGATTGTGTCGCGGGTGCAACCACCTGCACTGCCGGTGATGATTGTAGCGCGGGCGACAGAACGACCGGTGCGACGGAGACAGCCATCGCTGGTGGGACGGCTATCGCCGGCTCCGGTGGTGGTGGTGGAGTCGGTGGCGTTGGATTAGCCACCGTGCCTGCCGCCCCAAAGAACGACCCGGCGTACTTGCGGTCGCCCCACATCGGTTCGAAGTGTTTCAGCTTCCACGGATCGAGCTTGCTCTTCTCGCGCTCCGCCTCCGAGCGCATCTTCAGCTGTGCCTCGGGCGTAAACTCGCCCTCCGCCAGCCGGTCGCGCCACTCGTGGCAGGCGCGCGCAAAGAACTCGTTGTTCAGCCCGGACGGGTTCAGCCGGATGCCGTTCTGCTCGCACTGCGTCGCCTCCGGCAGTGGTGGCCGGTCGACCGGCGGTAGCAGCTGCACCAGCTTGTACTGGTACAGCGGCGGAAGGAGCTGAAACGTGTCCCGGTTTAGCAGGGCGCGCAGGTTCGTGTGCACCAGTATCGAGTCGGGCGTCTCCAGATCCACGCAGCCCTCGCGCGTCTGCTCGAGCTGGGCAGCGGTCGACAGCTTTTTGTTCGTGCGCCTTCGCGGCTTGATGCTGAACCCCGGTATCGAGGCGAGCACCTCGCGCATCGTCGATGCCGCACCGCCACTGTTACGGCCCGCGTCCTGCGCTGCCGCCTGCCGTAGCTGTCGCTTTTCCGTCGCCACACCGCCCCGACTGCCCGGGCCGGATTGGGGCAGCTGCTTGACGGCGTTCGCCTGCTGCTGCTGCTGCCGGCTCGTCGCCAGCCTCGGAAGATTCCGCCGCAGATGATGATTGTGCTTCGGGGTGCTGGTGGTACTGGCGGTGCCTGTAGTGCTGGTACTGACACTCGCATTGCCTACCGGCATCCCTATCCTCCCCTGCCGGGGGGAACTCAACTCCGCCCCAGCAAACACCGGCGTGCTGCACTGTGGCGAAGAGGGTAACATCATGTCGATCGAACCGACGGACACGTTCAGCGGATCGTCTTCGCGCAGCGGAAGCGACGAATCGTACTCGTCCGACAGCACCACGCAGGCCGTTTCCGTGTCGACGCACGACACCAGCTCCGGGTAGCTGATGTCGTCCGCCATACTCTGGTCGCTGATTTCGATCACCGCCACCGGATCCGGGGGAAGGAGTAGCGGCCCGCCGCCCGCCGTCTCACTGCCGGCAATGTTGAGGCTTTTGTTGCTGCTATTATTGTTACTGTTATTGCTGCTGATACTTTGCTTGACGCTCGAGTCGCCACCTTCCGGCGCCCCGACACCCGCCGCCATCGATGAGGAAGGTGTCGCGTCATCGTCGTCTTCCACCGTCGTCGCCGGCGCCGTCGCCATCGTCGTCGTCGGTTCCATGGCGGAGGGCTCTTCTGCCATCGCTTCATCGACAGTGGAGGCGACTGTGTCACTGCTCCCCGCCGCTGTACCCGTACTGGTAGTGGTGGTGCTGGGGGTGATGAGAGTAGCTGACGATGCGGTACTACTGCTGCTGCTGCTGTTACTACTGCTGCCATTGTTAGTGGCGCTGCTTTTTGCTGCTACCGGTCCAGCCGTTACTAGCACCGTCGCCGTGGCAATGTGTTGGGGCTGCTGCTTCGCCGTACGGTTCGCCTGTACCGATGGAACGGGCGACACATCGCATTCCATTGTGGGATGCACTTTTCTACAATGAGAAAGAGATTAGGAGAATGGTATTAGAAAGGAGAAAACACAATACTAAACGTATTTAAAACAGTACACAAAAATTCATTCTACAGCATTTTTGCTCACACTTTTTGCTAATGTTCTTTCTAGCAACTGACATGGTCCGCCGCCAGCAAACACAACCGAACGAACGAACCCGTCATTTGCCGGCTTTTCTCGACAGCAAACACACACGGACAGCGCCAACTGTCAAACCTGCGTGTAACACCAGCAAGATTGGCCACACGCATACCACTGCAAACACGTTTATTTTGCACGCCGAGTGCGCACAACGACCCTGTTCTTCTCGCACACCCTTATCGTGTTCGCTCTCTCGCTCTCTGCTTGGCGTTTGTGTTTGTGTGTGTGGCGAGAAGTTGAGGAGCAAATCCTTTTGCAATACGCGCAGCAGCAGCAGCAGCAGCAGCATGCGGAAATGCCCGATGGGATTGTGTGCGAAAGAAGCGAAACGCACACCAATCAAGCAAAATGACGTTGATTGCTGATAAAGGATAAACGACTGCTTGCTTGATGCTTATTAGAAAAGGGACAATTGATGAGGAAAATCATCTCTTTTACCTACTTTAAAAAATCAACACAAATGTCCTAATTTGCTGCATAAAACTGTGAACTACGTTTTTAGGTCGCACTGCTGCTCTCGATCGCGCCTATTCCCTACCAAAAGAAGAACGAGACCAGAGCGTAGAGGCAGTTTTGCCCGAGATTCATCGCAGTTGCCCATGCACAAACACAGTTCTAAATGCCCCGGCAATTTGCGGGGAAGAACCAACGGCAGCAACTGCTCTGTACACTGCTTTTGCTCCCACAAATACCACATTTCTTTGACTTTTGTCTCTTTCTCGCTTGTACGCCCTTCTGCGTAACGTGCCCTTTAATTGCAGATTGCAGCACACAAACGCGGATGCAACTTTTTCGCAAACCCAACACAGTGAATGTGTTGTGTGTATGTGTGGAACGCAAGGGAATTGCATTTGCACACATCTAATATTTGGCTCTCTCATTCTTCCTTTCTCTCGCACTATAGGAAGGGATGAGGAATCTTACAGGGTTTGCTAATCGTATTATTTTGACAGTTTGGTATTGATGTTTATCGCTTGCCAACAAATTTTACTTTCAAAGAAGAATGGTAGATTTTAAGTATAGAATTAATTCACCTATTAAAAGAGGCGAACGAGGCTAATCGGCTCAAAGTCTCTATAAAAAAAAGCAAAAACAAAAACAAATTTTACAAACGAATTCTTAATCACACTTGAAATTGAAAGATAAATTACAAATGGATTGATTACGTTTTGTTTTGTTTGATTTTTCCTTTTCCTTAAAAATTATGATACTGCTACAGAAAGATTGGTTGAGAGTAACTACAAAGCAATTTAAATTAATGTGGTACGGACGTGAATGGCGCAATAGAGAAAAATGTGTGTACTTTCCTTCGCCTGCCTTGCAATTCGAGAGTTCACATTTTTCGAATTAAAAAAAGTAATGTTGAATAAAAGTATTTTTTAAATTTAGCAGAATATGGTTTATCCTACACCAAAAAAAACGCCAAAAACACCAAAAACCCCCAAAATTTAACGTTCTTTTTTACTATAGCTGTACTCCAGGCTGTAGATTGGGGTTAAGTGCTGATTTACACATTGTACACAAACCAAAACTGCCAGCAAATTGTAACAAACTCTGTTTTCCACTACTTTAAGTGAGATTAAAAAGTATTCAACCACTTTCTTTAGCAGTCATTAGACAAATCGTAAAGCAAAACGCTCGCACTGAGCGCTTTACATCCTGTTACAATCGTGTAAGTTTGCCTTTTTTGTAGACAGAACGCACACACACACATGCAATTCGGTAGCAGAAAATCAAATATGCACACCTGCATAATGTGCACCAAACCAACCAAACATACACACACACACACACACTGCTTCAAAATCGGCACATTTTTCATGGGGTTTCCCATTTCCCACCATCATCCCCCACCATTACCCAATTCGTTTGTATGTGCTCCATTTCATTCTCTGTTTTTATTCCTGCCTCCCTTTTCCACACTCACTCGCACATACACATTGCTATCGTGATGGTGATGGTGGTAGTGTAGTATGGCCCTTTTTGTCCTCACTTGCAATTTGCTTTCATTCCCTCTCTTTCTCTCGCTCGCTCTCTCTCTCTTTCTATCACTCTCAGTGTTGTAGTTCATTTTTCAATGCATACTTCTTTATTGGAGCATCGTGCACAAACCAGTAGTAGGAGCAGCAGGCAGCACCCGTCGATGCCTTTTCTTCTGAGGTCGTCTTTGAGCGAAAAGGTAGCAAATAGTAATGATGATGGGTGGAAGAAAAAAACATCCTTATTTGCAACAGAGGTTCTTGACTCTCTCTCTCTCTCCCACTTTCTCTCTCCTTCTCTTTCTCTTACGTGCGAGCACTAGGGTGGGGAGGAGTACACATCTTTGCACATGCACGTTCAATGCACTTTCTGTCCCACCAATCCCCTCCTCCCCCAGACGGCAATCAGCGCCCAAACGGAAAGAAGATGATATTTTACCATCCAATATCCAATTCGTTCTAATTGGATCAGCAATAAAAAGAGAGATTAATATGATTAGGGAACAATTTCACACAAAAAAGGAACTCGAGTCTGAGAAATTGCTCTGGCGAAGGCAAAATGCAACGTTCTGCCAAATCACGTGTTTTTTTCTTTATTTTCAGACAGATGGTGGTGGAGGAGGTAGAAAGAAAGGCGGCTACTCCATTCACAGACAATAAATGCAACGAACGAACTGAATTTGTGCTAGCGATTCGATCCAATTCCCGGTACAGAGAACACTACAGAGAAGGACAAGCAAGGAGGTTGTGGGAAGGATAAATAAATTTAAACATCAGAAGAAAGGGAAAAAACGGCCAAGGTATGAGTGCGCGCGCGCGCGCACACACATTTTATTACCGTCTTAAGATCCATCGGTGTATGCAGTTTTTTGCAGGAGAAAAGGAAAGCGTACGCCATTAATTTAATGGAACGAAACAAAAAGAAGTGCTTGTGGTGCATGTGTATCCAGTTCCGAGGAATACAAAATCAATAATTCAGATTAGATTTTACGAAATGATAAATACGAGAGTACCAGTAACAGCATGAATAACTTTGAATTTTAAAATGGCACGAACGTGTACAACCAATGGACACAGTGAGCGAATAAATTAGATGCATGTTGTAATGTGCATGCCGTAAAATAAGGGGAAAAAAGAAAGATGGAAAAATTCTAAGTTAAAAATACAGAAAAAAGATAAAAGAAAGAGCATCAGAGAGAAACGTATCCCTTTGGCCTTCTTTAAGGTCATTGCTTGTCCTTTCCCTCGAGCGCACACAGAGAGTGCTTCTGGTCTAACTGTGGCTGATAATTTTTTTTTCTCCCTTTTATCAAACCCAAAAAAGAAATGGTAAAGTGCCCCAGAACACCTGCCAGCATGGGACGCAAACTGCAAACGCACACGTGTGTACACACGCATCCCTTCGTTTTGTTGCTTGGTGCGTGGCCTCGAGAAGGACCCATGCCATAAACAAGTCGATTTCTCACGTAATGCCAAGCGCACCAGGCAAAGGACTACAAGGCCGCACACCGCACACGTGGATATTATACACGAATGGACTCTGACCGATGTTTCCTTGAAACGCTACCTCTTTTAGCAATGATTTTCGTCTTAAGTTAAGGGTTTTAAACAACAGAATCAACCTTTGCACAGCACACAAAATGGAGAATTTATTTGTTAAATAGTGAGATTTACAGTCCCCTGAAATTAGTTTGCTCATCAGTGCTCGTCATGATGAGCGTAGCCTAAAATGTACCAACCCTTAGTTACCCCTCTCCATTTGTCGCGGGGAGAAAAACTAATACGCAAATTAGCGAATAAAAAAACACGCAATAACGCTATTAGAAAATGTGCGCGCCATGTGTGTGCGTAGTTTTGTTTATTTTTTACGCGTTACATTTTTTCCCTTTTACAGGCAAACTTAGAAGATTCATGTCAGATATACAAATTCAAATGAGAAAATGGTCGTCAGAAAAATAATTTCCACAATGTTTATTCGTAGCAGAAGGTCAAGTTTTATAGATTCTATCAATTTACATATATGTAAAAATTATGTTTAAAATCTTAATGGTTAACTAAAACAAATATTAATTTACATCAATGCCTTTAATTGCAAATTGTCTGATTAGTTATCTACTTGTCACGACTAAAACCAGTTGAAAAGCATGGCAAACTAGTCAGACTCTTGCCGACCGAAGTAAAAGCAATTAAGTACAAATATAGAAAACTGTCACAATAAAACAAAAGAATCTCAACTTGAGACGAACTAAAATAGCAATTCCCCTAAACACTAGAGGCAGTTCCTCTCTTCAATGTTCAAAATTAAATGCAACGCCCCATGAAAGAGCTTCGGAATTGTTCCCCCTTCCCCACTACTCTCCAGCATACTTTGTCGAAGAAATTTGTAACACAAAGTAATTCCAAAAAAACAGCGAAGGAATCAAAGAAACCATCGTCCCTCCTTCTATGATGTTCGCCGTGGCAACACGCCAATGGTTCTCCCGTTTGAACCCCCCCTCCAACACAACATAGCGCATAGAGTGTGGGGAGGCGAGTGATGGTGGGGGATGGGGAAGTGGGAAACATATGCACAAGAAATGACGCGGCAACAAAGTGACAACAACACAACAGCAGCAACACACTTACCAGCGAAGTAGCAATCTTGGTGGTGGTGGTAGTGGTGATGATGATGTTGGTGGTAGTAGTGAGACACCGTCGACGGCGACCGCAGAACATTTGCCCAGTGCTGTTTCGCGTTGGAGACGGGACCGACAGAAAAGAAAGAAAATTGTGCAGCAGGCGGGTGGAGGGGAAGGTGTCCTCCTGCTCCAGGCCACACAGCACAGCACAGCACACACACACAGGCAAACGATCACTCCACTCCGCTCCCTTCCAGGTGGGCGTCTGCTCCAAACGGGTATGTGCTACACGGCGGTGCTGCCTTTGGGTTGGGCTTTGCCGTGACTTTGTTTTTCACCAGTGGGTGGCGCGGGCGAGTGTGGGGAAAGAAAACCCCCAAACTAGAACGCGGAAATGAGCCGCGGAATCGCCGCCATCGACACACACACACACAGGCGCGAGTGCGCTCCCACTGTTTTTTTTCTTTTTCTATTGCCGCCGCTACTGAACAATTGAAAGCGCTTGTGTTTGGGGGGACCCCACGCTCCTCTTCCTTTTGTTTTCTCGCACACACACACTCACTCTCGCTCTACCGTTTCATGACGGTGCACACAGAGAGGACACACATTGCTAAACACTGGTTTTGGGTGAATTCGTTTCCGGCAAATCTTGAACCAATCTTCCGCAGTGACCGCAAGGGAACCTCTTTCTCTCTTCCCACAACTTGGAGCGCTTTTCACAAATTTTAGTTCAATTTCCTTATCGAGCAGAGAAGAATTCTGCCACTTTTCATCCACTGCCACTTACACACACACACACATGCTCAAATCATTCACTTTCTTCTATTCTTTTCTCGCATTAGTTGCTGCTGCTTCTGCTGGCTTTTGCTCGCGCTTGTACACGACGCTTTCTTTTCTTTTGTTTCAAACAATTTATTCCACCACTTCGCTTGCTTCCGCTGCTCTCCGCTTTCCTCCCCCTGCGTTCACACTATAACGAGACCTGTGCATGGCACCAGCAAGAACAAGAGAACAACAACAAACGAATGAAACTTTTCAATTATTTCTTCTTTCCACCATCCGGAGAGAGCGCGCACGAGAATGAAAACACGCGCACACACTTCGAAACGGTGGGAAACAAATTGCACACACTGACGCACTGGCTAACGGGCGACGCGTTCCCTCACACACACACGCACACACACACACACAACCTTAGCGACTGTCTGTGATGATGGCATAACGTTGCGCGACGAGCGTGAACACGTCGTCATCGTAGCACACCACTACACAAAACGCTAAATAACGCTAGCTCGCTCTTACTTTCGCTCTACCTCTCTCTAATAATCCCTTTTTGTTTTACAATGCTACAAACATTTGAAGCATTTCGCACAATAACATTATAATATGAAATGTATTTTACAATACAAAAACTACCTTTTTTTAAAGGTGTTGTACTAAAAAATAATAATAAAAATAAACACTTAAGCTAACACACATAACTCCCAAAAACGCCTTCAGCATAGAGAGAGAGCGAGCGAACGAGAGCACAAGCAGGAAAACCTATTGTTCCAAATCGAACGCATACACACACAGCAACAACGCGTATCCTATCCCCATGCAGGGAACAGAGAGAGACGAATGTTCTATCTCAACTGCCACATTTTCCGCTAACAAAACACGCGTACCTACACGCACACTACAATACAACTGCCCTTACTTTTTTTTCTCACCACGGCTGCCTTCACATACCAATACACTCTCAGAAAAAAACACACGCACACACACTATTCTGCTCTCTTTCGCGCGCGCGCACGCTCCCGCTCGTTCTCCACGATTCCTTTCTCGCTCTCTCTCTCTCGTTCTCATTCTTCTGCGTGTTTCTTTTTCTTTTCCTTCCCATTACTAGCAGTGCCTCTAAAAACATTACTAGCCGCCAATTGATTTTCCAAAAGCAACATGGAATGTCCTTAACTTCGAGCGAACAGATTTACGACGCTTTATTGCTTTACGACAATAATTAGAGGACGGGGCGCGGGCTTTGCTAATTTGACGATTGCCCTCCTCCAAGATCCTACGCACCCTGCCTCCTCCCTAGGCCCTTTTCTCTACCCTCTGCTGCTGGCACGCGCATCGATCCGTTTTGCACCCGTTTCCTCCATCCCCCCTACACACACACACACACACAAGGCGCTGGATGCCCCTTTCGACCGATTTCTTCCTTTTCTTTACTCTCTTCTACATTGAAGCAATTTTTTCCTTCTTTGGGCAATCTTTTCACACCATCTTCAAGGGGCGTTTAATTTCGGGAAGACGCAAAAAAATCGTAAATCTTTCACAAATTATTCCATCCCTCCACCGAGCATTCTAACATACGTCGTCAGAAAAGTCGCCCTACAAAAAAAAAAACCTTTGCTCCCTCCCTGTGTGTACGCTCGCCAAAGCCACCATAATGTGCAAGCGCTACCGACGCGCTCCCGCTTCCCTTTGTCACACACATCCAGCAACACGAATTCACAATTGATCGTAAAACGCACGCACTTCTCCATCATTCAGCACGACCAACACACAAAACACATTCGCACTTTACGCACCGTTCCGATGAAACTTACTGGCAACAAAAACCGAACCGCAGCACGCAGTAGAAAATGCAAATTTTTACCCAGCGATATGTGCACACACACTCGCTTCGCTGCAGAACACCTTCACTTTTCTGCGTGTTTTTTGTTCCCCCTACTCTCGCTTCGGATTCTTTTTCTCGCACAAATTTTTCGTTTGACAGCATCGCGGTGTCAAAATTGTGACGGACGAGGGTTTTGACAGCTGCGCAGCAGAAAATGCACGAGAACCCGAGAACGAGAAAATGGAGAGCATTTTTGGGGTGGAAATTGGCTTCTAAATTTAGGGATGGTGATTCTGAAGCAGCTTGCGGTGAAAAGAAAATTATGATATTACGCAGATAACGTATCAGAAGCGAATTTCCTTGCGCTTGAACACGACGAAACATTACGAACTGAAGCACTGTTTACACGTTTTCAACACTCAAAGAGAACTTTAACGAGTGCATTGCGCATATTGTACACTTTATAAGATTTCTCCCTCACTTAACATAAAATACTTTATCCATCAGAGGTACTAAAACATCATTTTACACAGAAATTGTATAAAAATACACAACCAAAATACAACCGTACTCTGTGAGCGTGCTCCCACATCGATGACAACACCGCAATAAACACAATTTTCTCCACTGCCTGTACACCGTGTACCTTTGCCCACCGTTCTTCGCATACTACACACTAGTGATGGGCGTTTCGGAGCGCACCAACGGCTCCGGACTAAAGGTTCGATAGAGACAGTACCGTATGATATCGTAATAAAAAACGAATATATCTTCTCGCACGTGTGGAAGCTAACACACGATGTGATTATGCACGATATTGATATGCATGACGTTGTGTAGCATTCGTTGGTCTCGCCTTTCTTAACAATATTCAAAACCCATCGATTTTTTTTTGATAAATTCCTTTAAACATGACCTACTCCACTATTTACGGATTTCCTCGATTGCAGCTTCATTGTAAAAGTTTGTTTGGTTAATGCCTTGTGTTAAAACCGGCTCCGGAGCCGTTGGTGCAGAGCCGGCTCCGGAGCCGTCGGAGCGGAGCCGGCTCCTAAATTGTCTGGCTTCGGAGCCGTTTTGCCCATCACTACTACACACACCTTTCCCGTTCGCAATCTTCTCAGCACAGACATACGTTCTTTCGCAAACAGACCGTTTTGACAACTGGTGGCCGTACGCGAGAGGGCTCCGGCAGGATTGACGTGGTTGTGACGGTCATCACTTTTTCGTCATTCCAAGAACAAATCGCCAAAATACCGTGCATTTCGCGAAAATATTTCACCCACGCGCCCCGAATCACACCAGCAATCTCGCCGCGGGTGGTGAAAATAGCAACAACCCCGGTGTATCCGTGACCCGTGACACCGGTTGCAGCAGAGGGATCATCCCGTCGGGCTTCGGGGCTGGAAAGGCAAAACAAGTGCTGGTGCTGCTGAACTGTGTGTGTGTGTGTGTGCTCCACACCACAGTACGCTATGTAACAGCTCCGGCCGTGATTGATACGAGCAGGAAGGCACCTGGGGGTATGGGCGAATATTAATGCGTGTGCTTCCCCACCCACCCGCACTCGGCTAATCAGTTTTGGGTACGCTTTAACGTTTTCCAATTTGCTTATGTTTCGAGTTAAACTTTGTGCCACCGTACTCCGATAGAGACAGGTTCATACGGTTCTCTGTTGGATGCTCTCGCACTTACAGACTTGTTATTGATCGTGCCGTGTGTGTTTTTACTTTCGATTAAAGTTTTAGGTTACTGCACTATCTCACGTCTGGCCTAAGGATTGTTGAGTTTCAAAGCAAAGTAAGTTTAGATCGGAATTTGGACAGCGTTTCATTCTCACTCACGGCCCCCCTTCCTGCTATTTTCAGGTTACTTCTGCGTGATACAGGGCACCCTTCTCGAAACGTCACCAGCCAGCCAACACGCACATAATTGGATTACATTGTCGCAGCTAGGGGGGAGGGAGCGAGCAAACTGCCTGCAAATTGAGCAAGCAGTGGCCACACTGCACCTCTAGCAACTCCGTTCGGAGCGACTTTGATTGTCGGGGAGAGGAGCGGAACGTCACGGATAGCAACGGAAGCGCAACATTGGCTTCAACACTAACGGCAACGCGACGGTGCATCATTCAAGATGATGAACGAGGAAACTTCATCGCCGGCTAGCAGTAATGTGGTGGCACTATTCTTTAAGCGACTAGGACAGGTAAAGCGACAGCCCCCGGCCGACGGTCGTTAATTGCATTTTAATCGCCCTTTAAGGGCAGTCCAACGATGGCAAGCAACGGCTGTTGTATCATCACAGCTGGCAGACGCATTTAAAACAGCAGTTTTTCTTCCGCGCTCTCTATCTCTCGCTGTGTAGCTTTATCAACTGCAGCTGGACAAATGGACACCGCACACGAAGGTGCGGTGGGCGGCTGCGCTGGGGCTGGTAGGTTTATTTCTCCTGCGAGTATTCACCAAACAGGGCTGGTACATCGTCACGTACGCGCTCGGCATTTATCATCTAAATCTGTTCATCGCGTTCCTGACGCCGAAAATCGATCCGGCACTCGATCTGGACGGTAAGGCACTGCTGGTTGTTTGTTTAAATTGGCATTACTGCTGTTGCTACAACCTGCTGCTTACTCTTATCTTGTTGCAGATGACCAAGGTCCAGAGCTGCCCACGAAGTCCAACGAAGAGTTCCGACCCTTCATACGGCGGTTACCGGAGTTCAAGTTCTGGTACGCCATCAGCAAAAGCACGGTGATCGGTATCGTGTGCACCTTTTTCGATATGTTTAACGTGCCGGTCTTTTGGCCAATTTTGGTGCTATACTTTATCACCCTGTTCTGCATTACGATGAAGCGGCAAATTAGGGTAATTACGCTCTGTGCGCTTGTGTATACCAACAAACCTCTCTCTCTAACCTTTTCTTTCCTTTCTTTCCCCTCCCCTCGCTTGCAGCATATGATCAAGTACCGATACCTGCCGTTCACCCACAGTAAGCCGCGCTATCAGCCGGTGGCGCAGGAAAAGTGACAATTAAAAGCACAAACTCTACCAGCATCATCTTCGTCGTTGTCCTCGTCCTCCTCGTCGTCGATCGGCGGTAGTGTCGGGCCGGTCGCAGCAACATCAGCCGCTACCGCTCCGTTCCCGGCCACCGCCGCCACGTCCCCGGTCCTTGCCGGTGTCCACCCGTCCGCGGTCGGAGGAATGCCTTCTTCATCGGTGACAACCGTCTAAAGAGAAGGACACAGACAACCAGTGCAGGGGGAATGAAAAACAGCTGAAAAGTACTCCGATCCGTAACCGCCCGATCCCTTCAATCATTGAGAAGCAAACAAGAAACACACCCTGGGAAGCCCTGTCTCCATATCTGGCAAAGGCCGATCATCATGCGCCGTTGTGGGAATGATTTTTGAGAGGAAGGTTCCTTTTTCCCTCCCTCCCCAACAAAAATTGTGGCCTATTTTCTATCTCTCTCTCTTTTTTACCACTGATTCGCGTAGCTATCTTTCAATCGTCAGGGATATGTCCTCTCTGCTTTCTTTTTACAACTTTCGTCCCTATCTTCTCGCTCCTTAATGTCCCGTTTTAATGCGTAGTGCAAAATTTTATCTGTTTCCCCTTCCCACCCGTCAGTAGAGCGATGGTAGCACGAAGGCGGCAAGCCGTTTCTTGGTTCGGTTCGGTTTAGTTCTTTTCCCCCCTCCCAACAAACACATTTTTCCCACGTGTGCGCGAGTGTGAGCACAGGTATAGGTGTATTTGTACCACGCCTGTAGCCAACCCGCACCGAGCAGATCCTGCTGGTATTGATTTTGTGCTTACGTCGTAGCAAAAGAAAACATAATAATTTGAATTGAAGTTTTGTTTCCTTTTTTAAACAAAAAATCGTAAACAACCCCTTTTCCGTTTCCCGTTTGAATTTCCCGCTTGTTTTTAAATTGCCAGTTGTGTAAAATAACTAATAGGAATAACTAGGCTCTTCGGAATGAGTCTGCTAAATGAATCAATACCCCCTTTTGGCTCTTTTTACACACCACACGGAAGAGCAAGCAACACAGTGTGTGAATTTGTAAATTTAGAAGAACATTTAGAAGTTTCGGTCCCCCCGAAAAGCGAAGGGGTAACATCAGCTTTTGTGAAGAAGCAAAGAACCAAAAAAATGAAGAGGAACATCATTTATAAAATGGCAAGCGAAGCGAATAAGATCACGCTATTAAGTTAGTTGAATTCTACCACATATTACTAGCGATGGGTTTAGAAATGTTATCTGTAATTATATTGCGTTTCATATGCTAGGTTCATTATTATTATCGGTACCGTATTTGCGTGTAAGTAGCGTTGTGAAGTATTTCCCCTTTCCCTTTATTGTTTCTCTATATCCAACACACCTCCCCACACCACCTTTTCGCTTGGTTATTGTATTTTTATTTTACCGTTTTTTTTTTCAAGAAATAGTTCTAATTATATCCCGCCAATGGTATTTTGTGTTCTTCCGTTTTCAATGCTATTTACCCCCCAAAAACGAGGACATATTTCAAGAAATCTAGCTATTTTTTTTCCATAATTTTAAGTTTCTATCCAACACACAGTGCGCGCACCCACGATATTTAGTTGATCCGGGTCGAATAAATGGGGATCCCAACTCCCAAAACCAAGCCGAAATAGATCAGAGATATAGGATCTATTTGCTGATGTCACCGCCAGTGGGGTAGAGGACAGATTAACGCAGCGTGTGTGTGTGTGTGTACACACTATCCTAACACAACATGATCCAAATAATACAGTGAATCATTTAAACGTAGCCAGTAGCACTAAGCCATTTCACTGATTAGATGAATGAGAAATTGATGCGGTTTTTTTCTTATGTTTTGTTCATGTCGATAGTTCTTTCTTCGGTTCAAGTTCCTGAGAAAAGAGCCTTTGTGTGAGTTATCTTCTTATCGTGAAAGGGCTCCTATACAAGGTCTGATAAATGCATGTCTCAGCTGAAAGATAGCAGACCGCAATACGCACTTGATGCATCTGACAAATGAATTACACTTTCAACATGATCGTCATCTAGTAGCCCGTTTTTTTGTAATAATGGCAATAGAAGATCATCTAGCGGTCACGCACCGCGATAAGAAGAGATAGTAGGGAGCGTGCTTTGTACAACAATCACTGATTTGCGGTTAGGGGACAGGAAAGAGTTGTATTTCCCCTCAATTATTCATCTTGCTTCTTCTGTTCCCAAAATTGAAACGTTTTCAATCAACGATCGGTGACTGGCGGGTGGAATATTTTGGAACGGAAGAAAAAGGCCACAGGTGTGTATAATCAAACAATAAACGTGAATTCAACCGGAATGCAGTTTTATTGCCGTTCGCCCTTTCCGTCGCCAAAAAACTCTCTCACTTTCGTGACGATCTCCTCCAGCGCCACCACCGCCGGGCTGGTCGGGAACTCGGTGATGAAATCTTTCCCCTCATCGCAGCACTTTGTGAGGCGCGGATCGAGCGGCAGCTGGCCCAGGTACGGTACCTCCATCTCGATGCACATCTGTTCGGCGCCGCCAGTCCGGGCCGGGAAGATGCGCGTCTCGGTCGTGCACTTGGGGCACACGAACGCGCTCATGTTCTCGATCACGCCCACCACCGGGATGGCAAGCTTCTTGCAGAACGATATCTCCTTGCGCACGTCGAGCAGCGCGACCTCCTGCGGCGTCGTCACCAGCACTGCGCCCCACGAACCGTCCGTCCCCTTGAGGAAGGTCGTCGCGGACAGATGCTCGTCGGACGTGCCGGGCGGCGTATCCAGCACCAGATAGTCCAGCTGTCCCCAGTCGACCTCGGTCAGGAACTGGCGAATCATGCCGTTCTTCTTCGGCCCCCGCCAGATGATTGCATCGTCCGGGCTGCCGAGCAGGAAGCCGATCGACATCAGGCTCAGATTGTCCTCGATGTACACCGGCGACCAGCCCGAACCGCTCTGGTGCACCTGCTCACCGAGCACGCCGAGCACGCGTGGCTGCGACGGACCGCAGATGTCGATATCGAGCACGCCAAAGTTCTCGTCCGGGTTGCGGTGGGCCATGGCACGGGAGAGGAGCGCCGTCACTGTGCTCTTGCCCACGCCACCCTTGCCGGACAGCACCAGCAGCTTGTTGCGCACGTCGGCCAGCTTCTGCCGGACCAGTGCGATGGCCGGATCGGGCCCTTTCGGCCCAGTCGCACACAGCTGCTGATTGGGACAGCCGGCACACGCGGACGCTTTGCCCGCATCGTCGCTCTGTGTGCCGGGGCAGTGGGCTGGTGCATCGCTTGGAACGTCGGCACCACTGCTCATTGTGTGAAGAAAGTAAAGCGCGGAAAACAACACAAAACAGGGAAAATTCGTTTTTCGCAGCTCGCTGCGTATCGCTGCGTACGGCACGGCAGGATGTAAACAAACTGTGCCTGGAGATGAATCAGCTGACGGCAGCTGTCAAATGCAGGCGTGTCAAAGCATAGTCTTTTTCAAGAGGAAAGCTGTTTTTGGTCCGCCAGAAAGCTTGACGGCGAAAGGACGAAAGCCTTGCAAAAGTTTATCGACGAAACAGGGACATGCAGCTGGGGAAGATATTTGGAAACAGCAATACACACACACAAATTGGGGTGATTAATTTCATTTGCAATGAAATCTCCTTCTTTTTTGTCATTCGAGATTGAATCATTCGTGCTGATTAGATGCTGAGTAGGTGTGTTGATAGATCGGATCTTTGAAACGGTATTTTACTCCAAATCATTCTAACAACCACTGTTTTTCGATAATCTTGAACATTGCAATGAGTTTGCAATTATTGATTTATAACAAACTGATTATGACATCTCCACTTAATCAACTCCCATATGGTCTAGTGGCTAGGATATCTGGCTTTCACCCAGAAGGCCCGGGTTCGATTCCCGGTATGGGAACATACCTTTTTTATTTAGGTATGGATGGTATAAGTAGATAAGAAGAAGGAGTAAAGGGTGGATATTGTTAGCGTCATTTTGAGGAGCTTTATTGAGCTTCCCCTATGGTAACACTAGATTGTGATGAGATACCCTTAAACATGGATAAAATAGAATGAAAATGCTTCATATATAAGGACTCTCTTTGATACGAAAGAACTACAGATCGAGTACTTCGCAACAAAAAAGAAATAAATATTTTAGTACTATATTTCATTTTTTCGCGTGATTCAGTTTAATAACAATTGCTTCTCCTCAATGTGAGCTATCCTATTATTATTGGCCACGCACTATTTTGTTACGCCTCGATCAACTAGCCTTTCCCACGCCCTGCTACCAAACAAAGTGCCATCCAAATCGATTTCCATTATAGTTTTTGATTGTCTTTCCCTAAAGAACAACCCAGACTACCACCATACCACCGTAGAATGGTGAACAATTTGTAGCTCGTAAAACAAGTCAATATTTACCGTCCCACGGCTCACGGATAAAACATAAAATCACCTACCAAACAAACCATCAAACAAGCCCATTCTTTTCATCCCCAGTTGCCGCTTTCTATCGCAATTTGATCGTGATCAAACAACAAGGACGCGCTTTGACGCGCGACCACGATGTATGCGATGCTGTTAAAACAAACCAATATTCCTAATGCAGGCAAGCAAACACACGACAACTACCACAACAAAAAAGTTGTTTATTTTTTCCCATTGCCATCATATTGAGAGGTCAATGGGAGACGACTTTTGACCATTTTTTTGGGAAAGTCATAAGTTGTTGGGTATGAGAACAGTGAGTGAAACCTCCGAAAGGTCGGGTCAAACAAGTGTGGGAGGTCGATTGTGTCACAAAACAAACACCCGACCCGGTGATAGAAATACACAAGCTAACCCCCGCTTAAAATGGTAGATAAAAAGAGCGAAAACATGAGTATGCAATCTGCATGACGCCACGCCACCGCGAAGGAACACCGTTTATGTGAACATGTTATTACGGATGACCGGATGATGTGACCGAATGAATTGAGGGGGGGAGGAGGGTAACAGGAGTGGTCAGGGAAGGACAAGGCTATGACAACCGGAAAAGTGTGTCGAACGAGCACAGATCGGGAGCAACTGTTTGTACAGAACCTTCCCCGTGAGGCGTTATGGGTGGCACGCGCCACTTTCTTTACTTTTCACCTCGTTTTTTATATACAAAAAGATTCGTGGGACCGATTTAGACAGTCAGAAAATTACAACAGAGGAGATATTTGCTTCATTTGTTGTGCATATTGTTTCAATAATTTGCTTCTATCATTTTCCATTTTTTTTATAGAAAATCATAAAAATATATAGTTTTCCAGATTTTAGGTATTTTCTTTGAATCCTTAAACATGTTTGTTATAAATATAGGTTGTGATTCTTGAATTTTTGAATATTTATTAAGTCGTATAATTTTAATTCTTGCTTTGCACTAATTGCGTAGGTTTGTTACTAGTTTTGTTCCACTTTATATGTATCGATTTTACTATACTCTCTATCTTTTTTTCAATTTTCTGATCCTTTTGTCTATTTTTGTACTACAACTAAGTATTTTCATCTTTACTTCAGCCTTCTCTAGTTTCAAATCTATTTATATGATAGAGTACAATGATGGTCCGGTTTTTTCCCAGTAACATCTTCATTTGGATATCTTTTAGCATTCTTCGTTTATTTCCTTCAATTGTTTCTTTTAACTCCCATCTGCCATCTCTACCGTTCCTTCCACAAAGGCATACACAATACGAATCCAACCATTGCGCAATAATCGTTCTCAGCAGTAGACAAGCACATCCCAAACAATGCTTATACCGCGTAATATTGTGATAGCAACAACAAAAAAAAAATGCACCACCCATCTCTCACAGCCTTTACAACGCTAAAAAAAACAAGACAGCACACGAACGACAATCAAACGACCGGCCGAGCAGAACCGCTGGCCAAGCAGCGCCGGTACACGCCGGTAGAATCGCTCACATGATTAGACCGTCAATGAAAGGGATCGTAATTTATGTGCCATCACCGCCGAGGACAGATACCGACACCGACCGACACATCTCGCCTAAAGTGCCTTTGTCAGCGGCGGCGGCCAAGGGAGCACCGAAATTGTTGTCGTTCTGGTGGACCGGAATTTATTGTTGCTCGGCACTACTGACTTGTTCTGTTCACGTGCCCAGAACGATTGAAGCACTGCCCGGGGGACACACAGTGGCCCCGGGGGCGGAGGGTGAAGGCCCATATAGACATGGGATATAAAAACGCACGCCTGAAGACGCTGATCACACGCGTATGGGGCGTAACAGTAACGGTAACGATGAAGCAGAAATCACTTTTTCCGGTCTATTTGGTCAGAGCCGTCAGAGACATTTTGGGTGCACAGTCTGGACAGCTCTGTTCCGGTGTATGTGTGTTTTGTGTTTTTTTCTTTCTTTTAGACAACTGTATCTTCGAGGGACATTTCGGAAGTTAAGGCTGCGCACTGCGCTGGGCGAGCCATCGAAACGACAATGTACAGTAATGATAGCCGGGGATGATGAATATACCTCCATATCTCTCGTAACGATGTGGTCGTATTAAGCAGATAAGAAACAAGCATTAAGGATAAAAGGAGCAATGAGTAATATGTGAGAATTTTTTTGAATTTCCAGAGCACCAGCAAAATTTTAAAAAATCATGTACACTTCCGCCTAAAGGTATGCAATTGGTACATTTAGTTACGGAAGATATGCAATGCGCATTGCTTAAAACTCTACTTCCAACAACACTTTGCATAGTTTCAGGCGCATTCGTTTTGCTTTTTCCGAAAAACAACACAAACACACTGTCTCCTTTGACCCACTTCAGCTATTTATCTTCTCTCAACCCCTGCCTGCAAATACTTGACCCTTAGTAGTTGGTCACCCTCAGTCAGTCTAAAAAACAGTGCTGCAGGGAACAGAGGAGAAAAAAAAATCAATTGAGTGAATTGATTTTGGGTAAGTTTTTTTTTTCACCCAAGCGCCCTCGCAGTTTTCTGGACAGCACCCATCCAACCCTAAATCGCAAAAAATGGTCCAAACCACTCCGGTTTTCGCAATGGAACGGGGACATTTTTCCCAAACAAATAGTGTGTCCCTTTTTTTACCCATTATTCTGCTTCGCAACCAACTCTGCAGTGTTGTGACAAGACGTGTGCGCAATGCTCATTAGCCATTTATTTCATTCAGTGTTGACAGTGGGCATATTTCACTGATTTGCTTGATTTGCTGCTGGTTAATCTCTTTAGGCTTTCTGGTATCAGAGTTTTTTTCTTCTGTGGGTGGATGAGAGGGAGTGAGAATGTCGTTTTATTCATTTGCCGTGAGTTTTTCTTCGTCTGCTTACTGGCAAGTTGTCTGAGCACTGAAACGGACTAGTGCCAGGGAACAGGGATGAATACATAATTTATGGTACATTTAGTTTTCGGTGATACGCATGAATGATAATAAAATTGTAGCCGTTAGTGTAGCGGTGCAGAAAGACGGTGCACTTGGGGGCTTTCCTTTCTGTCCCTTGCTGTAGTGCGCTTTGGGTGGACATTCTTGTCAATTGTTAGTTGCTCCGAAGAACGGCTTGTATTGTACTGCAAAAGCACAATACGGTTTTATGGTGTGTGGGCTATTTTGATGTTTTTGTGATACTATTTCTATAATAAGATAAGTTGATGACGGTTTATTGATAGTTGTAATACTTTATATTAAGCATATGATCATGTTTAATGTGGTATACGATATGAAAGATAATAAAAAAAAATTGAATTAAATATTTTATATGATTTTAAATCAGTAAGAATGCAATTAGTCCTTACATTGAAGTTGTCAAGTTACAATAATAGTTGAAAATGATAGTAAAGTTAAATAAAAGTCAAATAAGTTCCATTGAATATCAAAGTCCTTCTTCCATAACTTTTCCACTTTTACAAACAAAACAATTCCCCCCAAATTTGCTCTCCTTTTTTGCCGGAACGTACCCAACCGAAAACGAAAGCGAAACCTCCAAAATGGCTGACTTCCTTCCGGGGTGCTTGTGCGTCGTCGTGAAGGCTGGTTCACCTTCCGTCCGAGTGGTTTTGTGGAGCTCATTCTCGCTCTCTCTCACTCTCGATCTCTCTCTACTGCTTTTTACACGGGAAAAAGGGCATACACTAGACGCCATTTTCTTTCCCTGTTCGGTGCTCTAAGCAGGCCTTGCCCGTTTTGCTCCACATTCCCTCCCGGCTACCCACAACGCTACTTGGAGTGCTCACCTTTCAAATGCTCAAGCATCCTTTCACTCACTTATCGAGCTGGCCATAGCTCCGTTGCCGTTGCTCCCTCACTCGCCATCCCACATTTGCCGTTCTGCCGTTCCTGCCACAAAAGTTTCCATTTCGAAAGCGGAGTGAAACGTGAAGGAAACAACCCACGCCGGCCATCCCGGCCACGGGACTTTGTCGGTGGTACGCGTGTCTCTATACCGTCCCCGTTCTGGCGGGGGATTATTTATATATTCATTTTGTGGTTTGATGAAAATACACCTCGCTGCCCTGTATCCGCCTGCGCCTTCGCCTTATGGGTGTGTATTCCCCTTGGCTGGGCTAGGCAAAAGGAGCGATGATGTCGGTACGAAGGGATTTGGTACAAATTTAATAAAGTTGTTTCACTTCCAGGGTGGAGGGGGGGGGGAAGGGGAGCGGGTGTCAGAAGGCTAATGGTAAGGACGGGAAAACCCGTCGGCCTACGCACACCCCTTGCCACCAGACCTTTTGCGCACAATCTGAGGGGAGGGTGAACAAGCAAGACATTCTGTAATGCTGAGATTGGAGTAAAAGGAGCAGGATTGGAGGGTTCGGAAATGGCCGGGTACGGTGTACAGTAAGTGCTTTATAGTTTGGTTTGATGCAAAGAAAAGAATAATGCAATAAGGGCCTTAATAAACCATTCAAGCTACTGATCATATCATATCGTGTCAATATGTTGCATACCTTTAGGCGACATTCATCGTGCTTTTAGTACATAAGGCGTGTCACTAAAATACTTTGTCGCACATTTACACTCACCACTGTAAGTACATTTTTCTAGCTTTAGATACACCTCTCCCTCTCCCGTTAACCAGTGGCCATTTGTATTCCTTCCAGTGACGAAGAACCCTGCCAGAAAGTGAAACGGAGGTTTCTCTCGCGCGCACGATATTTGGCCAGCGTGCAGCAGCAGCAGCAGCAACGGCAGCGGTGGTTGGTGTCAATTAATTATCAACAAGCAGATCATTTACACGTGTTAACGTGTTAATTAAGTGATAAACTGGTGCAAGATAAATTTTGTGCAACAAAACTCGTGCGAGATCCACGGGGGAAGGGCACAAAGATATTCATTTGCCCGCCGAGCGAACGCTTTTGCATGGCAAAATGGGGGAAAATCTGGACTGGCTGGTTTTTGGAGGGATTTATTTAGTTTGTTCTGTTTTTTTTTGTGTGTATTGTGGTCTCGCTGCGCATTTATATCATTACATTCTGCGTAAAAAGAACCTTATTGTGGGTGGGATTGCATCGTAGCTCGTTTGCCTGCGGTTCGATGAGAACGGTAAGCGCTATTACTGCAAATGGAAGGAAAGAGACTCATAAGCATTATGATTCAGGTCATCTTTGACATGATGTTGATCAATGAAGCAACTACTCATTCCCACACACTCCCACACACCGACGAACGAACGAGAGCAGGTAGAACGACAGAGAGCAATGGGAATGAGGGAAATCCAATTGTAGATCCTTCCAAGGTGAAAGCTGCTGAGGTGAGAAAATCCCATTCTTTGGTGCAGCTAAGCCATCACTTTCATTGAATTGCAGCCTTGCGAGACCTGTCGGGTTGTGTGTTATAATACTTTGGATTATAAGCAGTTCAATGCTATGATGAGTTTCGGTGTTATGGAGTTTATTCAGTAAAAAGAGCCGAATTAAATAGAAACAAAAATTAATAGATCGATGCTAAAAATATAGCCGATTAAAAAGAAGTTTTGAAAAAAGTTTCTGTTTGCAAAAAACCTCTATCGATCAACTCTCCTTCGAACCGGATTTGAACCAGTGACCTATGGATTACTTCTGCCGATGATGCGCGCACGCTATCGCTGTCTACAGTCCACCGCTCTACCAACTGAGCTATCGAAGGCACCTGGGGGCAAGCCAATCGCTTGCAAAGTGTAGACAAGCACGAGCATCAACAGTGTCTATTATCTTAAGACCTTTTTAATGACTTAATTTAATTGCTCTTTTTTACGTTATTATTGTGTTTACCCAAAAAAAAAACATGTAAAATTGAAGCTTATTGTTTAATGATTTTGCCCATTACACAACTGTTTACTTTGATTGTTTTCTGTACATGCCCAGACATGCCAATCCAGCAAGAACAAGCAAGTGTCCAAAACAATCTGATTGAAAACCCCAATCTTTAAATAGGATCAATTTTCGGCTTATCTTCCTATTTGTTTGTGGTAGTTTGTTCAAACTCCATGTTCCATTGACGGCCATGTTTCTCTCTTTTTCTTGTTTAAACAGAGATCGATGGCGTGTAAAAAAACAGAACAGAACAGAGCATAAACGGGCGAAGAAAGGTAAACGGAGCAGAAGGAAAAACCAATCAACTGTATCAATCGTTTCTGTGTGAAACGAAAGGAGAACAGAACAAAACGGTTTCCTCGTGGCCAAAACAAAGGCAATAGATATGCCCCATCAAACGCTGGTACTGGTTACTTCTGCTTCTACCATACTTCGAAGATTCTTGCGCTCTTTTCTCCCTCTTTTTACCTGCCCATATCCGTTAAGACACCGGGGCTGCGGTCAGTGGCGTTGTTTGCGTTACGGAAATTCAATCCGATAATTGCCAGGCCTGCTCGGTTTTTTTCCTTTCTAGGGCGTAAACCGCACTCGCACACGCACGCACAATTCAAACTAATCGTTGCGAGACGAGCAGTCGAAGGTGTTTGCTGCCCTCACCCAAGGGTCATGTGTAATAAAGGATCAGCGGCTTCTTAGCAGCGGATTTGCAGCCTGCGACGGCGGCTTTCGATGGACGAAATCAATCCCCCCCAATGGCAGAAATCGGTGGCATTTGCAGATTTGGCCGAGCATGTGAGCTTTTTGTTTTATTGTGTTGCCCTGCGTTGTTTGCCCGAAATAAGTCGCCGTGAGAAACCGCACCCGAGGTCTCAGCCAAAAACGGAAGCAATCGGACCCTGAAGTTTTGGTTTTGTTGTTTGCCATAATTTCAGTACTACACAAATCTATTACCGTAAGCTGCTATAATCGTTGGTAATGCGTGGTATGGTGGGGGTTTTTAAAACTATTTTTCAGTTAATTATTTTACGATTTGCTTTGCCGGAGGTCCGCCTTGAGGTGAGATAATTTGCTTATCGTTGGTGCGTGGCCTAGGGAGCCGTTAGTCAGAAAGTCCCTCGGAAGGTTGGGTATTGGATAAGGCTCAGTGAATTTGTATAGTTTGTTGGTGCTGACGGTAATTTGCTTTCGGAAAAGCTTAAACTTTTAAATAATAACTTCCGTTTCATGTAAAATAAACTTTAACATTGAATCGATTGAATCGTGCTACCAACAACTTTTTCAACACATTTTTGTTTATGGACTCAAATTACGATCGAATTCAGCTCAATTGCTCACTCCCTGATCTCCTCCCTCAAGCACATTTTTATATGACATTTCCGTTACAATCTCGACTAAAACCCAATCTCATCTCAACCTAATACTTCCGTCCACCAACGTCAAGTGCAGCTTCAGTCAACAGACATAGAGACGAACGAAAAGCTCCTCCATTGCCAGCTTATATATACTATACGCCTTCGCCCTGTCAACGCTCTGTTCATTTGATGAAGGAAACAAATCTAATAAAAATCATCTTCCTAAACCCCCGGTTTCCAACACAGCGCTTAAACCTCGTTTGGTTTCGTCCGCTTTATTGAATCGTTTCCGTTGACTTCTCCAAACACCAATGAAAAGGAGGAAACAATTTTTGTTGAAGAACGTCAGGGAAAAGTTTTTTGTTTTCCTCACTTACTCGCTTCCCTCCTCCGGTTTGTTTGTGACGAGTTTTCGTGTGATGATATTGGATTTCCATCTTTTTCTTGTCGTTTCTATGCTTTTCTTCTGTTCAATATTAATTTAAAACATTCAATTGATAAAGTTTTATGATAGGATTATCTTAGATGATGATTTGTGGAATAAATATTACATTTCATCAGCTTTTTTCTCAAAAGGACTTGTTTTTTAGCTATTTTTAGTATTATGAGCTTAAACGATCTATTATCCTTTCTGCATTGCTCGTCTCTCTCTCGTAAACCGCCTATTTTTTGCTTATTATTCTCCCCTTTATCAAAAAGACACAAACAGCACAAGCCATCGCAATTGATTGTGGGCTGTGATAAATTGTTTTGAAATTAAAATAAATTTCATTACAACACACCCTTCTTTTCCTTCCCCCAATTCCTTCAGTGGGCGTTAACTGGTGGTTCCTGGTGGCAACCGCAATCACCGTACACGATCGTGTTGATTGTTGCTTCCTTTAGCAATAATCGCCCACCCTTGCACAAACTAGCGTTCGCTAACGTGGTGTGTGTGTGTGAAATCTGTCCCGACCAAACCCACCACCCACCCACAACCAACCACCCCGGCCCAGCCCATCCACACGCGACAAGAAACATATTGTTTGTGCGGGGTTTTCCCCCATTTTCTCCCGTGTTTGTGTGTGAAACGCATTGTGTAAATACCGAAAATCTCCTAGTGAAGGGGAAGGTTTAGTTCACACTGTTTACGCGTGTGCCCGTGCCGACGACTTTTCACGACCATTAAGGTGCGTGGTTGGGGAGAAAGGAACAAAAAAAACGCGTATGCGCGTCCCAAAAGAACAATTCACACCGCACACAAATATCCCGTCCATCCTCCCTAGGGGTGGGAGTGGGTTTTGTGCTGTTGTTCTAGTGTAAAGGGAAACCGTTTAATAGCATCATTAAACGATGTTATGAATTTTTGATCGACTTTCCCTCTTTCCAGGTTAGGTGGGTTCGATAGAGAGAGAGGGAATTAGATCAACACGATCAAATGCGGTGATATAGTGTGCTACAAATTTCTATTTACAATGTCACGCTGTTGTTTGTACAATGAAGCGATACATTTGCAAGCAAAAGAAGATAAATCCCTAATCAATCCTTGATTATTTCGTCCATAAAAAATTACTATTACAATTACTAGACTTATTTAAATCCAAACAGAAGTAGATAGGATTTGCAACATTGGTGAACATTATTGAATCGAATGTTCGTTGAATAGAAGAGATGTTTGAACAAATAAATAACATTTAAAATATGAAAATGTATGCTCGAATATGTAAAAATATATATTACATGCAGTTAATATAAATTGAAGACAAACAATAGAAAAAAAAACAAAACCTGTAAAGAGAAATGAACAAAAAAGTTATAAATGGTACAGCTTTTTGTTACTACTGTTGTTTTATAATAAAAAAACACATGCAAAAACATTTCACAACGTATTACCACACTTCGAAATAGATCACACACATACGGATGATCGTAACTAATCTCCGTTTGGGAAAACAACGCAAAAATGAAATGAAAAAACAAAACAGACACAAAAGGTACGAAAGTTTTGACACAAATGTACGACACAAACACACCAAACAGACAATCAATGTGAAAGAAAATTCAATTAACCCAACACAATACCGATACGGAAGGATGTTGGAAATCTTGTGTTTGTTTTTTCTTGTTCCCACCCCATCCAAGTCGGTCGCAGCAAAGCGAAATGGGAAAGGAAAGTTTTCCAAACTCATCCAAGAAAGTTGTTTCATCCAGCGCGCTGGACAAGGGATAAACGTGATGTGACACAACATACCATACGTGGATGGTTGGATGGACACCAACGGCATCGGTTGTGTCGCCCGCAAACTCTAATCTAATAGCAAATTTACCAAACTGTTACAAGCTATTAGTGAGGCGGGAAAAAGGTTGTCAATTGCATAGGTGTTTTTTGGGTGATGATTGCTTTTCTCTCCCAAACCATTGCTTCACTGGCACTTCTGGGGAGTTTCTTTCAGCATGAAGGATTGTTTGTTTGCTGCTTCATGCTTTTTTTGTTCAAAGTATGGAACGATTGGTTTGGGTTCAATGAAGAAACTGTCTGCAATCCGATTAACCACCAACAAACAATGTGGTTGTGGTGCAATTTCTTTCTGTGCCTGAAAAATGAACCTTTTTCTGGGGATTTTTATTCCACGTATTAAAGATGATGTAATTCTTTCTAATACTAACATACAGAGGCAATCAACCCAAAATATACGAATCGGAATACTGTCTTGGCATATCGATGATGTTACACACAAGCACTACTGATAGAGTTTAGTTGTACACAAAGTGATGACTAATAACTATGAAATTCTTCTCTTCTTCTTGGCCTGCTCATATATGAGCACGTCTCGTAGACATGGCTAGGTCGCCAATCCGTTTTCAGGAAATTCGGTCCTGGGCTGCAGTCCTCCAACCACAGCTGCATCTGATCTCTGACAGATTCCACCTGATCCAGCCAACGAGCTCGCTGTGCTCCTCTACGCCTCGTGCCGAACGGGTCGCTGACGAGCACCTTCCTGGTGGGGCATGAGTCCGGCATCTTCATCACGTGCCCCAGCCATCGTATCCTTCCGGCTTTGATGACCGTCAGGATATCTGCACCGCCAAACAGCTCAGCTAGCTCGTGGTTCATCCTCCTTCTCCACACGCCCTGCTCGCACACACCGCCAAAGATAGTCCTTAGCACCCGCGAGTTCGTTCGAAAATGGCAAGTGCAATGGCGTCCTCCGTTAGCATAGCCCAATACTCGTACCCCTAGAGGACTACCGGACGAATCAGTGTGCGATATATAGTATGGCGCTTTTCGTGTGGTGCTGGAGTCTTCTGGATTGCAGGAGTTTGTGGAGCCCATAGTAGGCACGACTTCCCTGAACAATGCGCCTTCGGATTTCGCTGCTTACGTTGTTGTCCGAAGCTACGATCGTATCAAGGTACCAGAACTCAAGGTAGTTGAACAGACAACATTAGAGTTCGTCTCCTTGCCTCAGACCCCGGTGAGATTCGAACGATTCCGAAAGCATGTTCGTCACTCTCATCTTGCACTGCAACCCGTCCATAGTGGCCCTCAACAGCTGTATCAGCTTCCCAGGGAATCCGTACTGCTGCATGGTGTTCCATAGCTCATTCCGATCTATGGTATCGTAGGCCGCCTTGAAGTCGATGAATAGGTGGTGCGTAGGTATATGGTGCTCTCGGCATTTCTGGAGGATCTGCCGTAGAGTAAATATTTGGTTGGGGGTCGATTTGCGTCCAAAACATCCAGCTTAGTAGCTGCCGAACTATGAAATTATCCAATTTAATCTAATTAACCACATTGGCCATTATTGGCTACATGACCGGTTTGTTGAGACTAATAGTGACGGTTCGACGTCCAGTGGACTTCAATAATGTTTGTAACACATAGGATACCAAGATTGTTTTAAAATATTGGACTTAGCAGGAGCTTAGCTAAAGTGTATCCTTAACGATCTCTGAAAACAGTATTCTAAAACATGGCTAAAACAAATGTCCAGAAAGTCCCAAAGTCACGCCCAAAAAATGATACACATCTTTGATAATGATATCCATCTTCATCTATCAAGAATACCTTGTTAAATATCCACATTACATATAAGCATTCTTTCCGTAAACAGAAACATTTCGATATACTTCCTATAATTATTACCATCAGATGTGATTTTATCTTGACGATCAACATAACTCACCCTCAACTGATATCATCTTTGCTTGCTCTCCATTACAATTATAGAGAATTTGTTGATTGCCTTATCATGATATCAAACACGCAATTACAAACCCATTATACCCACCCAAACCGCAAACACTCTGTCAACTCCAAGAAAAACCGAGCAGTTAGTGATCCGTTACGCTATCACATCCTGAAAGCGAATCGTTCCCGTTCGTATCTAGATTGAAACCGTGTTTACAAGGGCCGGGCTGTTGTACGTGGACTTGCTTGGAGTTTCTGCAAGACATGTTCCTGTTACTACCCTTAATCCTAGCTGTCGGGCTATGTCGGGCGTTCTTGTGAAGGTGAAACATAATAGGACATCAAGCAGTAACGTATTCAAATGATGTCGCTTCTGTTACGCTGCCATTTCCCCCCTACACAGCTTGTTTTGTGCCCTTATTCAATCACTTGGCATTCTGGCAGCTTCCGGCTTGTTTGGTATGTCCTTTCCTTAGTGCTGTCCTTCTGTCAATCGTTATCGTTGCCGGAGTTTATTTCCCCTTGCAGGGGACACTTAATTTAAATATATTGGCTTACGCAATGGAGCCTCTTTCTCCAAGTCTCGAGTTTAGTTCGATAAGATCGTTCTACCGTCCTTCAACTGAAAAGCAATGATTTGAATACTCAAAGAAAGAACTCAACTTCCCTTTTACAGACGAAAACAGGAACCCTTCGCATAGGGCAACAATCAAAAGTCAAAGTGAAAGTGTTTGTATCACAATTTCTTCCGATTTCGGGCGAGGTCTTTCCCCCTTCGGTTTGGTGATTGGTCGGCAGACCAGGAGGTTGTTGGAAGGTTGATTGAATCTTTTTTGTGAAAGAAAGACAGCTTGAAATAGAGCAATCGAGCAAAAAAGGATCGGCTACTAAGAGGCAAACGAGTGAGATGGAAAAACGAGGACGAGAAACATAACATTGGAAAGTGTGCGTCGTCACACACGCGAGTGCGCTGTGTCCGCGCTGTGTCCATTGGCGCGATGGATCCGACCCATTTCGGATATGACAGGCTGGAGAATGGAGCCGGAGAACCGGAACCGGATATGAGCCAATCCTAGACCGGGAAGCGAAAATAAAGTTATCATCATCATTATCCCCGCACCACAGCGGCGGCGTTCGTTCGTGTGCGCAAAAAGGACAACCCTGGGCTAGGACGTGCCTAAGCGTTCAGGGGTTTTTTTTTGCTTCCATGAATTTAAGCAGCAGCAGCAGCATGGGGGAAAAGGCATTAAGCACCCACGTACGCCAGGCAGATGGTGATGTTTGGCTTTGTCTTTTTTGTTCCCTGTGTGTTATTCATTCATTCATTTGGAAACCCTCCAGCTGAAGAAGGGAGAGAGCGAGAGCGAGGCGATGGAACGTAGCGGTGTTAACGAACGTGATTAGTGAAATAACTAATGATGAACAATAGATATCGATAGCAAAAAAGGAAGTGGGCTTTTTGGAGTCGGGCGGTATCGGGGAGGGCGAAGGGCGAGAACATGACAAAGCGATTGCCGATTGTAAACGTATCTATTGACGGGATTGATGGGCGATAAAAAGGTGAGCCTGAGTGTGTCATAAAAGGTTTGGTGAGAGTTTCATTATGCAGAATTGGGAGGTGGAGACGGGTTTGGCCTCTAAACAGGCGATGTAGATGTTAATTTACATTTGCGTTTACTTTATTATTCAATTTTTAATATCATACAATATATTTGTATGCTTTTTAACGCTGTTGACCAGTCTTGAAGTAAATTAATAATATATGAATTACTGAAAATAAGTGAAAAAATAAATATAAATTATAAAACAGGGAACAGACTAAAACTTATATAAAAAATAAAGAAGCAAAAATGAAATGAAAAACCAAATCAATAAAATAAGAAACAAACAAGAGAAGTAAAACGGAAATAAGTAAAAAAATAAATATAAAACGTAAAACTTGGAACAGATTAAAACTTACATAAACAATAAAGAAGCAGAATTGAAATGAAAGACCAAAACAACAAAATAAAAAGCAAACAAGAAGAGATATGAAAACTTCATTTATAAAACATCTAATAAGATGGAAAAAGCGTCAAAAACTCAGAAAAAAGCTACGCAATGTGTAAACTACAAGTAAACAGTAGAAAAGCAAACAAACAGTCCGATTTAATAGTTTTCCACTAGACTTCATTTCGTTTCTTCTTTCCGCATTTTTCCGCTCCCAAACGGTAGCTCTAATCATTTACGCTTTAATTACTTTCTTTACCAACTACACTAGCCAAAAGAAAGCAAATCGTATTACAAAAAGCCACTTCCGATCCGACAGCTACAATTGAATACAATGACCATTCGTGCCCCTTTTATAATGTGCAAATTGATATTTGCTTTAAGCTGCAAGGCCAATTGTCGCTTGAGGCCACCGCCAAACGAGCATAATTGCTTTGAGCGTACGCTTTACTCGGGGAAAAGCTATGCAAATTTTTGGTCCTTTCCAAAACCGCTTCCAGCTTCCAAAGCGGATGTCCGGAAAGGAGCACCAAACGGTGCATTATTTGCTCGTATAGGTGAAAGCTCAATGTGTGATCAACACCAGAAGCTAGCGGATTAGGATAATTTGGTTTTGGCATTGTGTACCCGTACGCTTGGGTTGATATTTGGCAGGCAGGTGGGCAGAAGTGGGAATGGAATGGCGTGCTGCTTGGGGAACTTGTTGGCAAATGGTACGAAATTTAGCTGCCGAATCGTAACGAATGTGGAATGTTGAGATTATGAACGTGATCGAGTGTCCTAATGAGTGCATAAAGACCTCCTGCGTGTATTGGAGTGATGGTAAGTGGTTCGATCGATCGATCCTCAGCATAGCATCCAACGATTTAGTCCTTCGAACCGGATTTTTTGTGTGGCTGTCCTTTCTACTTAATGCTACCGTAGCACGCAATCTCAAATGCATCGTGAGAACCTCACTTTACAAAACTGACCTATTGAACCTGAGATTTTTTGTTATTGTCCTACCTTAGTTCCCTTTTTCCTAAGTTGGCATCACACAACACTCACCACTTACATCATTATTCATCGCTAGAAATACATTTTAATGACGAACTAAATAGCCCCGAAACATGCAAATGTACATCGAAATGATGCCTTTTTGCTCTCTCTTTACGGCTCTCCCCTGTTTTAGCGCATCGTCGTGGGATCGTGTGCACTGGGACACATTGGACAACCCATCCCTTGAAGGGCACGTGCCATACCGAGGGTGTTGAAGCACTTCCTGTGCGCGATAATGCACCGTTCTTTTGATATCAACGTGTAATGATGACGTTACGGAATTGAGGTTTTTGGGTCCGCATTCAGAGCTCTACTTAGCGGGTGGCATCGCTGTCAGGACGCGACGACACATCAAACAGCATATATGCATATACACAGACAATAAGGGCAACCACCGTGCGGGCGGGTCTGATGTCAATTAGGCGTACCGGCGAAGGGACTGCACCCATCGCATTGCTGGACTTCCGGGAAGGGAATGATTCAACGATCGATGAGTTGAGTTTTTTCTTTATCGCAAGACACAAGGGAAGTTGAGGGGCTGATGATAATGGATACTTTGTGAAGGGGGTTTGAGGATCGAACCTTTTTCCCCTTTTGAGGACTTCATTTGTGCTGTTTCGAAAGCAGCTGAAAAGCCAACAAAACTAACACCTACTTGTTAAATTCAAGGTCGTTTCTACAACACCTGAACGTATCCTTCGGACGGCTAAACGCATTTGGATGAGTCCAGGTGTGGCACGAACATTAATTTCTTGTGCTTTTATTTCTTTTTCTGCTCCTCTTATCCTAAAGACGAGTCGTATTGGTGGGTTTGGTCCAACATTTATATATTTGTTATATTGAAACTAAAATCCACTTCCTTTCTCATGCCCTTTCCAGGTTCTAATTAACTTCCAACCATGGAATTCCCACCCACATTAACCGCACGCTTTGGCTTACTGTATTTCAATTAAACCCACCAGCACAAATCACGTTCGACGTTAGGTATGGAACTTCACCAAGCGGCATCTTCTCTTTCACAGGAATATCAACACACCCGGACGTGCTCATATTAGTCAGCAATCGGGTCACGTGCCGCACACGGGTACAATCAATTCAAAAATCAACTTTAAAACTCAATTACGCATAGTTTATGGGCCTCCCCGCTGGTTGGATATGAAGGGTGCTGCTGCTTCCGGTGAGCATGCTGGACAGTAGGGGAGAATGCGTCCATGGAGCAGTGATTTCTGAGCAGAAACAGAAGTCATCCCTTTTTTGTTTTGGTGCGTGATACAGATAGGGTGACGTCACGAGGGAAAGGACGGCTGTTTTATGACCCTACTTCCGGTAGCATGTCGGGGATGAACAGAGTGTGATGTCCAGCGAGAGAGAGATAGAAAGGCAAAATAAAAAGAATATTTTTTTCTCAGAACTTAAATAAAAAGGAAAAATTGGCTTTATTTATACAATTTTAAGGACACTTTTACTTCGAGCTGATTAGGCAACGGGACGCACCATAATTTTGGTGCTTTTGAGCGAGTAGTACGATCCTCGGAAGCGAAGCCACATAATGCCCTCCTGTTTGTCGATCTTTCCTCTCAAATATTCACCATTTAAATGACTGTAAAATATAAAAATAATATTATCTATTAAAGTGAATCAATAATCAATAAATCTGGCTTCGATTATACTACCTCTGATGACACTTGTAAAACCACCACGCACCACGAACCCACTCGGCACAGTTGGTCTTATGCTTGTCATTATCCTGATCGTGCGTGGAAAACGCTTCGTCCTTGTGCGGCGAGAACGAATCACCCGCCGTACCGGAGTACTGGCCAACCGATTTAATCACATACTTTTCACTCTCATTGCCAATCTTAAAATCATCGTAGTGAGCGTACGCAACCACCCCATCAAAGTCCTCCAGCACGATCAGCAGCTCGTGCTGGCGGGTGCTTACGATCGCGTGCAGCTTATCCAAACCCAGCCAGTGTTCACCGTGCAGCTCACCAAAGCCTTGCCTGTACTCGGTCCAATTGCGGTAGAAATCGACCGTTCCATTAAAGCGACGCTGGAATACGATCCAATTACCACCGAAGCCGTGATTGTTCGTCCAGTCACGCAACACCTCGAAGGATGCGTTTTTAGCCGGGTCCGGTTGCATGAAGTACACGCCGGACTGTTCAGGTAGTTGATCTAGTAGCCGGTGCTCCAGATCGGTCAGCCGTTGCTCGGTGGATTTTGATGCAGTTTGTAGCTGTTGCGATAGCTTTTCCATCTGCTGTTGCGTTGTGTTGAACATGATGTTAGTTTCTTGTATTGATTGGGTATCGTGCTTTAACTGATCAATTTTTTCATTTATTTTTTTCGCTTCCTCGCCGAAAGTTCTTGACAGTTTTTCTAGTTGCTCTAAAATCCTTGACTCCACTAAAGTCATGGTTAGCTCGAAAGGTATGTCTAAATTGTTCTCATTGCTATCGTTTGCTATCAATCCTCCCATCACCATGGGAAGAATGACTACGCACCAGAATATCATTTTACGCACAACACACTACTTATCGTAAAAAGCAACAAAACCCTACTGAAGTGTGCATTAGATGAGATGAAGCTACTTATAATCTCGTTTCTGGGGTGTCTTAGATATGTTCCTTTGTTATCGCTGGTATGGGTCCTAACCGCAATTGATAAAAAATAAATAAAAACAATCGTATGTTAGAACGCTATTCAAATGATGCGAATGTGACCCCATAATGACTGTTGATAAGTGCTGTGGAGAAAGATCGCTCAGACTCTCCGTGAAGTAAACAAATTAAACAATGAAACTTAAACCATGCATTGCCGATATGCTGCCGGCGCTAACATTGCATACGCAGCAAGACGCAGCACGCGACCGCAGCTGTTCGCGCACTGTTTGCTGCGCTGCATTGCGTCAGTGTTTTGCGGCTTCGCGCTGAGGAAAAAATGCTGACCAGATAAATCTGAGCCGTATGGATTATGACGATAGAACATTGTTTAGCTTAAGTTAGTCCACATTCTAATCCCTGCTGTGATGGTTTTGATTTGTATTGTCGTATGCCGGTGTGATGTGTGTCTGTGGCAATGTTGTGTACATGATATTATAAATAAATACTCTTAGAAACATAAATTACGGGTTTAGGCTCCAAATGTATTACGTCATAACCGTTTATTTTTAAATTTGTTTAAACGTTTCCCCAATTAACAAAAAAGGGGAGCCAAAGCAATTTGACAGTTAGACTCGACCACTGTGATTGTTCGGTTCACAGTGTTGTTTACCTTCCTTGGCAAAGGATCATTGCACGGGAGAGGTTACGTAACGAAAAGCGCGTGGCTCTAATCGCGACGATCGACTTATTATACAAGTTTAAGTAGCTCAAGTGGAAGAAAAGTTGCCGTCTTCCAGCATTGAGCCTACAGGGGAAGAAATTACATTGCAGTAAGAGTAAACTGTTCAGGTAAATCAGCCACAGCCTAAGTGAAGCGACACACGGCAAGAAAGTGCTTACCCACAGGCGTCTCTTTTCCTTGCAGTAACCAGTAACAACACCGTCACAATGGCAAGCAGAATACCCTCCCCTGCCGATGAGACGCCAAAGCTCACCGAGTACAACCTATCCGCCCGTCAGGCCGGCATGGGCAAGTTGCCCAAGTTTTCCGGCACACCCGAAGATTGGCCCCTGTTCTACGGACTGTTCCGCTACTCGACCAAAGCGTGTGGCTTTACCGACTGCGAGAATATGCTGCGCCTGCACGAACACCTTACCGGCGAGGCGAAACAGTCGGTGCGAGACCTGCTCATCTTTCCGGCCACCCTGGAGGAGGCGATCAAAGCGCTGAAGCAACGGTTCGGCCGACCGGAGCTGCTCGTGGGCAGTTTGCTGGAGCGACTACGCCAGCTGCCCGCCCCGAAGGAAGACCAGCCGCGGACGGTTATGAACTTTGGCTTTGCCGTGTCGGACACATGCCGTGCGATAAAGTCGCTCGGGCGCCGTGAGTATCTGAACGACTATCAGCTGAAGCAGGATCTGGTCCGGAAGCTGCCGCCCACGAACCAGCTGCAGTGGTTCCGGTTTGTGGGAGCGAGAACGCTGTTTCACGCGACACTGGATCATCTGAGCGAGTTTCTGCGGCTGATCGCGTTAGATATTAGTGAGCTGGAGCCGTACCGACCGAAACCTAGCAAGCGCAATGGAGGAGGGAAAAAGAAGTCTAATCGAAATGGTAATGGTGATTAGAAGGAAAAGCGGGACATTTGATTGAAATCACGCCGTAAGGTAACATGTTATGAGGTTTTGAGGTGGTTTTAAGCCGCATTTTTACGATCACGAGAAGGAATTGAAACGAACGTTTTGTTATCGTTTGCCAGTTAGTTGAACTTAATTTTATATGCATTCCCACATAATGTGAATTGAGTTTACGCGGATGTGTGTAAACCCCGTATGAGAATAAAATGAAGTATACGAACTCATACAAATCTCTTTTGCTACTTTTCTCAAGCATCATTGTTACAAAGTATTAAATATAGTTTCACGTTTTTTTACAGCACTCACAAAAACAACGCCTCACAGTACACAGCAAGTGTGAACCTATGCCCGTGGAATGACCATGAACCGTGTCTGCCACCCGGCCACTGCTGCTACCGCACCACCGCGTCACGCACAACTGGCAAGATAAGAGTAGACCGTCGGTCGGTCGTGTCGGTCGCCAGCCGAACCGGGCCGGGAAAAAAGAAATTATCTCCTTTAGGAGTGCGAAAAAACAGGACATCCCCTTGCCACACCACCACCACTAACACGGACAGTGTGTGTTGTGATGTTTCGACCAACTGGAAACAAATCGCAAAACCATCCGCATGTACGTGTCGGTGCGCAATGATACCCCCGCGCGCGGACACGCGCGGAAGGTGGATGAGTAAACCCACGAGTGGGACAACAGGGGGACGGAAAAGCATATTTTTCCGATCATTTTTCATTGTTAGAAAAACGGCGAGCACACACAAACACATATACACATCGACCCGGGGAAATGGATAAGAAGGAGCCGTGGAGAAGACGAATAACGGCAGCGGCTGAGGATGATAGTAAAAATAATAGTCCTAATGGAATGGAAGGTCATAAGTCATAAAAACCAACCGAAGCGTGGAGTGTGAGAGATAGCGTGCTGGTGGTGGTGGTGGTGTGTGTGGACGGACGGGGAAGGTTGATGGTCTTTTGTTGTCCACCCGAAAACAACGCAGCCCTTGCTCCGAGCGAGCGAGCGAGCTTCCTTTCCGGCTTCCGGCTGTGACCGGTGGAACCGGTGAAAGGAATAAAGGGGAGGGCCGCACTGTAAAAGGACCGACGGCGCGTATCATAAACATAATGTGAATTTATGCGACCAGCTACACCAGAGCGAAGAACCTGAACACCGAAAAAATTAGACTAGATTAACCGTTTTATCCTCCGTCCCTGTTTGACGATGTCCGGGAGTTGTTTGCATAACTGTTTGGGAGTTTTATATTTACACCAAAAGTGTTGGTGTTGCTGAATGTTGCTAAATTGTTAAACACGGTTTTTGTTTTCGTCCTTTTTTCAGGTCCTTTTCATCCTGTAATGGTTCATTCGATCGATGAACATGATGACCTTCCATCGGTGAAAGTGAATGTCATGGATTAGGGGCAAAGTGTTCTTATCTGAAGTGTCCAGTAGGATGGACATTGCTGAAGCGTTGATAAGAACTCTTCCCAAGAATGACCAACATTTTGACGTACCGTACCGGATGATGGAGCCATTCCCTCTGATGTTCAAAACTATTCTCTCTATTTTAGGGCCAATTTTCACACGATTCATGCGATTCCTCGCATAAAGCTGAACCGAAAATCATTCCATTTCGACGCATTTTCCCACAATCTCTGCATCGAATGCCGAATGACTGATCGATTTTCGAGCTACTTCCGGTCGGCCGGTTTGAACGGTGGTGAACCTGTTTTGCTGTGTGCGGGAATGTGCAGCAGCCCAATTTCAAGTGCCGAGACACAGCACACGTACTCGTGCACCCCCCGCATTGACCCGGTTTTATGACACACCTTTTGAAGCGTGTTTTTGACAGCACAAAAAGCGCAAGTGGATGGGACAGTTTTTGGCCGGAACTGAACCGAAAAGCGGAGATCCCTACAAGCAGCGTGCATCGTGTGAGAGAGGTTTCGGGTCACGCTGTGCCATTGTTCTCGCACGGGAACATTATGTCCTTCAAGACGCTTTAGTGTTGTACCTTTTTTTTGAAGGATTTGTTCTTTTCTATTTAAAGAAATTGTGGAGTTTCAATCACTTTTGGAGTAATAGTTAATGCTTATAATTTGGAACGAAAAAACACACACACACACACGACTCGTTTGCGTAAAGTGTGCTTCACTTGCCGCTTCTTTTCTGCAGTTTCCCTTTCTTTTTATTGATCGACAATGTGATATCCGGTTTATTGGGACTTTTTGACTTTCGGACACTGCTTCAATTCATCCCAATACCCAATACCCCGCAGGGCACACAATAGTGAGACCCTTTTTCAAGAGAGACAGAGCAAGAGCGCAGCCTAGGATCGTTGTTCCGTTTCCGGCCATTTGTCCAGCCAGGTCCAGGCCATTGTTTGTAGTCCGTGCTCTTCTTTGCTTCTCGCTTTTTTTCCACCATTCCTCTTTTTATGGCTGATTTTGCTCGTGACACGAACGGAAGGACTTTGTGTCCAACGCTTTCCGATCACAAAATCCCATTGATTTCCGGCTCAAACTTGAAGCGGTTCTCCAGGCCGAAGCGAATTGGCAACCGAAAGAAAAAAAGGGAAGTTTATATGCGGGACGATAAATCAAGCAATTGTTGCAGCAAACCTGCAAGAATCTTGAGAGGGAGTTTTGGTGCGTCGTCCCAGGAGAGAGGGCAGACAAGTGGACTTTGTGTTTGAATGTTGCACTTGAAAAAAAACGATCCTTTGCGGAGATTGCAGAAAGAGTGCAGAAAACTCCGGAAATATTTTGATTAATTATTTTATTTTTCGTACCATTCTTTTCGTAGCTTGCCAGTGAGGGGTGGGTGGGAAAACTAGGATTTACATAAATTAGCTATAACCGTATTTAAATACAATAGATTTTTCCTTCCTCCTTCATTTACCTAAGACGCTACTAGACTTCAGGAACCATAAAACGCCACTAAATCCCTGTCCTTCTTTGCCTTCTTTTTACACACTCAAACACACACGCATACATATTGCCTCGAAGCTGAACATCATCCCACGGTCACTAATCCCCCCCCAAAATTCCCTGCTATGTACAATTTGTGCAACAATCGCCCCAATCTACGACCACCAGCGGCCAGCTGCGGCCGCGGCATGATGCAGCAGACTGGCGTGCTGGAAGCCGGGCGGCAGCTGAAGATGGGCCGCCGCCGGGACCGCCGTCAGCAGGTCGTGCGGTTGCTTACTACCACCCAGGCACGGTTTGCCATCCCGCACCAGTACCGGTACGGCAACGCGCCTCGGCGAAGGTAACCCACCCGTCCCATTGCCACCGCCATGCCCACCGTGATGATGGTCCAGAGCACCCTTCTCGTGAGCCGCCCGCTTCGTCTTGTAGCGATGGTTCTGGAACCAAATCTTCACCTGCGTTGGGGTGAGCCGTATCAACGATGCCAGATGCTCCCGCTCCGGTGCGGACAGGTAGCGCTGCTGGCGAAACCGACGCTCCAGCTCGTACGTTTGCGCCTTGGAGAAGAGGACGCGCCGCTTGCGCTTCTTGTGGCCGCCGAGCCCGTTCGGGTGGCCGCCGCGCTCCGTCGTCGGCAGACTGCCATCGTCCGTGTCGTCGATCATGTCGATCTCATCGTCGCAGCCCTCCTCGATGTCGACGTCGTCCGAGTTTTCCGTGTGTGTGTCGCCGCCGCCGCCGCCGCCGCCGTGCAGCAGATGGTGATGGTGTGAATCGCCCCGCTCCGAGTCGGATGGGCTGGGCGTACGCATACTGGAACCGATCCGTCCACCGCCCAGCTGGTGGTCACCGGCCGGGCCTGCCAGTGTTGCGAGGCCACCGCCGCCGGCACTTCCGAGGTACGATCGTTCCGAGTGCACCGGCGAGGTACTGTCCGCCGGGCTGACCTGCTGCGCGAACAGCCGCTGGTGGGCTTGCTGGGCCGCTTGCTGATGGCATGCTGCAAATAGGACAAAACAAATTGTCAATTAGAGACCGTGTGTGTGTGCGTGTTACTTCCTAGTTCCCCTCCAACCATTTGCATCCCTTGTTTTCCTTTTTTTCGATTGTTGGTGCCCTGCTGAGCGCCTGCAAGGTGTGCAACACCGCACTGCGAGACCTCCGGCCGGAGTAGGCGAGAAAGCAAGCCACAGGCAGCGACGGCGGAACACAATAGGAAATAGATACCGGAAATGGAAACTCTTCGCTTCGTGTGCCCGGTCGTGGAGTGTGGTCGAGGCCACAGCCAGCCAGCCCTGGGCTGGAGGATAATTTATGACAGCACTTCCCCATTCTTCGTGCGGAGGTTTGTCCTTGCCTGCCACCTTGACACTGTTCTCTCGCTCTCCGATTAATCCGCCATTGCCTGTTCTGCTTGCTTCTAATCATCAAACAAAAGCCCGAAAGAAGCGGGAGGGAAGGAAGTAAGCAAAGGGTGGGGAAAATCCTCTTTGTTGATAAATGACATTCGAGTTTATTATTAATGTACTCTCTGGCGGAAGCGGAATTACTTCGATCGGCTTGCTTTCACCGCATTTTACCCCCTCTGCTCCTCGTCGTGTTCGGCTTAACTCTTTGTCGAGGATTTGTGACATGTAAGGGGGGAGGAGGGAACAAAACGACTCGAAAAACAACAATCCTGGCAGAGCAAATAAATTGATCACGCGCATCGCATCCGGAAACACTTTTTCATCGAGCATTTTTACTTTCCACCTCGCCGTGGAAAACGGGAAAAGGAATCCTCTAATGATGATGACGACACAACATATACACGCGCACAAAATGTGTACCCCCGGACCAGGCAAAGATCACGCCCTTTTTTCTGCTCCGCCTTTTCTACTCACGTTGTGTGCTTTCTGTGTGTGTTGCTCTCCCTCTCTCGCTCGCTCGCTCGCTCGCTGTTTCAATGAGCACTCAGCTGAGTGGCTATCCTTTTGAGTGGATAACTCCATAGCAGGGATGAGTGTCTGCTGCATGGAACAGTAGGAAGGACACTCTTGAAAGGGAGGGATTAAACCATGCTTGCAGTTCGAGAGCTCTCGGTAGAGTGATTCGAGCAGTTTTTTTTAATGGAGCATGTTAAGTGCGTCTGATACTGGTATAACTACTGAAAAGGATATATGAGTCCTTTTGTAGTTAAACTATTTAAAAAAGAAAAAAGTTGTATTGAATTAGGTCAACATTTGCTTCATTTTTCCTGTATTTTACATTTTTCCTTTCACGGATACGGATTTTATTTTCAGTTAAACGTTTCTGCTAACAACATCCTCATTTAGTGTCCCTTTTTGAATAACTAATTCAATTGCATGAAATATCCTTTCTTGCTAACATTTTATAGCCATAACAAATGCTCAAAATAGATAAAACGTCCTCAACTGAGGTCGTTGAGACCTCTCTTTCCTTCCCTCCTCCATCCCCGGATAGCACCAAACATGTTAATCTACAGTTACAAAAACGAACCTCTGATGGCAACTGATTTGTCAAGTAACGATTATACCCCATCCCCTACATCCATTCTTGCCATCATAAATCTTCAAACTTGAAAGAGGCATTAAAAAGAACGCTTGAACTGATGCCAACGCGAAAAAGCGATCGCTCGTCACGGTAGCACAGACAGGGAGATGCCCGGGAGGGCATTCTCATTCTAGCTAGCTAGAGCTAGAAGTAGCATAATCACAGCAACAAAACTGTCCTCTTCAGCAGAGAAGGGTTGAACGCATCTGCGCCCCGAAGGATTGCAACAAACATTTGCATTCAAAATGGCCGACAATGCACTCTGGCACGACTCTCCCCCCAGGACTTGTGTGCTTGAGTCTAGAGTCTCACTAGATCCCGATCCCCTAAACAAACAAGCACTTCGGAGTGTAGTACGACGACGGTAGGTAATGCTTTGCCCATCGAAAACAGAGTGCCGACTGCCACTTACCCTACAGCCAGAGAGCTGTTTTTCCAACGCTTTTTTTCTGTGTCCCGACGAACAATACCACTCATGCCCTGCATTTTGTAGAACAAAAATATATCCCTTTTTTCGAAATAGGGAAAAAAGCGTATGTGTGATGGTTGTACGTTGTTTCCTGGTGAAATAAAAACGTTATGTTAACACCATTGGCTTTAGCTGGATGTGGATTTGTTGTTTTCAAGCCTTTTTTTTTGTTCGAATCCCTACAACCAAGCAGAGGGAAACAACAGAGAGAGAGTCGTCCTTCTGGTGCAGCTGCTGCGATGTGGCTAAATTACGTTTATGTTTCGCTCACCGTCCCCGTCCTCTTTCCCTCTGGCTCTCTCTCTTTATAGGGTTGTCACACTAACCCAAAACTAGCGAATAATGGGCCACAAAGCGGCAACGATCACACCTCAATTTAACTGTCATTTTCCCTTTTTTTCTTCGTTCCATTCCGTTTTGGAAAACAAGGGAACACAAGCGGAGAAAGGCGAAAATCAGGACCTTCAACTGCCTACCAAACACACACACGCACACAAAATGGATGTTCGTCACGGGGCAAAGGGAAAACAGGGACCCTTCTGAGCGTAGCAGCATTTCGTTTCGCTTGGCAGAGTTCCGGTTCCGGATTGGATGGGCACGCAGCAATCGATATTCGGCAAAGGTAATGGTTAAACCCTGGGACACCTTTGTGTGTGTGTGTGTGTCTTCAACGGAGGTTATATCATGTCGGACTGCCCATCTTCTTCATTGTCATTTGTGCGGTGATTGATATCTAATTGATATTGTTCTTGGCCTGGGCCCTGCTCGTCCTGCTCTTCCGGAAGTTGTAAATCAAACCCACACCCCGTTGGTTCCTCGTCCTTCCCGTGTTCTGCTTTTTATTGGTACGATCGTCGATGTAACGCTGAACGGCGTTGCGAGAACGATTACGAATCGATTTTGCGCGTGTGAGTAATATTGTTCGGTGGCGTGCCTGGTGGCTAATTGTGCCTAACACCGATCGGCATGTGGCCGTTTGTGTCGTTTTGTCAGTTAGAGAGGCGGTGATAGAGAGCCACAGCTGGTCAAGCCAGCAGCTGCTGGTTGTGGTCAAACCATTCATTGATTTCCAATCGAGGCGTGAGGGAAGTCACTCGATACCGTGTGTGTAAACGGGGACTACATTAATAATTACTTTGAAGCCAATCAACCGCTTGTTAGGAAAGGTTAATCCTACAAGGCTTTTGCGGGGTAATGTTGGTGTAATGTAGCTCAATAATATTAATGTTTTGAAATCGAGCTGCAATGGAAGATTAGCTGGAAAACAAACGATTTTTCCTAAGCTGTTTATAAATCCCAGAAGATCCTGGAATATCAAATTCGTGACTATTACGGGCTTATTGTATGTACTAACTCGATTCAAGCAGATGCTTAGAGTTCGATGGCTCTTTGAATTTCGTTGTTCGGCTGTTAAACGAGATTCAATAGAGAGAACATCGAATTTACCCAGAAAACAATGTAACGATTTTGCTTAATTAATATTTAAAGGTATCAGAACACATTTTACTCTGGTCTTGCGACTCCAACTTTCTTGTATCCCCTCCAAAATGCTCCCAAAACGCACGTCTCTCCAAAAATTCACTTACCATTGAGTGTATTGCAGCTTTCGTACGGCCAGGATCGTCCACCAAACAGCGCGTGACTCGCCGGCGGTGGCGTATGATGCGCATGATGCAGATGCGTCCCGTGATGATGCAGATGATGCGCATGATGGTGCGCAGGATGGTGGGCAGGTAGGTGCGATAGATGAGCGCCCGGATGAAGCGCAGGATAGCCGAACCGGGCGTGCAAATCTTCCGCCAGACTTTGCGTCGCTCGTAACCCGAACGTTGGCGGTTTACCCTCATCACCACTCGCCGCCGAGGGACTAGTTCGATCGGTACCACCACCACCAACTCCGATCGTTCGTCTACCTTCTGGTCGTCCGGGTTCGGGTGTGCTGTCATCGTCACTGTTTACCACACTACAGCCACCGTGCAGATCCGGATTGCTGCTAGTGTCCTCCTGCGAGAGCGTTGTCCCACTGCGTCGCGAACCATCCCCAGGACAGGGGCCAGAATCGGCCGCTCGCGAATCGTCCTCATCGTCCGCCTCGTCCGCATCGTGATCGCGCGATCGATGATCATCGATCGAGCTGGAGCTTTTCCGTTTTTTGCCGTGATGTTGTTGTTGTTGCTGCTGCTTTTTGTCGCTGTCCAGTTCGAGCAGATTGCAGATACGAAAGCCAGCTCCGGCACTGGCGGTGGTGCGCTGGGACTGGGGCAGCTTCATGCTGTCAAGGAACCTGTGTGCGGGTTCAGCAGATCAGAAAAGAAAACATCATTACAAAAGGGCATCAATAAAGGGGGTGAGTTTGTGTAATAACGAAACCCCAACACGACCCACGTCAGGGCTTAGACGACAGAGGCTCTGGGTGGATGGATTAAATGCGCAAGCGAAAGTAGGACTGCTTGCCATACAATTCAATTTTTTCCTCCCTTACCCTTTTCCCAAGTATCCGTCAAAATGTCAATCAATAAACTTCGAACTCCTCCAATAATAATAACAGCAAAGAGAAAGAAAAAAACCAATTTCATCACTTTCGATTAATCAGCTCAAAAACGATCGAAATGGCACTCGTCGGATGGGGTTTGTTACTTTTTAATCAAAATCTCATCCCGCTTCCAGTGTCCTCCGGATGCCACGATTAATACCTTATGCCCCCTTTTAACACGAAGGGCTCATCAAAACCCCGAACGCTTGCCCAATAATAAAATCGCTCCAATAGGGAATAAAAGAAACCCCTGAATTATGATTTATTAACCGTTGTCAAACCGTTCCTCGTTAGAGATGGTGCATGTCTATGGTAGTTCTTTGCGTTGCGATAGTTTTAATTCCATCCTCCAACATAACCTATCCCCCCCCCTCCCCTTCTGCAATCCGGCGGCTTTTGTGTGGCTTTGTTGGGAACCAGCGAGGACAACATAATCTCTGACCCAATCTCGCCTTTAGATGATTCTTTTATTGTAACCTCCAAAGCGCGATTACGGCGGCGATGAAAGATGGCGGATGGAAAAAAGCCAGCGAGAGAGAGAGAGAGAGAAAGAGAAAGTAACTTCCTATGACGAAAGACGAACGGGTGGAACGCTGGATTGAACGAACAGAAAAGAATCCCTTTTTTCCACCTTTTGGTGGGCGTAATTCTTCTTCCGGGGCCGGGGCGACCGGTAGCTTGATTGGATTTTAATTTAAGCTTTTATCCCCCGACAACACGACACAATGGTTGTCATGACAGCGTTCAGTGTGGAGGTTGATGCTTTGAACGGCAGAGTCGGCAGAGCTTCTTGGGGAGGGGTACGAGATGAGTTTGATTTAGAATTATTCAGGTGATTTATAGCTGATAGGTCGTAAATTGATATCAAACGATGAGATGTAATGAATTTCCAACAAGATGGTGGGAATAGACTAATCAGATCGAGGTTTTTAGTCTCAAGCACATATCATTGATCAGCGTCGTTAATATGAACCTTTTGGAGGATTTTACGGTTTCAATTAGATTTTTCTATATGAAGTTTGACATTTGAGTTAATGTAAGAAAAAAGGTTCAAATGGGTTTAACACAATATTAGTCTATTTGACTCCATATTGGATTAAGACAACTGTATCAATCAATCCGAAATAAACTAAAAATGTAAGTTTTCCAATATAATACATCTAACACCCGTCGTGTTGGTTTTAATCAACGGCTGTAGATCGCACCAACTACCATCGGTATAGATATACAAACACAAACAATTTTGTCCCTCTTTGGTCATCAGAAGCTAATATAAAATTAAAACAATCCTAAGGCTTCAAAGTGTTGGCCAATAGAACTGCTTCATGTACGTACCCCTGACGCTTGCTGAAGAGTGCTTGAGTACCTTCAGAAGATATCTTTGTGTGTTGGAATTTCCCAAAACACACCGACACAGAGGAGTTAGACGTCATAAAAGGTCGGATGGCCGTCGTGCAAGAAGGTGGAGAAAAACCGCCTCGAAACCCATTCCCACTGCTCTGGAGTACTTCTTGAACATTCCTTCCAGGAAAGCGATCTGGTTCTTTTTATCAGCGGTCGTCCTCCCTGTACGCGCCAGTAAAACACTGTTGGTTTTTCTGTGCATTAAAGAGTGACCGCGCTGTACATTTTCTTCATTAGAATGCTGTACCTACAGGAACATCACCTTTACTACCTCCGCGTATGTCCTTACCGACTCGAGTGTTTCGCGTTCATTCAATTTATCTAGGCCGGTATACAAATGCGGTTGTTACCGAAGACTACGCACTCCTCACTTTTACAACCCAAAACCCTAGACACACACACGCACACACACACGATGTACTTTTGGGAAATTCCGGCATTTCCGGAGTTCCCCCGGAGAGAGGTGAGCTAGCCGCTTCTTCCCCGGGGGTAGGAGACTGGAGGACGTGTTTTCCAAGCGTCCCAAAACGGCACAGGCAGGCACGGAGGCATCTCTTTCCAGCGCCATCCGACGACACACACCTACACGAAACAACACTACAGTTTTTGAGCTATACACAGATGAGAAATTATGTTAATTTTTTGTCTTCCCACCTTCTACTACTTCATGTTGTGTACTTTGGCCGAGGTCCTTTCCAGCAAGGCAACCTGCATCAAACACCAGCATCAGCACCAGCGGGCACACCATGGGATCAAAACGTGATCCGCAACAAAAGGGCGTAATAACGATGGCGGCGTAAAGTGTCGGAATTTCCGATAGTAAACTCCCAAACAACAGTTGCTGGTTACTGTGAGGGATGCTTCTGCTTCTTCGACACTGCCGCTGCTTTCCACTGCCTTGAGCATGTCCTTCCCATTGTGCGGGAGGCATCTTCTCCAGCAATCTGAAGCTCCGCTCCGTAAAACATGCTCCGATCACTGACGGCTAATTTGCATTTATAATGATCATGGCGGGCTGGCTTCGCATAAATTATCGTCCGTTCGTTGTATGATCAAGTATGGTTCAGGTCAGGTGATGTTGGTGCAGCTTCAAACAGGTGGTATGGTGTGTATCTTGCAGCATTCCCACTACCGCACATTGATTGGAATATTTGAACTTTCGGCAAAGGACAAACAACACAAGTGTGTAGGACAAGTTGCATGGTAGGATTTTTGGGAAATTCCCTCCAATCGCAAAGCGATCCTTTACCGGTGGGAGCGAAAGAGATACATTTCTCCTAACGCTCTCACCATTCAAAGATTGAGCACACATGTAAAGTAACACTAAAACAACACTTTAAGACGGCTAAGGAGCCAAATATTATTATTTCAAGCGTCACTGATCTCTTAACCTTATGTGAGGATCATCACACCAGACCATCCGTAGCCGTGTCCGAGGATCGTTCTCTGTTGCGATTGCGATCGATCCGGTGTATGATCCGGATATTGACGGACTGGTACGGGTGCGAAGGGGCACCGTTGAAGAGCTTTACAGAATATTATCTGTTCCTTCGGGGCGAAGCGGTGAAACAAAATCCCCGAAGAAGGAAGTGTCAAAAATCATCGATTAAGGGACACAAATGCAAAAGCGTGAAAATCACTCCGAAAGCTGATTATGCTAATTTTGATTTTGAGGGAGAAAAGGTAAAAGTCGTTCCCGAGTGTTTAGTTTGCTTGCGTCCGAGCAAGGAAGTGATCGTGATCGTTCGAGGTGAATGCATTAAAGTTGCAATGTTTCTATTAAATTCAAACAGCGTTAAAAGCGATCAGATTCTTCTTAAGATTTGACATTGTTTGCCACCAAAAAGTAAATTCAATTCTTTGAGCCAATTTGACAATTCCCTTGCTACATTTAAGAAGAAAATTAATCCCAATTTATGGTGGCAATTTGTCCAGATTTCGTTTCAAGATGTTTCCGACCAAATGCCATCTCGGAAGTGTCCTATCAAAAAGTCAAACCAATAGCATCTGCTTCGACTAAACGCATCTCCCAGCTGGGAAATAAAAAAACATAAAAAGTAGAATCGAATTTTGCAGAACGAATAAAACAGCCATCCCTTCCGATAGTCAAACTCCGGAGGACCTCCTACTGTGTGAAAATAACCCCCGAATTAAGGACGCGAGTGGGACGAACGTGGCACTCACGTGAGGCCGTTCAAATAAAAAAAGGCGACGTGCATCAAAACCGGATGCACGGACACGAGGACAATTTCTCGCATCATCCGTTCTTCCATCGGCGTTCTTCCGATAATCGGCGGATGCAGTAAATAATGAGATTATACAGCGTCACGGGGCAACCGAGAATCGGGCGAGTAGCATTCTCTGTGTGTGTTGAAACAGTTTTATAGAAATCGAAAATAACCGAAATGGACCCGGAAGGATGCCTTCGGATAATGCCCATTAACGATGTTTATGATACTTCCGGTCAGTTTGTCACCCGCCGTTGAACCGTTTAGCCAGTTAGTGCGTCGGATGATGCCGCGGTATGATTTATGGCGTTTTAATTGTGTATCACGTTTGATTGAGAAAAGGAATCAAAAGTCAGTGCGAGCACAATGGGAGCGAATGGCCTCAATAGAAGAAGGCATTTTCTTTGTTGTAATGAAATTGAATTAGATTTTTAGAAATGATGAATAAGATTTGCATAAAGAAACGAATTTGTTAGCTTTTGATTGAGGGCTTAATTTTGTTTCACAACTGAACAAAAAGTAATTTGGCTCAATTTTACAGTTTAAGTAACCTTTTTAACTATTTTGTAGAATATTGTACGTTATCTTATTGTAAAATAAAATCAATTATTCAAGGTTTCTACCTCAAGTCAACTTGGAAATTGCAGTAACTTCACCAAGGATATTGTTTTGTAATTATGTATATTTTGAATAATTATGTTTTTGTCCAATTTTGTCCAATAGAAGAAACAATATTAGTTTTACAAGAAACACAAACCCACAAATGTTGTACAGTGTAATAATATATTACTTAACTGACCTATTGACTGTATCTCTACTGTAACTACTAAACAAATCCACTTTTACAGGAGTTTTGATATAAAGGATGAAAGATTCACAAGTCCCCAAAAACGAAAAACTAAAACCTACCCTGGCAGTGATCGTAGTGCCGCGACGGGATAGAACGCGGCCGGCAGCAGGGCCGTATTCCACGGTGGAAACAGCAGCGGCGACCAGGTCAGCACCGGTGCGGTAGCCGTCGGACCCGCCATCACTGTTGGACGATCGTCGGGCACCACCGTCTGGCTGGGACTAGAGGCCGTCTCACTGGGGCTGGCCGGCGGTACACCACCGTTTGTAGCGCCCGATCGTACCGGCGGTGACTGTGGCGGCGCTGGCTCTACGGTCCCCGTCGACGATGGAGAACGACTGGCCGCTCGTCCACCGGTGGCGTTTGCCACGGGTTCGTTCTTTTCGGTGGCCACTTTGGCAGATGATTGCTTACACGACAAAACAAGACTTTCTTTGCGATCGCGTTGCAACACACTTGAGTGAACACACACACACACGGGAAAGTGTAAATTTATAACTTTATACAACACTTGTAGCACTTGTAAAAAATCGTTTTATTGAAATGGATTCATCAGAATATGTGCACAACACACTTGTACAGCATTCGAGCAGTATGGATCGTTCCACTGTAAGTTTTATTTCAACATAAATGCAACATTATTCATAAAATGCACAAAACTCTTCACAAGTGTTTTTCTATTTTCCCCAACATTTGATCCTCAGTTTCCCCACGCAAGCACATAAGCACACACACAATTAGCCACTGGTGTCCACTACCAAAAATCAACAACAACGTCCGAACGCGTTTGCCCGCAGTACGCTCTTCTTCAACAGCAATGACGTCCGTCTCGGGCTGAAGCTGTGCTTGACTGTAACTAAATTATGTTTTCACTTGAGAAGGTAAGTGCCCACTCGTTGCACGGCACTCGAAAACCTCCGAAAGCCTGGGACAGCCAAGGAAGAGAAGCAGAGCAACACAACTACGAACGGTCGTTCTCACTCTCTCTTTCTCACTCAGATCTCGCGCTCCGTTTCTCTCACACATTCACTTTATTGCTCGATTTTTCCAACACCCTACACGTTTTCCCTCCCTCCCCCCCTCCCCTTGCCCGGGAAGGGCATTAAGTCGATCCGCCGCACACTATACGCACACGCACACTTCACCACCAATGCAGGCCGAGAGCGCGCATCCGCTTTTCAAGCACGGTGAGAGCCGCTCGACCACTCATCGAGCACGAGGGTACTGAAACAACAACAAAAAAACTACACGAAAATCTCTAAACAAACGTACGCAGAGAGGTCCTTTTGAGCTTGCTGTTATCCTTCTGTGTGTGTGCAACCAAAGCCGTCGTTTTCATGCGCTCTCGAGTGGCTCGAGAACGGGCGAGGGCGTGGCCTAAAGCGTAGCTAAGGCGAAGCCATTTTGTATCATTCGCTCACGCTCTCGCGTTTGCTATTTCCCCGTTCGCGCTCTCTCTCTCACACACATGCAACGCCGCGTTGCGCCACTCGCATGCGTCATATCAAGAGGATCCACAGCGAGAAGAGGTTTTTACAAGGATCATCATCCGTGTAAAAAGTCCTTCTCGCTTTTGGAGCTCTCGAGCGTGGTGAGAAGCGTGCGACCACTCGACCGGGACAGAGGGGGGGGAGTAATGCCAAAAGGGAGGACCTCTTTTTCCGTCGTTTTTTTTGTGCTGTTTATTGAAAGCATGCGTGTCTGTGTGTTGGTTTTGAGATCCTTTGCACGAAAGCTCCCAGCACGCATGACCTACTCGAGATTGGAAACTTCTGCCAGAAACCACTCTTCTGTTTAGTCTTTCTTCTTTTTTTATTAGGGTGGGAAATCGAAATGACTCCCCACACTTTGTACGGAGGGTTTGGAGCGTTACGGTACAACAATGTACACTTTTAAGCATGTAGAGTAGTAGTCCTGCCCTCCCCTTGGGCTCCCTTCCCTTCGCTCGAGAAGGTATTTTTGTAGCAAAGTACTTTAGATTAAGCACGCCACATTGCATGCGACTGCGTGGAACACCCGGCAAGAGTGGAAGAGTGCAGTGGGATCACGCTGAAAATCACTATACTGAAACTCAATTAAGCGTGGTACCCCACACTCCCCCAAAGCAGGATCCTTTGTGTGTAACAAAAAGACCAATCCCCCCCAAACCCGTATCAGCAAGTGGAGTGGAGTGGACTGACTGGTGGTTTTGCTCTCTCTCTCTCTCTCTTCTACGCCATGAAGCGACGGCTGTGGCGTGTCATTTCGATCGATTTTTCTATCGTTGCAAACCGAAAGGCTCCAATCTCGCAGAAACAGCCAACGAACACACAAATAAGTATATTGCGTTTACTTTACTCAACCCACCCAGAATAGGTCCCGGGGCGTACGATCGATAATGGCGCTCGCTGGAGACAGTATAATGGTGGTTATTTACGTGTCTCTCGTGCCTAACTGAACTCACTGATTTCAACCCCTACTACCCTCCGTTAGATTGCACGCCTAGTGGAAGAGATATATTGGAAAATGAGACGTGGGAAGTAACGAGGACGGGAAGCAAAATTGACAAACGCGCGAGTTAATGAGAAATGAACCGGAAAAGAGGAGGGAGTTGGGCCCAACAACAATCACATGCCCCAGGATAACAACCCGGGTCCTGTCACTAACGACACGAAACACTATCCAGCGCACAATACAGGCCTGTGGACAGGCGGGTTTTGGTTGTTAACAGCCTAATGAAGAATTCCATTTTGCTCGATCGATGCGGGGCGGACACACCTCTAGCCGTCCTTGGGGCATGGAGGACAACTCCAGCTCCAATCAGCTCCACTCTATCTAGCCATAAAGGACATCAATTTAAGGGGGGAGGAACGATAGTGGCACGATAGTAGAGATTATCGTCGTCCCATGTTGGGTCACTCTTGATGAAGAGGACGGCTTTTGTTACTTGTGCGCTTGGTTGTTGATTAATGTACGCAGATAGTGATGACCTTTTAGTGAGGTAAATGTTTGCACAGCGATATATTGTAGAGCTAGAATTACGGTTATTGATTAACAGCAGGCACTAGAATCCAGTTTGGTTGACGTGTAATCAATACAGCTGTGTTGGTAGATAGCTCGGACTGTTTTTTCCTATAATAACATACAAAACCATCAAGATGGCAAGGAGGGAACATTTTAAGCAATATTTATTACCTTCTTCTACGCCCATTTACATTCCCAGCCACCCTTTATTTGACAAAGATTCGGTGTGTTGATTTAAGAAGCTAATTTTTTTTGCATGCCACATTACAACCCCAAAGAAGCTTTGCAACAAGACCATCCCTTTTGAAAGCGTCAAGACAACCGATCGGTTTGATTCTTGTGCCTTGTTCCGACACCCATCGGAACCAGAAGTCTATTTGTCACACACAGACACACAGCCACCTCCTTACCATATAATCCCTCGGGAGTTTCTGTCCGGAACAAGCATCTGCCCGTGTGTGTGTGTAAGGAAACGACACCGTGCCCGTTGTTGTGTAATTGATTGCACCCGGTGATCAGCAATTTTACGCCCAAAAAGCGGAGGACTTTGTGATGGTGGCCGCAGACACGGTATCTCCGGAGGACGGTATGCCCATGACCCGCAAAGGTAACGCCTCAAAAGGTCAATCCGAGTGTCATTACCTTGTCATTCGTTTGCCGGTATCTTCCCTCGGTACGACCACAAAGATCCCCTCTCATTCAGCCAGTTTCGTTAAGGTACCTACGCCCTCCCCAATGTCTGCCGAATGACACTGAATGATCTTCAAAGTCTGTCGTACCGAAACGTGTAATGGTTGCATGCATACGTTTTCCACAGTCGGAAGTATCTTCTGGACTGTACATTCTCTATGTCCGGTACGGTGCCCATCAATTACATCACCTTTAGAGGGCTCGGATCGTGCAAGGTACAACCCATGTAAAATCTAACAATACGATCGCTACACGAACAAAAACCCACAACCAGGGAAAAAGGAAAAGCTGTCCAAAAGACAGTTTTTGGAGCAGCCTCCTGAAGGAACTAGAAGGAACTTGAGAAAGAGTTCCGAAGTTCCTGCCTCGGACGACAGGAAGTTGAAAGTCTTGCCTCATCTCGGCTTCGTCCTCTCGGCCCATTCAACACTATCTCCCGTTGTCTGGTGGTAACAATCGAACAAAACAGCAGGAATCTTTACGACTTTACACTGCATTCGGTGTTGCAGCATGGCTAGAGACAGTTTTTTTTTCGGTGTTAAATTTATTACATCGCCATCCAGATTCAGAGCGATTTGTTCCGTTCCTTTCGGAGTTCTTCTACTGAGTCTGATTGTTAAAAAAAATCCACTGGATTTGATGACAATGGACAACACCGGTCGGTAGTAATTGGAAAGCCATCCACCACCACCACCCGGTCGGACGTTTGAAGCCGAACCGGAAGGAAGCACATTAGAAATGGTAGAGCTTTTGAAGCGGTGTAAGAAATAGAAAAAGGTAAAGGAAGAGTAAGAGTCAAGCCCGAGAAGTTATCCAATCGACCGTGGTTCCGTTGCTATGGGAAAGGGTCGCACAAAAGCGGGTGTTGAAGCGTGGTCCAAGCAAGCAGCCAAAACTAGAGAGCTTGAATCGAACTCCGCATCGATCGAATATTATTAGAAGGAAATGATCATTTATCGTTACGGTTCGGTGAGTTTTTATTGAAAACGGAGGTGACAAAATCGGATACATGAAAGGTGGTGTGCCGCGCGTGATCTATCGGTAGGTTTTTTTTTTTCATAGATAGGACTCTTTGTATTAGAGAAATTCCATTTCATTCGCTTCCGAAACAGGACGTTTTGTGTTGAATTTTCCTTTTTCAATAATGTGCCGATTTTTAAGCTTTGTTCAGAAAAAAGCGAAACAATTAGTACAAAGTCATGTTGGCAAACAAGCGGTAGAGATATTGCAAGGAGTTTTGGAGATTTTGGAAGACATTGTATACGGCAAAGAACGTATAATATCAAGAAAAAACATCCTCTGGGCTCGTGTAGTTCTATTTTCTAACAGGATCTTCTAACACATATAATCGTTACGCCGTTTCCAGGACAACCCACATTCCTGGGTCGGAATTTCCATCGTTGATCTTTTTCGATCTGATCGAGGACGATCGATCCCGCCGCCGGCACCGACGGGAACTTCCCCACTAATCTGTGCCGTTCGGTTCGGATCGCACGGGACGCCACTTACGCACGTCCTTCTACCCTGAAGTTTTCGCCAGTTCGGAGCGGACCTTTGAAAGAAATCTGCATCAACTGAACCGGCCTTAACGTCACACCTCGCCAAACTCACCCAGAAAAGGGGTACAGAGCCTGGGAAAGTACCAAACCAAAGGTGGGAAGGGAAGCGTTAGACAGCGTTAGAAACACGCCCGAAAGCCCGTAGCCCGTTAATGAGCGAAAGTAAACAAAGCATAAACTTCTTAAGTTTTCGCTTTCGGGTGCTTGTGTGTGTGTGTGCGTGTGTGTGACCTCGGACTCCTGGAGGAGGCTGCGATTGCGATCCCTTTTTCCTCTCTTCGTCCAGGTGCTTAGCCTAACCCGGGCTGGATCCGGGGTCCCTAAAGGCGAAGGCGGATTTTTACACCTTTTTACTGCATAATGAGTGGTCGGTGTCGTCCCATGGGCCGAAAGGTAGATTGCGAAAGGTGCAATAGTGCGGCGACAGGATGTCTGGCCCGGCCAGACAGCTTGTCGTCAGTCTGATCGGACGCAGAAGGATCACTTCTAACGGAAACCCCAAAAAGCAACAGAAAAAGACAAACAAATACTGATCGTAGAATTGTCTTTGGCGAAACAATTTGGAAGAAATAGCACAGCAAGACAGCAGGAAAACAGAATGGAGATCATGTCCGTCTGCAGGAACTACCCGAGTTCAATGGCTCGGAAGACCTGTACAAACATGCAAGGGGCGCTGCAACCTTTTTGAAGGAGTTGCACGTTGGTTGTTTTCATAATTCCACACACATGTGACAAATTTGCCACCAAAGCCGACGGGATTTTTGCGTAGCGCGGTGAGTGAGGTTGGACTAGCCACCCTAATATCCCTTTATACGAAGTTTTGTTAATGCTTTCTGAAGAGTGGAATTTCCCCCGAATATCCCTCGGACACTCGTTCGGGGAACACTGGGAGAGATCAGTGAATTAGAACACGAATAAATTAACCAAATGGACAGATTTCTTCCACGGCACGGAACTTCCCGTGTGGCAGCTCATCCAGAAAGCAGTTTGTCGGACATTCTGGACTGAAGAAACGGTTGTGGTTATGGGGAAAACCGCTTCAATCCCTTTGCCTGTTCTTCCTCCACCAGCATCGAATGACGGATGATAACCCTTTCGTTAGCGTTTGGTGCCTTGCGGGCGGGTTTTTCGCCCGTCGGACCGATTCAATTTCGTTGAGTGCCTGCACGTGACCACGGTTCGTTGGAGTTTTATTTGTCGTATCGTGTCCACCGTGGCTACCACGTTACAGTACATTTAACATTCTGCGACGGGGTGTTCTTTTGTGAATGTGTTGTTTTTGTTTTGCCAAAATATGTCCATTTTCGACTTGTGTTTTTTGTTGCTTCTTTGATTTGTGGAAGTAATTTATTTCTGGACTTACTTGCAATCGACATTTTTGTTATTTTATTCTTATACTTTTAATGCATATTCTAACATTTATCATTCAAGTTGAACCGTTTCGGGTATGTCGAAGTAATTTACAGAATAAGTGTTACCTTTTCTGTTCTTATGCCATGTAACAACTACCCACAAACAAAGTTGGAAGGCGTTGCCACAACTTCCCTCTGTCCCTATCATGGTCAGGGTTTTACTTCCGCAAAAACATACAAAAACACCGAAATCATGTTTTCTTTTTCCGCATCATTCGAACCGCTCGAATGACAAATTGGTTTGCTTCTGTTGACCATTGTTGCAGTGTGGCTGTTTGCAAGGGGATTGATCCACTGGGAAACATACGAACGCAGCGGCATGACAAGCTGGACAAACAACAGAAGTCTTGCCAAAAAAAAGGTGTCGACCGTTCTGGGGACCTTTGCCCGCTTACATGACGTAACCGAAACGCACCTAAAACACGGTGTCCTTAGGTGTTGGGAAAAGGGCTTTCCTCAGCGATGCCTTTCGCTTGGTCTTTATTGTTAGCTATTGTGGCAATTACACCGGAGAAAACAAGATCCCTCAGTTCCAGGGGGCATTTAAAGTCCCCGTGCGAGAGCCGTCAAGCTGAAAGAGCAGCTATGAGCTCTGTTAAAGAACTCCGCAGGCTTTCTAAAGCCAAACAGTTTTGTCAGTCCAAAATTAGGCGTGTAATGCGTATAATGACCGAAGGCTTAAAATCTTTCGTTCCGACAGTAGTAATGACATTCGTGTGGACTTCTTCAACCGTCTTACAGGCCTTAATATACCTTTTTATGGTACAAAAAAGGTACAAAACGTCTCTACGGTCTTATCGAACTTCATTTGTAACCAAGTTGATCAAATTGATACAGTGTAAATTTAAACAGCTAATTGTTTCATTTATTGGATTTATCTCCCATCTCCCAACACACAAAGACACAGACACATACATACTAAGCCAATCCTCATCTCGATTGATGATGTGTGTCGAATCGCCGTCAATGGTCGTAAAAACAAACAAACTTCTTTCCAAACACCCAACACCCTCCCAACGACACATGTCACAAGCTCACGGGCAGCAGCAACAGCAGCAGCAACACGATGATGCTAATAGCAGCACGCGCGCCCACCGTCGCCTTGACAACCGGAAGCATACCCCGCACACCACGTGGGCAGTTTGCTTTATTAGCTTGTCACCACGTTCGATGTGCCGTCGCAATGCTTACAGGATTACAAGCTCCCTGCAACATTCCCCTTTACGCTTATCTTATTGCTTGTTCCTGCAAGATTGTCGCCTCCCCCCCCCCCCCCCCCGTGTGTGTGTGTTTATTGTATTTCGATATCAATTTTGATACTGCTGCACCCGCTGAGTGTGTCGCCCATTAACTCCTACAAGTGTGCTGTGTAGGTTTTGTATGCTGAAAAGTCCCTCCTTTCGCTTGCTGTTTTGTGTAATCCCATGAAAATTGATATCGGGATACATACACATCGTTGACGGCTTCACACCCACCCTGGCTTAAAGGCTGGGAGTTTTGGTGTTAGGGCCACACCAAGGATTCCCTTCCCTTGCGATCTAAATCTTTTTATCGTCTCAATCTATTTTAGGGATGGCCTCTCTCTCTCCTGCAAGCGTTAGCGCGCGCATAAACCGCACGGCCGCTCAATCACTCGACTCGTTATTTAAACCCACATTCCAGATTGAAAAACCGTACATTACTACCCCTTTTTGCCTCCTCTCTTTCTCTCTCCCTCTCTCTTGGAAGTGATGACTTTAGGGTTTTTGATTTGAACTCCTGCCACCGCACCCCGCTCCTAGTGAAATGTGTCCGGGCATGAGCCGTTTTATGAGCCTTACTACCACCACCATCGACCCCACCCGTGTTCCGGTTTCTGACTCGCGAAGACATAATGAAGATTAATTGCGTTCAAAATTAAACCACCTCCAGTGGGAGGGAGGGGGGGGGGGGGGGAAAAAGGGAGCGAAAAATGAAGGTCTCCTTTCTGCCACGCGATCCCAGTGCACGGTGGAGGAGGGAAAAGCCGGTGACGGTGGTAACAGCAAAAAAAGTGAAAGTGCAGTTTGATGAAGTTGTTGGTGTTGTTGTTTTTGGGCAGTTTCCCCCTTAAGGACGATTTTGATAAAAATACAAAAAAAAAAACAAAAACGGTGGACCGTTTCATGGCTTCTTTTTATGTGGCAATTTTAAAACGCCCACCATAAAACCCATTTTCCGCTGGGTCCTCTTACCCCTTATCGCACGCTGTTAACTGTGATTTAGCATAACCAACCAAGATGCGTTGGGTTGGGTAAAGCCTGGGTGGGGTTAATGCTATTCTATTGGATTATCCGCTTTTGATTGATTCCCAAGCCCGCGAGACGCAGGGACATGAACGAGAAATATTGCTCCTTCCAGCCAACGAGCTGGTAACGAACGATTCATCATCTTTAATTTGTTATTACCCCATTTTATATTTTGCTTTTCCAGTGTCACACGGCGTTTGCTAGATATGGTTACTGTCTCGGTTTGTGTCGTTCTTCTGTGGTTGAACTAAGAAGATGACAACTAGTTTAGATTGATTGCTCTCTCTCTCTGTGTAATTGTAATTAATATATTTATTTCCTAACCTGTTCATGATGTTGTCGCACCTTTTCTCTTATAGGACTTTGAAAGTTTGAAGTAATCGCTGACCATGTCCTAAATTTGAGTCCAATTTCTGTCAAAATCCTTGCTAAAGGTTTGTCGCTATCCTTCTTTTATTGGTATTAGTGTTTATTTATGACCCTTGGTCCTACTTCCAATAAATTGGTTGTTTGAACATGGCATCAAACACATATCCGCCAAACAAACAAGTGAAAACGCTCACCTTTGGCGCAAAGTTCATTACCATTGGCAACGCGCGTTCCCTTGCGCGGTAGTCAAGGGCGACGCTGAAGGTTGTTTGATAGCAAACAGTCGTTTCGATTCAGTCATCTCGAAACAGTTCAATCCCACACAACCTCTATCAGTTTCTCCGCACTAAAGTAACCGGAACTTCCTCTAACCTTTCCCCCTTTTCAGCTATGAACATCACCACCAAGACGGGGCTGATCGCTTCCCCCCGGAAGCGGATCGTGCGCCCGAAGAAGGAGTTCGATCCGGCGGTGCTGGCACCGTGCGCCATCACGCGCCAGGTACCGCTGGCGCTGCGACCCTTCGGCGGCCTGTACAACCCCTACTCGAAGGGTTGCTCGGTGCTGTGCAATCATCCGGCGGCGCAGGAGGTGAAAAATGTGGTCCGGCTGGCAAAGGACGCCTGGATCACCGAGGCCAAGGTGGCCAATTTGCACGGGCACGGAGCGGGTGGCGGCGGCGGCGGCGGCGGCCCAACCACCATGGCGGCAGTGGATGGTGGTGGTGCCCGGGCCGAGGCGGACGGCAGGACGCGGCCGCCGGGCGCGGACGGTACCGAGCTGCCGGACCACGTGCCGGAGGAGTTCTTTCGGCGCTACACGGACACGGATTCGCGACCGCTGACGCCGACACCGACGGTGGCCAGCGGCCGAACGCGTGCCAGTGTGGGCGGGTCGCATCTGGCGCGCCGGTGCGTCACGCCGGAACCGCAGACGGCCAACGGGCAGGAGCGGAAGCAGCTGATACTGGACCTGCGCCGCAGCCACAGCCAGGAGACGCTCTACTGGAACGCGTCTTCCGAGCTGAGCCCGAGCCAGCTGCATGATGGCGGTGGTGGTGGTGGTGGCGTTGGAGGCAGCTTGGCACTCGGGTACGGTGGCGAGCGAGGACCGGCCGGCAGCAGCAGTGCGGGGGGAGCAGGTGGTGGGCCCAATGCCCAGTCGGCCGTCGCGGACGATACCGGACGCAGTGCGGGCGTCGGCGGCCCGGACGAGATGAGGCTGCGGGGCGAGTCGGACACCGAGCGGGGGCCGCCACAACCGATGACCTGTATCAACGCGATGGACGATGGGGAGGAGGACCCACCGAGGCGGCGCGGCAAGCGGCGCAAAAAGTCCAAGCAGCTCACGCAAACGATCAGCTTCGTGCCGAACCAGGACCCGGAGACGCAGATCGCCAAAATGGATCCGGACTCGCCGAACTACTCGGCCCGGCCGTCGCTGGTGCCGACCGGCAAGTGTCTGCTCAGCCTCGCGCAGGACCTCACACCTCCGGCCGGTTTCGGTGCGGGTGGCACTCATCAGGGCGGGGTGGGGCAGCCGGTCGAGGAGGACTGCTTTCTGGACGACGAGTCGCTCGGGTTGCTGCGCCGCGGTCTCAACATCGACATCGTCGAGATGATCTTCGAGCGTTATGTTAGTGAAGGAATTACCCGCCCTTTTGAAATGCTTTCCCAAATAATGCCTGGACGTCTTTGTTTCTTGCAGAAAGGACGCGCCATCAGGGAAGCCTTCCGTACGGCGACGATGGACAAGCTGAACTTCCAAACGGATGCCGTACGAACGCTGCAACGTTCGGCGAAGCAGCTCAGTGACGTCGACTACGAGAAGTGGATCGATTTGCCCCGGAAGTACTCGAGATCTTCGGCCCGGTTTGAGCTGCCCATCGATACCCGCAAACTAACCCGTATTGTATCTTGCACTCTGTCTAGATTCTTCATGATCCCCACGATTCTTCATGCTCTATAATCCAACATCCTAGCGCGCAATACAACACCCTTTTACTTTCAGGTATGACCCCGATCGAGTATCTGCACGATCACGTCGTACTGAGCAACGACCGCAAGCAGCTGTACCATCGCATCTTCGCGCGCAATCTACCCCGGGAGGAACCGAAGGCGTCCGGCGCACTGGAGAGCGTCGACAGCGACTCCCTGCCCGAGACGGAGACGGGCCCGCTCGAGGTAGATAGTACGCGGAACCTGCTGGCGGACGTGACCCGGTACATCCCGATGAACTGCTTCGACAAGGCGCTGCACGAGGCGCTAGGGTTTCACGGGACGGCCGAGCGGATCGCTGCCATCCGGGAGCTGCTGGAGCTGAACTACGATCCGTTCAATGAGCTGCAGATCGATTTTCGGACGTGGTGTGGGATAGTGGCGTTCTCGGAGCGCTTCATCAACTCGCTCGACCGGGAGCAGGACCCTTGTGATGAGGTATTGGACACATTCTGTTTGCTAAGAAGTTGCCTACATTTCCGTTTTTCCCCTCAATTCAGCTGGAAATGGTTGACTTTGAATCGCTCGAACGACGTGTCCGGTGGGCTCGACCGTCCGAAAACCTGTGTCAAGTCCTGCAAATCATCAAATACCATTAAAACAGGCACCTGAGGGCGGAAAGGCGTGTTGATTTCAACGCCAGTTGTGTTTGCACAATCGATTAAAGGATGGGCAGAGGCGACCCGAACAAGTGTGTGTGCCGTAGGGAGTAGTCATGCATTGACTGAAGGGATTAGCATACCTTCTCACCCTCATCGCTCGAAGCGGATAGCGATCCCGTGTGGTTTAATGATTGATAAGGTTGCGATTTTCCACTGCTGGGCCTGTGGTGTACGGCCCAGAGCGGATCAACGGCGTTTAACCCGTTCAATGGGACTCTTAATTAATCGGAAGCCAAGAGAGTAAGGAAGGTTTAAGCCTGCCCCGTAGATGTGTTTGTGCATATGGAGATATTTCACAATCCCTTTTCCTTATTAAGCACGTGGTTTTTGGGGTGTGTGACAAGATGAGTGTATTCATTATAATGTAATAGGTGTGGTTTTAACAGTTTATCGTATAAAATAGTCGAAAGCACTAAGCAACAGGACATATTAAGGAATATGTATTCGTAATTAGGGTCGGATACGACTATATTGTGTTAGGAACATTTGAATATTGAATAGAATTCACGATAAGTTCATTAAAGATCTTATGAATCTTTTTACAGTAAGAACATTTCAGCTATTGTGTGGATTTATGTACATTATAAGGAGATATTTCACATCAATTTAAAGATGCTTATTGAATTAAATTATAAAAAGACGAATAACTATAAAAATCCATTAAAAATTGTGTCATTTCGTTCATCATCATAAGGTCCATGCCATATTTTATGGAAATAAGGTTGACGGGTACAGATTACATGGACTGGAGAGAGGAAAGATCACGAAGACATGAACGGAAACAGGACACTGGAACATTGAAGTCAAACAAGTGGCAGAGGTTGTTGAAAGCCGATAGAGTTCGGAGAAAAGGATCGTTCGAACCGTAGCGGGTCTGGCGGGATGGAATAGATAGGGGAGGTCTATCACGAAGACGACGAGAAGGGGGCATAGAGAGGAATGGCGGATAGGAGGGATGGGACATCAAGTTCATTTCACAGGAGAACTGAGATAAAACATGCACGGATGGGGGAATGTCTTTCTATTGAACAATGGGGTGTAACCCAAGCCAGCCTGGCCATCGCTGTGGAGCCTGTAGGAGACCAAACAACAGCGACATACTCCATGATAGGTCGAACTCAGCAGCAGTACATATACTTCAAGCATAGGGGATCGCGGATTCGCGAGTCTTATAATGAGTCCCTTATTGGCCTTGTTGATGACATGATCAACATGTATTGAAGGACAGCTTCTCGTCCAACCACACACCTAGATCCTTTACCGACGATACTCGACATATGACAGTAGGGAGTAGCTGAACGGTATCAACGCGAACCTGATAAACGATTAATCTTATAATTCTTATACTAAAATACAATACGATTTCTTTCAAAGTTCAAAACAGGAATCAAATAACCGTCAAAATGTACTTACATGTTCCTTTCTTCGTTTACTCATTTGCTTTTCATTAAATCACCATCTTCACCGTCTGAGCTTCTTCGGCCAATCCAGATCGATTGCCATCACATCCAGCGCATGGATGTCAATCTCCGCCCCGATTATGCTGCGAAAGCTCGGTCCCGTCCGGCCAAAGTCACTGTGCACCAGCTCCTTGATGTACGTGCCGGCCTGCGAAACGATATCGACCACCATCGCGTGCGCATTCTCCCGACAAGCGAACGCCTTCACACTGTACACCGTGCGGGGCCGGGCCAGTAGCGTTCTCCGATGCAGCACCCTCAGCGGCGTCACCTGTTGCATCACGAACGGTTCATCGATGCGCAGCTTCCGCACCATCTCCTCCGTAACTGGTTCGGCGGTAACGCAAAGTGCCCGGTAAAACTTTCGCTTGTCCTCTTCACCGTGCCTTATGTGTACCAGATCTTCTCGCTTCACCAGCTGAATGTCCCGTATGGCAACCGTTTGCGATGTGCCGACCTCTTGCTCCATCCGGATCGCCACATCCTCCGGCAGTTGGTCCGTCTTGGCATCGACAATTTCCAGCACGAATGGCCGCCCTTCGCCGAGACAGCGCACATCGACATCCTCCCGGCCGCTGGAGGAAAAGATCAGCTGTTCGTCGGAGACGCCAAAGTGTGGCGCAACGCTCGCACCGATCGTTTCCTGCACACTCCCCGCCATCTTTCGCTTGCCATCAATCATCCAGGGCGTTTGGCTAAGCTCGCGGGAAAACTTGTTGTACCGGCCAGCGAGAAAAATGGTTGGCCCGGTAAATGTAAGCTCCCCCCGTACCAGTCCTACCTCTTCCGACGACACCGGTGGTACCGCGTAGTGCTTCCGGAACCGATCGCTATTGATCATGCTCGGTGTAAAGTGTTTTTCAAACGCATTTCTGGAGATAAATTCCTTCTTCGTGTGTTTGTTAGCTTTTCGATTGGCAAACACACCCGGGCTTACTTGTTCCAGTGTGCGCAACTCTTCCTCTTCGTTTGCGTAGGTGTACGGTACATTTACCATTACACCGTCCACAGAAAAAGGTTTCTCGAGGGTTCGTTCGAGCTGGTGTATGATAATCATCTTGAGCGCATCCTTCACCGCAATGTCGGGTGGCGTTCCGGGGAAAAATGTTTGCGGAAAGCGGTCCACCACATCGAACCACAGGGCAAGCTGTCGAAGGTGTAGAACGATCGGTAACGAGATGGAGGTAAGAAATCCGGCCTCACACCGGTACTGTTGGTAGGCCGTGTGTTCCTTCACTTCGCAGGCGAGCGTCGCAATTCGGTCGAGATCGAACAGGCCCAGACAGGCGATGCATACATTTTCCTTCAGCTTTTTCGCTTTGTGCTCCCCATTTTCTTGATCCGCCGGTTCTAGATCTCGCTAGCAGGAGGAAAAACAGTTTAGATGAGTGAACAATTCGTTCCGCCGGGTTACTCTTTCCGCTACCAACCTTCCTCAATGCAGTATCAATGTCGACAAACTCTTCCTTGGTACCTTTAAGGAATCGCAAGCAGCACACTCTGCAGCAGTCCACGGAACGAAGATAATCGTAAATTTCCTTTTGTTGAGCCATGGTTTAGGAAAACTCGCTAGCCGGCTTTCTAGCACACGCACACGTTGTTTTTTTGGCATCAAATTTCGATGAAACGTCATCGCGAGCGACTTGTAAACAATATCAAGGTGAGCATAAAAAGGTATGCATCACGTAAAAATGTATTTAAAAAATGCAATGAAAATAGGTCATTAATGTAATTTGAGTGTTTTTCAATGCGTTAAGCAATAAATTGGAAAATGTATGCTTAAAAACGTTTTAAACTTTAAAAAATAGAAATTTTATCCGTATGTCGACTCGTTTGGTCGACTCGGTTTGACAGCCAGCTGTCATGCAACAAACGTACACAAACATTATTCGGTTGTTTACGTTCCTAGCGCTTGGTTGCGCGCTTTCGGGTTTCTTTTGTGAAAAATTATAGATATAGTAAAATATCACGAGTACCATGTCATCTAAACATGATGTATGTGAAGCTACATATATGCGTTATAAAAAATAATCTAATTATGCAACCATATTAACTCCTCATTTGCAGTTAAACATCGAAGACCTGCTGTCCGGCTTTGACTCGATGAAGCTTTCCGCCCTGAGGAATGCTGCCAAACTGTCGCCACTAATCAAGGAACGCACAATCGGGCCGGACTGTGCCGATCTTTCGAGGAGGGAAGTTTCCATTACGATCCTTCCGGCGGCCGTGGATAGCAATGATACAACCAAAGAGAACGACCCCAACGTTTCGAACGAAGGTCCAAGCTCGATCCATGGTACACCCAAATCGGATGAGAAAAAGAAGAGTGCCCCCGTTACACCACAGTTCACCGCCATAAAGCATTCCGATCCGGCGGATTGTACCGCGGTCCAGTCCAAGCTGCACCAGCAGGAGCTCGAGCGGCAACGGTTGGCCAGCGTCCAGAAGGCGCTCGCCGAGCGGCACAACAAAATCCGCCTTGCCGACGAGCAGCGGGAAGCACAGCTTGCCAAAAGCCTGCACGAGGCCAGCCTCAATGTCGCCCGCAAGGTGCAAGACTCGGAGCAGCGGCTGTTGCACGCGGTCCGGGAGCAGGAAAAGTTGGCCCAGGCAGCGGCTGCCCAACGGCAGGCCCAGATGGAGGAGGAAAACAAAAGACTGAACGACATCCAGGCACAGCTGAAGCGACGACAGGAGGAGATGCGAAGAAAGGCGCAGCTCATCGAGACGGTACGCCAGTCGATCGGGCAGTTCCGCGTGGGCACGGAAACGTTCACCAAAGCGCTGACGGTTATCGGTGTGCAGCATGCGACCAAGTTTACGAACCAGAAAAAGGCGATCCGTGCACTGCAGAAGGATTTCGAGCAGCTGCTGCAGGGCATCAATGCCAACCAGGAGGTTAGTCAGGTGGAGGTCGATCAGGCGGCCGATTACTGCAGGCAGCTCGATCAGGTGAACGTGGAGGTGACGGAAATACTGGCCCAAATCGAAGCAAGCCAAAAGCAGCAGCAAGAGCAACTGCAGCAGCAGCAACTACAGCAGCAACAGCAGCAGCAACAGCAGCAGCAACAAGAGCAGGAACAGGCAAAGGTGGCAGAAGCACCTGCTCCAGCCGCTCAGCAGCCAGCCGTTCAGCAGGCAGACTCAAAACCAACCGACAGCACGGACGGGTCCAGTGCGGCAGTACCAGCAGATCCAACCGCACAGGCAGTAGACAACGAACCTTTCTTCCAACCAGTCTCGCCCGAATGTTTACAGTTCTACAACGAAATCAAGAGTTTCTACGAGCAGCACCAGACGGCAGTGAAGCAGCTGATGGACGATCCGTCCATGAAAACGTACCGGTTCAACTGCCAGAAAGCGATCAACGTGCCGGTCAATGCAATATCGGCCGTCAATCGGGAACACTTTATCGACAAGTACAGCAAGCTGGCGGCCCTGCTGAGTGGACAGAACGTAAAAGCGGGCGACGGAATGGTGTCGATCAATGGGCACCCGCTCGGGCGGACGTACTGTACGATGCTACTGGCCAAGAAGTTTGTGGTAAGATGCTTTTAAAGGTGTTTGATTTCCAAAAGACCCTTTTAAATATCTTTCTCCTTTCCCCTTTCAGAGCCAAGCGGACACGAGCATCTCGAGCAACGCGAGTGCCGCCTTCCCGGTGGCAGCCATTGCCGTCGCGCTCTGGCAACGGTTCCCCGACTTTGGTCGGTTCTTCCTCGCCTACCTGCACCGCGAATGTCCGTACCTGGTGCCCTACTATCTGCCCCAGCATGAGGGCCAAAGTCAGGAAGAGTTCCTGAAAACGCTTGGCTACCGATTCGCCGACGGTGGCGTGCTGGAAAAGCAAGACCAGTACCTGAAGCGCATGTCCGGTCTGGCCCGGCTGTATGCCGCCGTCATCGTGACCGTACCGCGCAAGGACGATCCGACGCCCCATCCGCACGGGCTCGAGTACGGGTGGCGCTGGCTGACCAACATACTGAACCGCTTCCCCCAGCCCGACATCTGCGCCACGCTGATAGCGGAATTTCTGCAGACGGCCGGTTCGGAGCTGCATGCCGCATACGGGAAGCAGTTCCTCAAGGTGCTGCGCGTTCTGCAGGGAGATTACATGAGTGCGCTGAACCGTATCGATACCGGTGGGCCGAAGGCACGGTTGGAGGGACTGATAGCGAAAATTTTAACCGAAGGCCGCATCGAACGGCCGGAGGGTATAATGAGCGTAAATTTTTGGTAAAACCTGAATCGCAAAATGGTCGGCTGGTTTCTTTCGGCCTTTTTTATGATTATAGGTAGAAAAGATCGTTTTAATTTCTTCTGTTATTATAAACCATTTTGTATTACGCTTTTCGTTTCCACTTTTTTGATCTAGTATATGCATTAGCGTTTCCCTTGCCCCATTTTGTAGCACTTTATGTGTTTTCTCCCCGCTTGCACGATGCCAAGGGAAGGCCGATCGGGTAGTAAACTAGGTGGTAGGGAATTTACTAAACAAAACGAAACAAGAAAAAAACCTTCTGTCTGCTAACCCGTGACCCTTTCGCTATGCAAATCGGAAATCACGGGTCATGCTTTCATCTAGTTTTGCTTTAGTACGAACAGAAACAGAGCGAGACTTATTATTGCGACGTAGGTAGGTTGGGAGATGGTAGGTCCAGTTTGAGGGGGTTTTAGTCGTATTAGCAGGAGAACATTACGCAGCCAATGCTTCCAGCTCGCGCTCCACAATCTTCCGGTACTCGTCGAATCCGCCCTCGATACTCTTGACCGTACCGCCGCCACAAACCCACAGCTCCTTGCAAATCATGCGAATCAGCCGTTCGTCGTGAGACACGAGTATAACTCCACCCTGCGAAAAAGAAAACCGAAACCGCGTGCGTGAATGTGTGTGTGTGTTGTAAAAAAGAAAATTGTAATTATTCTTAAAGCGCAAAGCGAAATAAAAATAGCACATTAATATGCAAACCGGGCCATCCCCCTGCACTTACGGTGTACTTGTTGATTGCTTTGCCGAGCGCCTCGATCGTTTCGATGTCGAGATGGTTGGTCGGTTCGTCCAGCACGAGGAAGTTCGGCCGGCCCATGCACATCTTGGCGAACGCGACGCGCGACTTCTGCCCTCCGGACAGGCTGGCGACGACCTGCAGCGCCAGATCGCCCGACACGCCGAAGCTGCCGAGCACGCGCCGATACTCTTCGATCGGTTTGCCCGGGTACGCGTTCTGCAGCAGCTCCACGCTGTTCACCGTCATGTCGAGCTGGTCGACGTGGTGCTGGGAGAAGTAGCCGAGCCGAAGGCCACGATGCATGTGCACCAGCCCGCCGGTCGGTTGCAGCAGGCCGACCACGATTTTCAGCAGCGTCGTCTTACCGGCACCGTTTTCACCGACCTAAAAAAGTTACGGAATTATCGGCTTTGTGTTGCCTTTCCCTGGATCATCCGTTCTACTCACGATACATATCCTCGAGTCGAGATTAGCACCCAAATTGACGCTGGTAAATATCACCTTGTCCGCGCTGTATTTAAACTGCACCTCGTTCAGCGTCATCACCGGGGGATTGAGCGGTTCCACCTCGGGGAACTTCAGCGTCACCTCGATCTCCTTCTCGACCGGTTTCAGCTCGGGCCTAAAACGCAAACGAACAGTGTCCGTTTAATAAACAATGTCAACACGCCTTATAAACTCCAACTTACAGCTTTTCCAGCATCTTAATCTTCGATTGTACGCTCGCCGCTCGGTTCGCATTGTAGCGGAACCGGTCGATAAACTCCTGCACGTGGTTCCGGTGGGCCAGCTGTGCCTCGTACTCGCGCCGCTGCGCCTTGTGCCGCTCGGTGCGCGTCTTGTCGAACTGCTCGTAGTTACCCTTGAACGTTTCGATGCGCATCGAGTGCAGGTACAGGATGTCGGTCGGCACGGTGTCGAGGAAGTTCCGGTCGTGCGACACGACCAGCAGCGTCGTGGGCCAGTTCTGCAGATAGTTCTCCAGCCAGATGATTGCCTTGATGTCCAACATGTTCGTCGGTTCGTCGAGCAGCAGCAGCTCGGGCTTGGAGAAGAGGGCCCGGGCGAGCGCGAGTCGCATACGCCACCCACCCGAGAAAGTGCGGGTCGCACGGGCCTGCATCTCCTTCGTGAAGCCCAATCCGTTCAGGATGATGGAGGCACGGGCCGGCGCTTTGTCCGCCTCGATCGTCTGCAGCTGATTGTACACCTCGGACAGCTCGTTGCCAAGGTTGGCGTCGGTCGAACCGGCCGCTATCTGCGCGTTTAGGTCCCGCTCGCGCTGCAACAGCTCCGTCCGCACCGTGTCGACCTCGAGCACGCTGTCCAGGGCAGTCGTATCGTCGCCCACCACCTCCTGCTCGACGTGCAGCACCGAGATGTGGCTGGGGATTTGCAGCTGCTTGCCGGAAATCATCTTCAGCAGCGTCGTCTTGCCCAGCCCGTTCCGCCCGACGAACCCGTACCGCCGGCCGGAAGCCAGCAGCAAATCAGCGTTCTGCAGCAGCGTCTTGTCGCCGAACGACACGTCGAAGTTGTCGATCCGTATGTCCATCGACCGGTTCGTGCCCTTCGATTCCATTTTGTTGTCCTTCTTGCTGATCACCTGCGAGGCGGTGGCCGTCTGCAGGACCGGCGCCGTCGCTGCGGTGGCCGCCGCCGCCGCCTTCACCTCCTGCCGCTTCTCCAGCTTCTGCTGGCGCTTCGCTTCCGCCTTTTCCAGCTTTTTGCTGTCCACCTTCAGGCTGTCGTCCCGCTGCACCACCCAGATGCTCTGTATGTCGTCGTTCGCGATCTCCTGCGTGGCCGCCATCTCGCCCAGATTGATCGGGGCGGACAGAATCTTCTTGTGCTTGGGACCACCGCCGCCACCGCCACCACCTCCTCCACCACCACCGCCACCATCGCCCTCCCCGTCCCCATTCTCACCGAGCGAGCCGTTCGAGGGCTTTAGCAGCCGCAGAAATTTGTCGCAAATCTCGCGCACATCGTCCTCGGACTTGTCCTGTGCCACCTCGTGCAGTATCTCGCCGACCGCTTCGTACACCTCCTCGCCGTTCTCGAACTCGTCCGCGCTGCTCTGCAGGACGGTTTCCACGTACGACAGCAGCTCGCCATCGATCGACGGGAACTCTCGCTTCAGCACGGCCGTACACGCTGCTGCCGACATCGCGCTTGGCTGGTGATGGCGTGTGCTTCGTTGGCAAGCACTGACCACCAGGAGAAAGTGTGCCGGAGGGTGTCGTGGGACGTCGGACGGATCACACGGGGGGCAACCAGCGGACAGCTCTCTCTGTCCGAGGACGATGGCGGAGAGCTGGGAGACGCTTCTGTTCGCCGGCTAGATGCGGTATCGCGATGGAATGCACCACTCGTGGAAGGATTTGGTGAAAAGTGCTTTGTTTTTCCCTGTCGGGTGATTCCTCCTGCGCCGATGACAGCCGCACCAATCGCGGTCCCGTAACAATTGTTTTCCGGACTACAGTCTGTTCCCGAGTTACGCGGTTCTCGACTTACGCGGATTCGGAGATACGCGGTTTACTAAATTTGACAGATTAAATGTCAAATCAGTACGATTTGCTTCAAGTTCGTTGTAAAATGCATTTTTGCTAACTAATTGAAACCGCTTAAAAGCCATAAATATTACAATTTTCTGCACGAATCATATCAAATAAATCATAATATGTATAAAAGTACTAAGTTAAATCAAAAACTCAGAGTAATCAATTGTATTTTAGTCAAAACATGTAAAATTCGACTTACGCGGATATTCGAGTTAGGGCGGTGGCAACGCTTTTTCGCATGCGATTTTATCGGATGGCCTGTCAAATTTATGTATGGGATTTGACAGATAACGTCGGACGACGAAATCGCACGTCCGACGTTATCTGTCAAATCCCATATAAATCTCGTCCGATAAAATCGCATCCGATGAGCGTTGCCACCGCCCTTACGCGGATTCGTCGGGAACGCAGAAACCGCGTAACTCGGGAACAGACTGTACGTGCGCGCTGAACGTGTGTGTGCGTGTTTTGCAATTTTTGACGTTGACGGTTTGACAGCCGGAGGCCACGGTTGATAGAGATATTTCAAAATCGTGCGATGGTGGCGGTTTCACGGAGGAAATCAGATAGATATTTAGAAGAAATGAATGAAGTAGCAGCCAAAAAAGTGCCTTAAATTGATAAGGATTATTTTTTGCAATATTTCACCCCAAACACAACAAAAAAAACGTACTTTGAGCAACGCCAAACCGATCAAATGTCGATCAACCTTGCCGAAGCAATGCGAAACCGTCTCCCTCCACCAAATCCGCTTTATCCGTGTATGATCGAGAGGGGCTCAGATTGTTCCGTGTTGTTGTGCTCGCTGGTTGTGGCTGGCGTCGAAGAAACTAACAAGTGTTTTCAGTCGAAAAAAAAAGCAACAGTAAAGCTGACCGTCCCCGTGGCCCCGTTATCAGCGTTAGTACGAGTGATCAATCAATTGCGGGTGCGAAAATAGTACGTGACGGTACCGATATCGCACATATTCGTTTCCCACCTCTCTATCTCTCATTCAACCCACGTAAATAGCCAAAACGATAAGATAAAACCGGAGTGCTTTTCGGTGCACAAAACGGGAAGAGCTCCAGCACGAGTCACCGGTAAGAAATGTCAGCAAGGGTCTGTTGTTTCGTGATGTTTAGTTTACGCGTTTAGGCAGTTTTGCAGTTCTGGCAAGGGGAGGGCTTAAAAGTGAAGTGCGCTGCGCGAAGAAACGACCGAGAAGAATAAAACCTCATGAGAGAGACGGTGAGACAGTGTCGAGCTGTGCGCCGCTGGCTTGGCTGCAGCACCACCGTGTAAAGTGAAAGGTCAATGCAAGTAAAGGGAGCCTTTCTGTGCCTTGTGTGGGCTCGTGGGCCTTAGCTACTTTACGACCAACATCACCATCACCGCTCACATTCATGCTACCCTTACATTAAACCTTTTCAGTTCTAACTCTAAGTCGGCACAAAAGCCTTTACGGGATCGTAACAGCGTCAAGCGTCTCCCTGTGCGTGCGCGGAATTTGGCCCACGGTGAGGCGCAGCGTTGTTTGCGGGCTGTGGCTTTGTTTTTGTGCGGAATTTCCCCGTGGTTACTGGTTTATGTGTTTATGTCTTTTACCCCCAGTCGCGGTTCGTTTTGTGTTTAACCCTTTAAGTCTTTTGGGGCTAAAAGCGCAAAACAACCAAGCGCCCTTCCCAAATGCTTCCCTCCCCCTGGTTGCTATTGCTTGTCGTCGTCGGTTACCAGGGCAACGGAAAAAGCGCGTGAAGAATGTGTGAAGAAAGTAGCCCGGTTGCGACACAGCAACAACACAGCCGTATTGCGTTGAGTTTGCTGCATTCCGCCCGTTAGTGTAAAGGTTCGGTTCTCGGTTTCGGAAGGAAAAGGTGTGGAATTTGTTACTTACCACGGAGAGCAGTGTGTGGCCGTGCCCCGCTTGTGTGTGTGTGTGTGTGTGTGTGTTTTTTGTGTGACGAGAATGCTAGAGCAAAACCCCCGGTGTGTGAGACCTCCCGAGCCCAAACGGTTTGAAGGGCGTGAATAATAAATTACAGAAGAGTTCAGCCGCAAGGAAAGACTCCTCGTTTGCAATGTGTGTGTGTGTGTTTGTTTGTGTGCCTTAACAGTTAAATCGCGATAAAAATTCAGCCCTACTTTAAAGTGCTTTCCATGTGTGTGTGTGTGTATGTGTGTGTTTTGAGTGTTGGGCTGTGTAATTAAATTATCGAGCGAGATTGATGATCTTTCCCCACCACCTGGTGGAAGTTGCACAAGGGAAAAGGGAAGGGTGCGGTGAGACAGTTTTCTGTTCAAATCTGGTTGAAGGTGGGTACCGTTAGCAACCATAATCCGAACATGGCAGGCATGGCTGATTGTGTGTGTGTGTGTAGTTTTGTTTGGAGAAACCCCTGAAGCAAAGGGCGCACCGATCTCGATAAAGAAGTCATCCGAAGATCAAGCTCCACACTCTCTAATAAGGTATGTAAAAGAATGCTCTGTTATAGTTAAATCATTTTTCATGTCTTGTCGAGTTCATCTGTGCTTCATTACTCTACCGAATGTCAGCAAATAAACAAAAAAAGGTCAAAAATCACTGATCGTCATTTAACAACAAAAGACACATTTCTAGCCATCTTAAGGGTCAATCTTGCTCTCCTTCCTCTCGCGTCGTAAACTTTCCGCGCTGGAGAAGAAAAGTGGCGGAATTTGTTATGTTTATTCCCCTTCTCCATCCTGTGGGGCACGAGATGATGCTGGTTTCCGTTTTCCGTTGTCAGCTCGCCTGTTTTCTCACCCCTGCCTCACCCATGTGGGAAAACATTAATTCGTCAACTTGTGGCGGTCTGTTGAAAGCTTTGCCCCACCCTCCCCTAAAACATGACAATAACCCCAAGGGGAAGGGGGAGTGTCAAGCTTTTTGTTGTTGTTGTTGTTGTTGTTGTTGGAGTGTCGTTTGTTGAAACATAAAACAAAAATTAAGACACCAAATTAAGCCAAACGCGGGTGAAAGGTATTTTATGAATCATTAATTTTGAAGCAGCCAGGAAAAGAGCTGTAGAATAGCCAAAAGGTAACACACACACACACACACACACACCCAAGATTTGTGCTAAACAATTCCAGCTCATACCTCGGGTGACCCACTTAGCATTAATCTGGATCTTGATTTTGTATGTCTAGAGCGCGCGTTTTTTTGCGCACGTTTTCCGTGTGACCGTTGCGAATGTTGAGCTTTCGGCGCTAAGCTGCTGATAGTGTCATCATATTTGTCATCAGCAAACGTCCAGCTATGGAGATACGGAAAGAGATAAGCGCATTCTTAGAGCGATAGTTATCTATTAGCTATCTTTTAACCCAAACCAATGTAATCTATTTCTTTGATGAGCAACAAATTGTAACAGCAATCACTGCAAATTCAAGCTCAAATATCGGAGTTCAAAGAAATGTCCTCATTAGCTAATGGAACAATTTGTTTTGGTATAAAAAAGTGCTTCACACACACACACACACACACGCTGGAGGAGTAATCAATTTGCCATCAAATTTAGATTAAAATATTTTCCTTCGCCTTTCTCTATTCGCTTTTCAATTCGATATTTCACATCGCGCTCAGTCAAATGTAATATCCATTTCCGCTTGACGCAGAAGTAGTAGCTCATTTGCCTTACCTTGCTTACCTTCCAGCCATTAAGCTGCGTGATTACACATGTTTATGCAGAATTCATTTGCCTACCGGCACGATGGGCAATATGAGCAAAGGGGGGGTAAACAGAGTAAAGAAAATCGAGCAAAATAGAGCAATCACATGAAAGTAGATTAATCAAAATTGGTTCCAGTGTGTGCCCTCGGTACCAAGATGATGGGTGTATGCTGCACGGACTCATAGGCACCATAATGAGGGAGAGAAGGAATTTGATTTGAATGTTCATAAAAGAATTTGGAAGGTTTTACTTTCTACCGGTACACAGGGGGGGGGGGGGGGGTGCCCTTAACGTAGTTTCCGTAACGAGTGTGGCAGTCATTTTCAAATTTAATTTTAATTACACCCCTTCAGTTCAATGTTAGCTAGCATAGTAGAGGATGCCCACTGGTGCTTTGGTTACGGCTGGCTTGCAAGCGAGAGAGGGTCCAGTTACAGGTTCCGAACAGCCATGCGTGTGAGTGTGTGTGTTCTTGCGCAAAAAGGTGAAGCGGCGGGGTCGCACATGGCAAGATGCATTCGTCGGATGGGCAAGCAGGTGGTGGGCGATGGTTTCATGCTTCGCAAAGCGCATCGCCGTTGCCCGCTGCTGCATCATACAATGAGAGAGGGTGGACAGGTGAGGTGGACATGGCCGATGTTTCGAGTGCTCCCCCAAATCGAGAAGAGGAATTGTTTTTGTTCGTCCGGTCGCTCCCGGTGGTTCTTCCCTTTTGGGAAAGTCTCGGTTGGTCAAGTCCCGGGGGACTACTCTCGTGATGGTCAAATCAGCTTCATTTACTGTCCCCTCGTTGGAATGTGACTCGGGGAGCCATTATTTGTGAAGGTGTGCGTGTTTGTTTTTTATTTTTATTCTGTTTTTCTTCACACTCGGGAATGGGGAACAAGGGAACGGACTCTCTCCTTTGGGGAAACATGCTTCACAATGAAAGGGTCTTATTTAAAATGTATGTGTTGTGTGTTGCAAGTGTTGCATAATGACTCTAGAGTTTTAACATCGTTGATTTAAATGGGTGTGGGTTTATATACGTCACATGAAACATCTTAAATTATTATGAGCTGTATTATTTACTAATTCGAGTTGGAATGAGATTTGAACTGTGATCAAGTGTGATGTGTAGCCTCGCGTTGACAATTAGACTATGGAGTCGTATGGTCTCTATTGGGCAAAATCCGGCTTTTATTCTCTTGTTTTATTACGCTTTGCTGAGACCTGAATGAGATGGTTTATTCCATATTAGCACTTTAAGGGTTAATCAATAATGCATTCCTGCTCTCTCTCCCTATCAAAACAAGACCATTCAATGCTACACTAAAAAAAAGCTTTCCTTTTGCTCGATTCCTTTCCCGGGTTTGACTACTGCCGCTAAGTGACTGCGTACTGGGCCGTTCCCGCTGCACACATGCAGAAAGGAAAAAGGGAACCAGAAAGTGGAAATAAGAGCACATTCAGCAAAAACAGTCTGCTGGCGAGACGCCGACCGCCTTGCCCCAGTGCAGTGAAAAGAAAGCAAATCGAGTCTGGCTGAATGTCTGAACCGATGGTAAGCGGCGTTTCATGTGCTCTCCCGGGCTGCCGTGTGTTTTTCCTAGATGTCGAGAGAAACAACCTTTTCCGGAGACATGTGGAGGGAGAATCGTGCTAGGAATTTTAAAACAGCACACTAATGTTATCGTTACAGCCTGCGAATCTGTCTGCGAACGGAACAGTAATAAATGAATTAACTCTTCGTGATCAGGAGCTCAGACTACCTCAGACAAGGCTTAGATCCAATGGAACTAAGCTTGAAAGTTTGACGTGAATCGGCCACATTTAGTTTAGTTTCTAACTCGATAATTCAAACATGCTCTCAAGCCGGTGGTGGTTGGATTCCCCAACCGGTAACATACACTAACACACCTTGAACCGCGGTCACTTCAAACCAGCCGTGTGTGGTGGTGTTGCGTGTGTGATGATGTTATTCGTACAATGATCCGGATTCGTTTGTGCAAGCCGCACTGCGCGCACGTTGGCTTCATTGTAGCGTCCCGAAGGGTTGCTGTTGTTGCAGAACACAAAAAAACCACAAAAACATGTTTCACATACACACACTTACGCATACCAGCATAAAACAAGACTGACCAGACGGTGGCCCCAGAGCATGCATACATTGGCCGTGCTCATTCGCCCCGACAAGACAAGGTACAGTAGGGGGGTAACAGGCAAAACATGTGGAACGGGAGGGGTGGCATTAAAAATGGTAAAAAATTCGCGAATTTGCGCAACAACGCTCGGGTCTTGTCTCCGGGCGGGTCTCTTCCCTCCGTTCGGTTGGGCTCAAAACAGTTCCGAACAAAAACACGTTTTGCCACCTCGTGCTTTTGAATCTCTCGCGCTGTGTTCACAAACAGCCATCATCGTCATCATCATCGTCGTGCTATCGTGATCCTTCTGCTCTTGATCACATCTAGGTTTTATGACCTTGTGTCTGTGTCTATCGCCGTGGAGTTGGGTGTATTGCAATGAGCGAAAAAAAAACCGCTCCACCACCGTCGAGCCACACCAACCGTAACGGAACTGGCTTGTTGGCGAAATTCAAAACTAGCCTACCACGCCCCGTCCCAGACCCCGTCCGACCTCGTGGCAGAGCGGTGGGGGGTGGTGGTCGTGGCCTCTCATCATGCATGCATGTTCCCGCTTTTGCACAAACAAGCCTCCCGAGATGCGCGCACATAAAAATCGTCATCAGCCCAGTCTCTGCGCTCGCTGATCCGGCTTGCCTGCTTTTCCCTTCGGTTGCGGAGTGTTCTTCTGCTTCTTCTTCGTGTCGGATGTTTTGCAGCGCTTGTTTTACCGGTTCGTTCCGGAGATGCGATCGTGGTGTCCCAGTTTTTTCATGCCCTTACTCTCTGCTCCTCTATCCGCTTCTCTGTCCGATGAAAAGATGTAGCAGGTATAGTGCGTTTCCCTTTTTCAGGGCTTTTTGTTCTTTGCCAAGTTTGGTTAGTGTTTTATCTGTTATGCAAAGCTTATATGCGTTTTATGATATGTATAGAGCTTGAGTGATTGTTATCTCGATTGATTAATTTGGTAATTTTTACATAGATTTGTTTTTTATAACGCACTGTACATTCCACAGGTACATACACATGCTGGCCAGCCAGGGGCTTGGTTCTTTATTTCCCAAAACGACCACAACTCTCGAGATGATCATGATGATGCTTCTCTGCTACGGCAGCTCTCTCTCACGAGACTTGCTTGCGGTCAAGTATTCTTTTCTGCCCGTTTTACACTTTGAACTTCTCATTCCCATGGTTTATTTTTTTGGGAAGTTTTACTCAATTTATCATTCTGCTTTACTTCTCCGATTTTCATGTCCGCATTGTCCACTTTCTTTGCTTTGAAATGTGTTCTTAGTGTTCTTTTGGAATATATGATTGTACGGGGATTTTTGGATTTTTAGTTTAACGTACTTTTGATGTTATTCTTCTTTTCTTCTACTTTTTTATTAATTGATGCTGTTTAATAAATCTTGTTAAAATCGCCATGTTATTTAACAATAACTGTAGGACAAAAACGTAACGGATTTGTTTGTTAAAACCTTTGATTCAAATCAGCATGTTCCAAGCGAGAATCCAATCCCATCCGGCTGTGCAGCAGTTTGTGCATCTAAACATACCACCATCGAGCTGCCACGACGGTATCACATTAATCCTCCTATAGTATATCCATCTTTCCAATTAAAAGCAAACCGCATGGTAGAGAAATTTAAACAAACCTTAAGAGATTGTTTCAATTAACATTCTCGCACAAATAATCCACACTCCCACCTCTTACCACTAACGAAGAAAGTTTTCTATCCGTTATATCCATCGCATCTCCCTACTCTCTACCCCACGGCACATCCGATCACACGCTGTATTTAAACTGTACACGAGGTGCCATAATTCATTCCATTCATTAATTCGCTGTTCGAATTGGTTTCGTGTTGGGATGGGGGTGTGTTTGGTGCTTTGGGCAGTTACTTTGTTGGTGTGTACCTGCCGTACCTTCTCGATTTGCCAAGGTTGCCCGGGAATAGATCACGCGCGCGAGCGCCACCAGCGAGTCAGCAAATCATTTCGCGATTGGTATGGGATTCTTTCGTGCCGTTATGGTTCTATGGGCAGAAAGCAGCGCAAAGTTTAGACGATAACGCAATTCGTGCTTTATAGGAATTTGAAGCACTTTCTATGAGTCGCTCGGTTTGGGATAATATTTTTTTTCTGCAACACACAAATTGCACCCCACCAGCTATAGCGTCGTACACTGATTGAAGCTGGTAATGGAAAACGGATCGTTTGTTTTAATTAACGAGTGTGCTTTATTGCTTTGGTGCGTTATTGTACATGCTTTTCGGTATGCGATATTCGGTATGAATTTTCAAAACGCAGTAATTCCATCGCAGTTTTCCCTTGCATGATGCTTCGAAGACGCTCAATCAATAAATTAAGCACTAGAGTGCTAAGCCAAACATGAAAGGCCTTTCTCAAAAACATTACCGAATTAGTTTTCTATCTTGATACTCCATTCCATGTCAATTGTATTAATGTGGCATAATAACTGAACAAATCTACGCCATCCGATCCATCAGGGTCGTTAAAATTGTTTTTGCTACTTGATAGAATCTAACCATTCGAGTGGTGATCGCTATCTATTCTCTTTTAACACTTTGCACACTAAGCTTCGTTGGATTGCCCAAGAGGGCTAGACAAAGTGAAAAACACTTAGAACAGATCATAACCAGCGATCTGATGCGTAGAGAAGGTGTGTAAGCGGTACCACTTCAGCACTAAACGGGAAACTCTTGAAAGTCCCGAAAAGGAGGAGCACCACTTACCAGAGCAAGATCTCTCTTAGCGTGAAGTAGATCAACACTAAACTACGCATTCATCATTCAGCCCGCGCCTATCAGGTGCGGTCCACAATTTGTGCGCTTGCTTTGCTTCTATTTTCGGGCGTGTAACTTCTGCACAAAACCACAGTTGATCGTACCGTTGTTTTGCCTCTTTGTTATTGCGTTCTGTTATCGTACCCCCGGGGGACCCCCATCAACACCAGCTGGGCGGGAGAAGGGGTTAGTGCTTTTTAATGATGAACGGCAAGTAGTTCACCTGTGTTTTGGGCTGGATTCATACCACCGACCCGGAATGAGCTGCCAAATTAGGCTGCCATTCCCTGCTCGCCCCTTGGGGAGGGAAACTATTCGCTAACGGACGCTTTTCAACCTTCGCATTTGTTGTTCATTAGCCCCGAAAAAAAGAAGAAGGAAGGCATCCCGCGGTAATACGCTTGGCGCTTAGGAAGTCAAACCCCGAATATGGGAGCCTTGGGCTGTGCCGGGAGATGAGTTGTGCGGAGCTCTAAAGCAAATTAAAACGGTGTTTGCTTTCTTTGTTAATCGTTCTGTTTTTTTGTGGTTTGCTGTTCATTTTGGGATAAAGTTGGCGCATCTGCTCTTTTTTTTGGGAACGCAATTTTGATGCTTTATGCACGCTCATTACGCAATTGAACCGTTTTCTCTTCTGCTTTTGGGAGTTTACGCATTTTTGGCATCGGTTAAAGTTTAAGGTCAAATGGCAGTGTAGCTAGGTTAGTAAGGTGAGCTCAATTGCGGATCTATTAAGCCCATCTAGGTGTGGTTCCGCGTGCGCATTTCATTTGTTTGTAATTTTGTTTAAATTTAGCGTGGATGGATTGTTTAACCCCATTTTCTTCAATCTCCAGGAAAGCTAGAGCATTTGTTTTAGGTTAGGAAAAGGCTACATGACCTACAAGATAGGTCAAATAAATAGAATTGCGTTTGTTTGGCATCAAGAGACGACTCATTTAAAATCCTCAGAATTCGATAGTATTTTTGAAATAATATTAAAGTACTAATGTAATAAAAAAAAATCATTTCGTGCATCTACACGATCATCCAAATATTGGTTTTACATCGTTGATGTCTTCTTTATTTAGCTAAATATCTGCCTACACTATTCTGGGGTATGCGTAGAATATAAATAAACCTAATAGCTCCCTAAACATCCGTCTTCCGCCCCTCTTCTGTCGAAAATGGGAATCAGCTGTTTGTTTTTGAACCGTTGCTGCGTGTTTGTGTACCATAACTGATCACACGCCCGACGACAACAACAAAATCGCGCATCTAAACGTGTCGTGCGTGCGTACATGCGTGCGACACTAAAAACCGATAGCCCGCAGGTCGAACGGAACACGCGTCGTCGCTCTACAGTGGCAAAGAATGCGCCAAACGATGCCGCTGCCAAAGGGAGAGGCGCAAGCACAAAAAGAAAGTGGCAGCCCTTTTTCCTTTGGCGGATGATGGCGTTGATGACGACACGAAGCAACGCACCACTAACTGCTACGGTGGCGGCGGAATGTTGTCTGCGGCATGTGTATGGGCCGGTCTGCGTACATAGTCGGGGTGTTTTTGTTGCGTTTTTTTCTTCTTCTCATTCCGCCCCGCACACAGCTTCTTCCGAGCAATCTATATGCCCGCCGGCTGCGTACTTGAATTCATTGATGAAGTCCCTTCGGCACACACTCTACGCAAGCGGGAAGCGGGGAGCATTAAAGGGAGTCACATGAGAATGAATATATAAGGAAAGAGAGAGAGAGAGTGAGAGAAGGTAGAAAGGTGTTTGAAAGTTTGTGGCAGAATGGCAGCAAAAAAGGGAAAGAAAATCGACCAGCTGTGTCTGTGTTTGAGGTATTTTGGTTTGATTTTATTTTGATTGTAACGAACAGACGAGTGAGGCATGGGAAGAGAGATGCCGCTTAGAAGTGGCCACCAAAGAGAGCGTTGTTTAAATAACGCACATGCTTCTTCACACATTTGTTTGTGGGAAAATTCAGCTGGTCAGATCAAACGAATGTTCCGAAGCTAGAGATATTTGGGAAAAACTCAGCAAAGTCAGAGCGAGCATAAGAATGTGGCCAGCTTCGGCAATTGGATTCCAGAGCATAGCACCAAGAGCGAAACGTGCACCGAAGAACCACGAACCGAACCAGAAGAAAACATCGCAAAACATCGCCTCGGTTTGCCTTCTCTCTCGCTCGCTCATTCTATGCTGTTTCTCCCGGCTTTTATTTCCCGCCGGCATGCTTCAGTGTTTTGCACACGAAGAGAAGGGAGAAAAGGGCAAAAACTCACCGCCAATGCCCCGCTTCCTCCCTCTACTTAAAGTGATTGGGGAGTATCATTGCACCAGCTCCTCCGCCGCATTCACCCTCCACACTCTCTCTCTCCATCCTGTGCTACACACACAAACATCGTCTCGCGCGCGTTGGGGTGAATGGTTTGCCGAACGGTCGACGCTGTTTAGTGCCGGGCAGTGTTTTTAGTTGTGAATGAGAATTCAGCGCGTTCGCATGCACCACACGTGGTGGGCACACGGTTTTGGTTTTGAAATCAACGCGCAACGTCAGAAGAAGTTGGCCGGCGCCTGGCGGCCTACTCCCCCCCCGCCCTTCGAACACACAGGTTCGCGCAAGTGGGTTGCGCGATTTTGTAACCGTTTTTCGGGATCGAGAGTGTGTGTGGTTTTGTTTTTGGATCTTATTTTATTTGCGCGCTCCGGTAGGTCGTTTCGCTGCGAGGGTGCAGAAGGTTTCGGTTTTCGTTTCGGATGCAGTTTTAAGTGCAGCAGTTTATTTTAAGGAGGGCAACGGTTGTGTAAGTTGTAATGAGTAGTGTGTCGCATTCCAAGACGCGTGAGTGGATGAAAGTGGTTCATTTTGTGCATTTAACGTTTTGAACAAAACGACCAGAAAGTTCAATCAATGCAAATGTGTTTTTGAAGGGCGATGGATGTGAAAGTTTAAATGTAGTAGCAACTGTGGTTCTTGAGCGAAGAGTTGTTGCAAACTTCAAAATGGTTCTACTGGAGCAATTAATGGTATCTATCAATCCAGCACAGTTATGAAATGCAGCACACAAATCCTTCCCCATTAAACTGCGACAAGCTTAAGGCAATCAATTTTAAGGGGCCGCGCGAATCCGCTGCTGACATTTACATGCCGACGATGTAAATTAATTCCTGCCGCGCGAAGAAGATATAAATTCCTACCGAAATATTCAAGGCTGTCAATTTGCTTCGTGACATCGTGACACCTTCACAGTGAAACCCCCCCATTCGCTTTCCCTCCCATCCCCGCGCCACGTGCTCCCAATTTATCCTAAAACCATCGCATGTGTGTTTGTGTCTGCCTGCAGTGATTCTAAATCGGTGACAACGGTTTGTGCGAGGGGTTTCGTGTGTTTGTGTGTGTGTGCCTGCTCTGTCGCCGTTAACCCCGCGCGCTTGCGACCTAATGAATTTGTGTACCACCATTGGGGATGAACGGTGATGATCATCTCCACCCCCTCTCCGTGTTAATGTGGTCTCTAAGCCCGCGCTGAGTGTAGTGGTTTCGTGGTGAATGAGTTTGGCATCGGAAGCGTACACAAAAACACATCGTGCGCCGGGGCTGCTCCGCACCTACCTACCTTCTCTGAATTTCGGCCAATCGGTGGATCGGGGGGGGGCACTTGACCTTGATGGTTATGTTGCAACAGCCCCAGTGCCGGATGTACTCGGAGTTGGAGTTGGAGGCAAGGCAAGGCAGCGCGTGCAGGTTGCATCGCTTGCACAAATTTCAATCTGTGGCGGCGGCTGCTGCTGTTGACGCTTGTTTTTGTGTCATCCGACCGCTTGTCACCGTCTAAATGGGTAGTCATCGAACACAACAGGGTAAGTTTGAATTAACGCGCCAAGGTGTGTACGTGTTTGTGTCGGTGTCGGTGACACGTGTTGATGATAAACCAGAGTTCAAACGATTTGCCGTACAGCTTAAAATGCGTTGCATATTTCGTGTGAAATACCATAATGCTGTTGTGTATTTAATGAAGGGGGGGGGGGGGGGGGCTCTTTTGAAACGATAGGATGTTCTTTTGTTCTCGTGGAATACGTGTGACACCTTGGTAGAACGACGAAGAATTAAAAATTGACAAAAGAAAGCAAACGGTGCAGCAATTCCCACCCGCTTTTGATCGAAAGCTTTTACGTGGACCATTTTATCCATTTTTCTGCGCGATTCGTTTCATCTTTCCCTTTACCGCATCTGCTCCACTTCTACCCCTTCCAGATACGACGTAACAGTATGGCAATAACTTTCCCTTTCTCTTCGGCGCTATGTTTGTAGTAATAACAAGCAAGCAAGCAAAAAACAAGTACAACACAGGTTCAACCCTTTGCCCGTATGCCCTCCACTCCACAGAGGGAAAGAGTGAGAGGGAGAGAAAAAAAACTCCGAGACATGCCTTTTCCATTTTGCAACGCGTGAGGCGTGGGCGTGCAAGTGTGTATTACATATTTCACCATGTAACCTGCCGGCTCTCCTTCGGGTGTCGTGTCCAGCATTTTTTGTTGTTGTTTTGATGTCCCGGGTCCGGTAGAGGTCTGGCCCAAGCACACTGGAGCGATTGTACGTAGTGTTTACCTCACGCGGAGAAAATTGCTGGATTTGTAGCCCCCCCCCCCCCCCCCCTTTCCACACCATTTTCAATTGCGCCCTCAGCTTCAGCTCGATGAAGAAGACATCGTGGGAAAATGGTGCACATGGTAGCCGGAATCCCCACCGGACCCTCACTTCTCATCCACGGCTGCATGTAATCGTGTATGCCTGTGTGTGTAATTAGTAATTTCCACTCCTTCTGACCTGTTGTTTCTCATCACATTACACACACCACTCACATGATGCGTGGTGGTCTTGCAAGCAACAACAGTCCGTAGCTTTAAAGTTCAATCACTGGGCTTAAAATCGATGTTCAACAGTGAAATGGCTAATGTGGATCGATTTGTTGGCAGCGTTGGGTTGCACCTAACCATGCTTGGGTAGCATCGGTTTGCATAAGAAAGCACTATTTACTCTGCAGGTCGGTGGTCGAATCGGCAGCGCTCAATCGAACCATTTGAACGGCGTGATTAATTATTCACGAAGGGTAAATCAAACACGAGAGCGAGCTATCCTAGAAGTATTCCAACTGTAAAGTGGGTTTCGATAGTGTAGAGGCACATGTGCGTCTGTGTGTGTGAAAAATCGATTCATTCATGCTCAGTATATTTTTGAACTTGGAAATTACTACACTTTTCCTGGAGGAAATCTCTTGATTTTCTCGGAAGAAAAAATAACAAGATGTAACCTATCACGCTGTCATGTCTTGAGGTGCTGATTCCTCGCGTCTACGACATCTTTTTTTGTTGAAACTCTATACCTCGTTCTTAACATGGGTGCCGACAGATCTGTCCGCAACCCGTTTCTTGGAAAAATTGATTTTCCCATACAGCATCCAACAGCAGCACGTAGCACGAGCATCCGTTCCGTTACTGGTGGATCATCGTTACCATTTACTGGAAGAATGACACGTACAGATACACTTCATGATGGAATCAATCCGTCAATTCAATGGTATACTGGCGTGAGAGAAACTTTGCTTGAACTCTTCCTTTTCGTGTGTACTGTGTATGTCCTTTTTGGCGGATTTATTCCTTACATAACTCTAAATCGTGTTGCTATCAGATAGGGTTGAAGTGTGTGTATGTCGCAAAGTGACGGGTAGGTACGAATCTTAGAATAATTTCAATGTCTGGTAACTAAAAGTGTTCTTGAAGTGTTCCTGAAAATGTCACTGATAGTGTAACTCAGAAGCTAATATTAAATTATTATTTGCGTATGTTGCTGTAGAGAGGACTGATGGTGCCTTGGTAAAGTCCTCGGTTCTATACTCGGAAGGTTGTGAGTTCAAGTCTTGTCTTTGACCATACCTAGAACTTACAAAGTGAGATTTTGAATACTGTAATACTGTTAATCCACAAGAAATAAAAACTCAGATCACTTGAACCTATGAATGTTTCAGATAACGAAAAGGAGGCTCACAAGAATTTGCCGCAGGTATTTCAATTATAAACGACCACGCATCACTCTCAAAACTTTGAGGTTTGTTGTCAATTTTAATGACATTCTTGTTAGCCTTGTCCTGCCATTTCCTGGAACAACTCTCTTGCACCTGCTAGTCTTTCAGTACTTCCCGTTTTCCTTGCAAGATCTCCCCATGATGGTATTTTGGCAAACCAATCCCGCCGCTGTATAACGTCCATAACACCGGTTTGGCAGGTCGGGGCTGTCTTAACCATATGCGTTCACATGTTCGAACGGGCGGTTCACGTGCCCTTCAAAACCTTCGTTAACCACATTTAACCACTGGCTCTGTGACTCGGCTCGTCACAAATCCTCTCGCAAATCCTGCCTTTTGCATCGATTTCCGAATCCATCCATCGCATGGGTGACTACATTTCTGTTTCGCTCCAATTCGCATTTGACCTCTGCTCATATTTTCATGTGCCGCGCGCGTGTTTGTGTGTATTTTTGTACATTTCCAAGTAGCCCTCCAAACCTCGGTTCGTTGCCAAAACTTTTCGAAACAAATTGCCCTTGTGTCGAGGCCAGTGTGTCCGGCATATTTGGTGTGTCCGGCATATTTGGAATAGTTTGTTTAAATTTTTGCTTGCTCTGCTTGTTTTGACCCGACATTTGGCCGCACGATTTGGCCATTGGAACGAGCCGGTCCCATGCATACCATGGCAATCATCTCCCTAACATCGACTCTGTCCAAATCAATCAGTTCATTTATATTGCACCCTAAATTCGGTGCCAACGTTCAACGAGTGGCATTAATTGGTCACATTAATTGGTGTCAGATTTATTGGGGGTTTTCCTCCTTCCAAAAAAAAATCCTTTGGCCCGTCAAATCCGTAACGATTGAAACTGAAGAACGGAAAACGATGGGGATGTGTGCGAATACTAATTTGGGTCTATTTGTTCGATGAAATACGATTAAATTGGGACAGTTGGTCGGCGCGTTTGCGACAGGACAAGTAAAATAAATGGTTGATTAGATAGGACAACCAGCAAAACATTTCAGACTTTCGTATTCAATAGTGAGCATTTATTTTGAAGCGTGAGATGTGTGACAGGATATCTGAGTTCAAATATCAATTTAAAAGTAATTTTAATATAAATTTTTAAACCAATTTTGTTTCATACCTCTCAACCATTTCTGTGGGAAATAAAGCATGTTTCATCCTATTCATGAAAACAAAAATGACCTTCGAGATGGAATCTAGAGCTTTGTGTTTCGATTTATTTACAATCGTTGAGCCTTTTGTCGCCAATCGCGATACTAAAACAAATCATTTCACTAATCCCATGTTTTCAACGTGTCACACTCGCGTGTCAATCACTGGTTCACAAAGCCGACACTTTGCCTCTCGGATAAAGCGGATGTGTGTTAAATGCCTCTAGGTCTCTTTCCCCCGTTGTGTGTCATGTTTACCTAACCTCATTAGCGGGCTGTGAAAATTAGCCTTTGGCACCGGCATTGCGATGCACGAGACGCTTGATAGACTTGCGAATTGTGACACGGGCAAGTGATAATGTAGGGAATGCGGCGGACAGCTACGTATCGATCAGCAGCGCGGACTAAAGGGTGTGAATGGATTTCTACAATAATTGTACGGTTTAATCAGCGCTTACCCTGGCTGGCGGCTGGTTGTTATTTGTTATGAAGAGAGATATGTGACATCGCTTCTCTATTTGCGGTGTAGTATTGAGGCGCAAATGATGTGCTGTTTTGTGTCGGTAAATTGTGAAAGTCAAACGTTTGATGTGTCCAATCGTAAAACCATCAGTTGTGTTTATTGTTGCATTAGGCCAATTGTAGGGGAATTAGCATGTTATGTAGATTTCGTTTCAAATAAAATTAAGTTGCTCCTCTGTCCCTCATGACATGGCTGATTCAACTGACATTGCTATATGACTGTTTTGTCTTAGTGTACTTCCTGACATTGCTACTTGTACAGGGACTTAACATTGGTACTTAATACACCCTGTCAAGTGGGTGGTAGATTGTCCGTCAAGTGCTGCAACCTATAAACCCTTACACGATCCTCGTTTGCAGAGATGAAAAATGCCGCTACGAACATTCTGTTTTTTTTTTTTGTGTGGCGCTGCACCGTTTTGTCGCACGGGGTAGTAACACACTCGTGTTTGTTGTTCGACTCGTTGTTTGGTTTATAAAAAGATTTCCGTTTGCAGGGAGATGCAAAAGCCGTAAACTTGAATTTTTCCCCGTGGTGTGTGTGTGGGTGTGGAGAAGTAGTATTACCGATGTATTGAGGTTAGTCGGTCGATTTGGGGCAGAATGGAAATCAAACGATCCGCGAACGGACGCAGTTTCGCTCGTGCTTCGGCAAATGATAAATCATTTCGCGTATCCTCTGCATGCGGCGGTGCGTTATGGTAATGTGTTGCTGCTGATCAGCACCGAAGGAGAAGGTTATCTTTGTTTGAGCGAGCGATCATCTTTCACCGTCCTAATGGGATAGTAAATGGGGGTTAGTATTGTGAGCGTGCTGCAAAGTATTAGCAAAGTGATAAACACCACAACGGCAGCGAGTGTTTACTTCAGGAGAGTCGAAGGTGATGAGCAGGTTTTCACTGATCGGTAATGAGAAATATTGAAATAATATATTCTAAATCAACCATCCAATCCGTTCAATCCGGTTCGAAGGACCAATATTGGATTTATCTATTCTAATTGATTAATTAGTTACTGTTAAATCGTTTTTGACATAAGTGTTTATGTCAGGAGTGTCGATGGGGATGAGACATTTTAACCATTACATCTTTAAAAAAAACCGAATCAAACACGTAAAGGTTGAAATCCGCCTCGAAGGACTATTGTTAGTTTTATATGTTCCATTTACCAAATATACTAATGCAAATATAAATACAAATTTTCCATTCCTGGTGTCGATCGCTTTGCTTCATTGTTACTTTTCACCACAATTGATCATTGCCTTCGCCATACACATCAAACAAACACACTCAGACCGGTGTGGGATGTTGCATGGTTTCGTTTTACTACTCTGAATATAATGTTTATGCACGTGGTGTGTGGAGTGAGTGTTGTACACAGTGGCCGTATGTTTCTAGCACACTTTGCACTTTCTCAAACCAAGCATCAAGTGTCAAGTTTAAACTGTCCGCATACTTGTCTCCCTATCGCCCCTGCTTCGGCTGCCTTGGCCATATCGATTCTGCTCCCCGTAGCACACTATCTGTTTGTTTATTTTTTATCTTTATGACGCTGTATGTGTGTTAGACCCCAGGCCTCGACCTTGGCTCGAAATTTGTAGTGCTTTAATTGTTTGCTAACCCACATGGCGGCAGGTGCATGGTGGTGTTGGTTGTTTCGGTTTATTATCAGCGTATCGACTGGTCCGCTCTTCACTCAGTAATCAATAAGGTTATTGTGTCTTTGTGCTTTGGCCCTGATTTATAACATGTGTTTATAGTTCTTGTTTTATGAAATATTTCCTTTTTTTTCATAACATATTTCATTTTTTTTTGTCCTTGCATGTTCGTTTTATTCCTTATACTTTTATGTTATTATTAGACTGCTGATTCCCTGTTGATTCCCTTATGCCAACTGAGACTGACTCGTTTTCCCTCCATCCACTTGTCTTTCAACGCCGGAGTTTTGTGAGCATATTCTCGAAGCAACGATGTGACGACAGGTGACTTGCAGACAGTTTGTCTGCGCCGCACAAGTAACCCGATGACAAATCTCGCGTCACTCACACGATTTGAAAATGGTGTGTGTGTATATATGTTGTTTTGCTTTTGACAAAGGCAAACACACCAATCACGAGGTGGTTCTGCTTAGTTGAACATTCGTCTCTAGCCCAACGTTAGTCTGGCGAAATGAAGGTCAAAAATCGGTCAGCAGAAAAACGGCCCACTTATGCGCGAAGACTTAACCGTAGCAGAAACCTGACCATGACACCGTACCACTGAAATGCGAAGATACCAAACAAGAGCAACGCAGCGTGTCTGTATTTGTCCGAAAAAAATCCCCATACCGCACCAAACGATGTGCGTTGCAACATCACTTCCGTTTTGTGTTTAGTTTCATGTGTTTTTTTTTGGTTCGTTGTTGCCCTCTTCATTCACCTCTTCTTCTTCTGCTTGCCTTTGTTGCAGTACCACCTACGCAAGAGTACGTGCGTTGGCCTTTTCCATCTGACCGAGCAGCAGCAGCAATATTTCTGTGGCGTTTTGCCCGTTTTAGCTGATGTTTCCAATATCGACCCTGAGCCTGGACACATATGGAAGGGCCACCCAGAGGTGTTCATATTCCACGTTTGCGTGATTTGGGTGCAGAAATTCGACACCCCTGTGAGGATCGTTTGTGCAAAACGGGGAACTAGCTTCTTAACGCGTGCACCTAACGCGTGTGTGGTTAATTCTGTTGTCGTAGAATTAGTCCCATTTCCGGGTGCCACGGGCGCTTACGTGTTGGATTACGTAAGTCTATTCACAGCCATATCATCCACCGGGAATACTGTGTGTGTGTTTGTGTGGGATTAGCGCGTGGTACAAAATTTGTTCCTCGCTTCCTATGGCTTCGCTGTTGTGGATTGGCGCTGCTTTCGGAGATTTTGCACTCGCGCCAGGGTGCAGTGCGGTTCGCCCCCATATGGCGCAGCACAAGCAGAACGGCGTCCCTATTCCCCACAATGTGTGGATGTCGTGGGAGGTCAACCCCGTACTGCTAAACCTCAAGGGAGAGACACTCAGACAGCGCCGGCACTCAAGACCGGCATAAGGCGCGAAATTATAACACAATTCCCAGTTGGCAGAGGGTGGAGGGTTGTTTCTTTAAATTTTTACGTTGCTCTTTCTGCACAGTGTTTGTCAACTGCCCTCCCAGGTCCACCCGCTGCCATTACATGCCACGCCAAAAAGCGAAAGTGAAACGGAAACGGTGGTGCCCCTTGTGCACCCGACCGGTCGGCCGCCGCCGCCGCCCGTTTGTGTTTGTGTGAAAGAGGAAAAGTTTACACCGAGCAAAGCGAGTTCAATGATTCATTGACGGGTATGCGTGTCGCTTTTTTGTGCGCAGAAAACCGGAATTTTAGGTTTCGAAATTGCGTAAGTGCAGCCCTCGGTGGGGGCGTGGTGGAGGTGTCTTGTGCTGTGTGCTGCGCGTTACAATTTCAAAGTTTGCCCTTATGACTTGAAGAGTCTGCTGCTGCTGATGATGATGATGGGCGTTTTGGGAAGCGCCGGCATTTTTTGTCGTTTTTTTTTCGCCTTTTCCTCTCCAGTCTTTATCTCCCGCTTTGTATGATTTCCGCATTTTTGTTTGTGTTGTTTGCAAAAGCGTAAGCTCTTCCATCGAATTGGCAACCGAATCCATGACAGCCATGGAGGCAAACGCGTGGGATGCGAAAAGGCAACGCAAAAGCGCTGGGTTGGGTGCTCTCCACCGTAACCTGGCGTGTAACCTGTTTGATCTTAATCCGATGCGAATCCGGTACGATTTAGCTTGATATGCTGCCGGGGCGGCGTAGCCTTTCTGTGTCGCTTTCGCCTTTTGCGTACGCAGCCGTGTTCTTTTGCGCGTTCCCCGAATGCACTGGCGGTTGATCCGATTTGTTCCGTGCGGGGTTGGTGCCGTTCCCGGTGCAATGGATTTTGCCTCTCCTTCGGGTCGGGTGGCTGAGAAGGCGATTTTTCGCTCCCGGTCTGTCACATAATTGCGTGCGTCGTGGCAATGTTTCTTCGGGAGGTTATGTAAAAGTTGGTGCGTGCGTGCTGGCCGTGTTGGAGGTTGCTTTCAACAACTGAAAATTATGTTCTGAGGCTAGATGTCATGTTTTTAATGTTCACTTTTAATTTTGCATAACGAATAATTTACGCAAAGAGTAAAGAGAACGATTTTTTGCTCTCCGTATGTTTTGTGCAAGGAATTGCTTTCGTTCGGAATAAGTTTCTATTTACTCTGTTGGCAAAGGTATCAAAACATTCGCAGCATATTTTTCAATGTCATTCTACGAACGTATTCACATGATAAAAGTAAGAGTTACCTTTCAATTTCCTCATTTCTTTTTTTTTTAAATAAGAAAAGAATAGAAAAGGGCTTACCCTTTCAAAATGAAAATGTTATGTTGTGAGTGTGAAAAGCTAATGTATTTATCTTCCCTCCTTTTTTGTACTCTACTTCCAGGTATGGCTGAAGGATGATAAAGAGGAAAAAGGCTTTTCCCGTGCGAGCTCGCTACCGCTCTATCTATTCGCAAATGCTAATCTTCTAAAGGATTCGTTTGGCTGTGCTTTTCGTTTTCCCCTTTGACACGAAGCGGTGAACGATGAAGCCAACATAAAGAGCTGCCTCGTATATGTTGGGCGTTATTTGCACCGTCAGTTTAAAGGAGGGCTAAAAAAAATGCGGACAGGAAAGCAATATGGTAATGCGTGTAAATTCGTTGCCTTGTTTTAAATTTGTGCGCTTTAATAGCTTTCGACCACATGCTGACTGAGCAGATATCAGCAGCTTGGCTCGGTACGGATGCTGTGTCAGGTTAAAGCTTTTGCTTCTGGATGATGGTTGCCGTGCAACATCGTTTGGCAAGCGTTTTTACCACCACACATCCCAAAATTTACAGATAAATTGGGAATTAAAGCACGTTGAAGAATGCTAAAGCGTGTCACCTTCCTTAATGCGACGGATAATTTGCTTTGAAAAATGATGAAAGTAAAATGGAAAATGAGCATCAGCTGTATTCGAAAACTTCAAAAGCGAAGCTAAACTTATCACATGAGATTTTCGTTTCGATGTAACACGTCAATAAGAATTAAAGCTGTCATGACACAACTGAACGCCAATTAAAGCCTCAAATGACGCAACAGATCATCTTGACATCAAATTTACCCGTCCTTGTATGTTCTGTGTCTTTGTTTATCGTGTATTTATTGTTCATCTCAATTGCGTTTTATGCTATCTAGAAGGAGGAGGGCATTAAATGCGTTCATCAATATTCATTGCTACATACAATTGATCCGATCTGTATTCGCTTGAAAACAATTTGACCAATTTATGATACGTTCGACTGTGGTGTCCACTGTAGCTCCGTTATGGTCACGTTACGGTCAAGTGATTTTGGTGTTACATTTCAATGTGAATCGTTGAATCGCCAAGAATCTCGCCTCAGTGTGTTGGTGGAGGCACTTTGAAGTGTTGTGTGTTCCCTTATCATCGCCGATATGATGCGCCATCCGATACGGCACTGCTACAGTGGGGAGTTATTTATTATCGTTCATTCGATGAGCCGCCACTTCGACATGCCTCTAGTTTGTTTCTTCCGTAACAGACCTTGCGTTGAAGGTGCTCATTGGCTGTCATTGAGAGTTAGACGAGCTTCAATGGAATCTGTTGGCCGCCTTCAAAATGAAACCTGATTCCTTAAGAAGAAGTTCGTTTGTTATTAAGTGAATTACCGCAAGGATATATTTATTAAGTTGTGATCTCTTGATAATGTCAGAATTACTGTTTCCAACTTTTCGCATCCGAAGTTCATTCATTAATGGATGTCCATCAAACACTGCCCACGGTCGAGTCATGTTGAGCGCTATCTTATCACGAGCCTTCGATACTTTCCCTCACAGACAGCCACATACCTCGAGGACTCCTCCCTTTACACACCCCCTTGCACCGTCGATCGCGCTCGTCACACGCAAACGTCCGGTTTTTTGGCGTGCGAAGGCTACTCACCCGTCTGTGGGTCGCTCCCGGGTCTGCCGCCACCCCGCCACACCATTGCGCTAGTAACTGTAGTAGCCCGCAACATGATACAACATTCCACACCGATAAGGACCGGGCGCCGCAGGGGTTGCGGGGGGAACTGATCGGGTTAGGTTACTGCTCCGTGCAATGCCAACTGCGCGCTGTGCACTGTGGCAGCTGGATTTCATTTGACTTTGGCACACGCTCCCTTCCCGCCTTCCGTCAGGTGTGGTGGTGACGTTTGTAAGTTTTCCTCGCACCGTTGCACTGGCTGCCAGGGCACTGTGAACTCCTGTGGCAGCACATACACGACGCTAGAAGTCATTGACACGGTTGGATGCTAGCCTTTTTGCGCATTTTGCGCCAGCGAGACTTTGGTAGGCTTCAGTTTGCGGGAGAACAAATTTGCTGCCTGCACACACAGACACACCTGGGGTGCGAACAACTTTAACCAACCAGTACTGTGTTGGGGGGAGAAAAGTTAGCGGCACAAACAACTACAGAAAGCGTTTTTTGGAGTGTTTGAATTCCGAAAGCACTGGCAGCTGGCGTTTGCGGTCGGGTGGATTATCAGCGGCTGGGAGGAGAGCAAAGCAATATGTATATATGTACGAACAACACAAACAACGGAATGAGGGTAATAAGTCTTATCGACACCTCTTCTGCGTACGTTATTGCGCGTGTAATTTGTGGATGTCGAGTGGAAGGAAGTGGTGGAAACAACGCTCTTTGGCCGCCGTTCCCGTTGACTGGGAATTGAGTTTGCGCTACCTCGTCGGGATAATGCTGGTTGATGGAGTTTATTGGTGGCCATGTGTTGACGGTGTTTGCTCGAAACCAATCACAATTGACCGTCTGTTTGTTTTCGCCCGACGTCGAGTCTCCTCCGCAACTGGCTTAGAAAAACCCCAGCCAGCCAGGTTTGGTGTAATGTTACTAGGTTAATTCTTTACGCGAAAAGTCCCTAACGAGCATCGCTCGAAACAGATTCCAGCATCATTGCAGCAGCCCCTCTTAAAAGCAGAAGGCTCCACAAATACACAAACTTGTTCGAGGCGAGGTCGCAAAGTTTTTCAGCATCCAGCTCCAACGGTGACGCATCCCGGGATAATTAAATTGGACTTAATTTCGTTGGAGTTTATTTCTACGTTTCGCTGAAATGGAGGAATGTGACCACAATGCGCAAAAAGTTGCTCTGCGAGCCAAAGCTCCTCCTGTGTGTGTGCGATATAGCTAGCGGAACCAACTCCCGCATCTGTCTGTATCCGTTGCCCGGAGGTTCTGTTTTGTCGGATGTTTTGCTTCACACGACCACCAGCACGTAGCGGGTTATTAACGTCGATGGGGCGTCCGCCGTGCAACGGTACGGTACGGGAAAAGCATATGTTGCCCTCCCCGGTACTGGTTAGATGTTCACGGCAGAAGAGGCCCCGCCGAAAAGAGCGGAAGAGCGGTATCAATCGGTGTGTATCGGTGTAACATTTTTATCAGCATGTTGTTATCGCTGATGCTTTTCTGAAGTGCCGGCTCGAAAAGGAACGGGAACCTGAAAACTGGAACATCTTGGCCGTTGTTGGCTTGCCTCAACGGGATAAGAGGCTGGAATAGACGACGGAGAAGTAGGCACTTGTTGGAGGCGGCCCGAAACCGTTAGCGATAAAGACTACCTTTCGACTATCACTGCTTACGGCATGTAGTGTTTGTGATGTACTGGAACATGCTCCGGGATGGGCGGGATCTGTCTGCATGCAAAATTAAAAGTATCTACTTTGCTGACTGTTCCTCTGCAACTCTTTTTACTTCCCCGATTAGTACTCATTTCCCTACAGGAACTACCTCTACAAGCTAGTTTTGATCTGCTCAAACGAGTAACTGGGTTTCTAGTGCCAGAGGTTTGATGGAGAGGTTTTTTTTCTTGTTGTAGATTTATTGTACAGTGCCTTCCCACTATTTCTGTGTGTGTGTGTGTTCCATAACCACCTTCATCATCTTGGGCGCTTCATCACTGTGCTGCCAGGCTTTGCAGTTGATGGAGTCCTCACTTGATTGGAATGTAAATGAATGCCCCGAGTACGTGTACCGCAGTCCCGCACATACATATATCTATGCGCCGGAGTGTGTGGTGCCAGCTGCCTAGCGAAACCGCTGGATTAGCTATGCGGAAAGTGAAGTTGAGTGTAAAACCACCGTACGAAGCCGGCTACTGTTACCTTCTCTTTACCTTACCCCTTCTTCTAGTGGGTTAGGCGTTCGGTAGAGAGCGAACGTTCAAGTCTCCGCTGCTTCTATTTCTCACTTGTCTGCTTCTTAATGCAATCGAAAGTGCATCCGTCCGTACGATTCTCGTGGCGCTGTGGAAGCTGACATTTGCGTGTAAGTTTGTGTTTGTGCATGTGTGCAAATGTACGGGTTCTGGTTGGTTGATTAAATAGATGATGGAGAAACAGTCAGTCGGTTTCCCAGCTAATGCTACAGTTTCAATTTAATATGACTCAATCCGCTCGGTTCGGTTCGAGCCACGGCAACTTGGGGGGAAGCCATGTTCCGTGGAGGGCGATTACTGGAGGCGCTTCTCCGCGAGGGCATTATGAAAGGCAACATCTGTCAAACTCGAACATCGATGGTATGTTTGGTTTTTTTTTGTGTGGATCGTTTGATTGGACGATACAGCTATTTTTGCCGCAATTTCTTGGCCTAAAAGCCATACAAATAGGCACTGTACGCGCCAATAAGTGTTGAAATGAGAGAGGAAGAGGTGTTTTGGGGGACCTATGATTGATTGGACGTTAAGACGCTGGATATCTGGCACATTATCGCATTAAGCATTTCTGGCATTATAAAGGATTCAGGGTGTGCAATGACGTATCGAGCAATGGATATAAGAAATCTTGTACCTGTTACCACTAATTGATGGCACGATTTTACTCCCTTCAGCCGCTTGCTTAGGAAAGGAAATGATATGATAGAATTAGATGCCTAATCTTATAAATGCAATCGGATATTGAAGCTTTTAGCTGGTTTTCAAGATATCGATATTCATTTTCAAAGTCGTCCCTCATCTGGACTGGAGCTATATTTCAACCATTTTCCTATATGCGTTTGTGAGCCTTTGATGCCTTTAAAGAGATAGATTTAGTTCTCTTTAAGCCGTTTTTTTAATCGTGCGTTTGATTTGTACGATCAACTTTCACGTCCCATTTTGTGCCAAGGGACAGTAAAGTATTGCCATGTGTTGCCACAAACTTTACACTCTCACTCCTGCAGCTGCAGCGGCGAAGTTTATTGCGAACCAACTTTGGTCAATAAATCTAGAGCACAAACGCGTCCCTCACCAGTCTCCCACCATCCCCTCTATTCGGTGGCCAAATGGGGCTTGGAGTAAATTCGTTGTCATAAGTTTTCGTTTACGAATCTCACAATCCCATTCTCGATCATTTTAAATTCGCACAGTTGCAAAGAAAATAAAAGATTTTGAAGTAGGATCTCTGAAGGATAAAAGAAGTGGACAGGATTTGGAAGATTCTGTTTTGGGTGGATGAAGCAAAAACAAAATCCAACAGGCTAAATATCCTTATGAAGCAAATTCTGGGAGTTGCGAGAGATTTCGATAAAAATGGAAACGGTCACATTTCATTGTTTTTAATGATTGTTTTCATTGCTTTGAAATCTTGTCAGAATGAGGAATAACTTTATGATATGAAATCATGGAAAAACATATTAAAAGCTCATAAAGTCTTAAGAGCACCTGAAACGTTTGTGGCTTTTTAATGATGGTTTTATTATGACTTGTTTCAATTGATGATAATAAAAATAAACAGCTTGTTTAATAAAGACAACTAGATTCTTTATGATACTTGAAACGAACTCATGCATGCATTGCAAAAAAACACATCGTTTATGCAAACCATGAGTCCTATGAGCATTGTTATTAGAAATTGAAACTCATCTGCAGCTGCATTTTATAGACCTCATTAAAACAACCTTTAATCCATCTTTCTAATGCGTTCAAGATGGCGGCATTATGCAGAATGGCTGCCCAAGCGCGCCCGCATGTTCGCCATTCGCCGCAAAATAAATGATCATAAAATATCTTCCATAAACGCAGCTTACCCTGCGTAAATGAGGAGAGAGTGTGAAAGAAACGCACTAAAAAACCGGTGCGCAAATTTGAAAACGCGTTCCTATAAACCATTTTCGCACGTGCCTCTGAAATAATTTTCCACCTTTTCATGCACCGGTAGCACACCCGCTCTCGTCGCGCCGGTCTAAAAGGGGCCGTTCAAATATTGAACGACCCCCGAAGGGAGGGAAAAGGTAGAAGATGGCAGAGCACATTTATAGAATTGAAAATTGGCAATCAATTGGCGGACGATTTCTCCCCCTCTTCGCTTACAGCAAGCAGCGAAGAGAGAGAAGGAAAACTGCACCACTGAGCATGATGGGTATCGTTAATCGCATCAATCGCATAACTGAGCGCATAAATGCAATGAGTTTTGGGGTAGATGGGGAGGCTCTCGTTTTCGATTTCGTCGATCAAATTTATATCGCTTTCGAGCAATCGGTGCATATCGGACGAACATTGCGGCACGTCACGCCACCGTACACGTAAGCGCGTATTGCTGGTGCGTTTGTGAGTTGCTTGCTGCGTATGATTTTGCAGAACGCCGCGCCACAGCTACGCGCGCTCGCCCGTTCGGTTTGAAAGCTTCGTTCGATCGCATGTACGATTAATTAATGAGCACCTAATCGAGAGTGCTAGTTGCTTGTGCTTTGGCTTGTGTCGTGTTTACGATGCGCTGGGAAGAAATGTAGCAAGCGGGGTTGGTGGTGTACCATCTAGTTATGATCGAGGTGGTGTTGCTTATGGCTTGCCCTATAGCACACAACATACCACGCCGTTGGGAGAGATGATGGCATATTATTTTCCAATCATTGGTCGTAATGATAATTGAGTGTGCAGTTAAGTGAAACGAAATTGTCTTGTGGTGTGTGTGTATCTATGCGAAGAATATGCGTACCAGCGATATGCATTTGATTGCCTCTTTTTGCCTTTGGTTGGCGATTCAAAAGACTTCTTTCATTTTTTTTTCAAAACGTTTTGTTGACAATATTTTTTAGTTTTTTTTTTGTGAGTTGGATTTATTGCCTTCAGTCCCGGTCTGAAAAAGTTCTTCAAAGCTCAACGAGACATTCTATCTCTGGATTTTTAAGGATTCGAAACTCAGCCCTGGAGAATTATCGTTTTACAGCATGTGCTGCCGATTGTACTATCTAGTGTAACGAGAATATCAACGTTAAATATTAATTTCAAACACAGTTCAACGTGGCTCCAAATGAAATTACTTTGTGTAACCATTCGCTTAACAAATGTTTACTCCAGTGGTATTTTTGTTTTGATTGTCAACTTCAAAAATGAAAACGACGTGGGAAAACTACGAGAAATCAAAATTAAACTGAAATGGAAAAAAGGGTAAAAGAACGGGAGAAAACAACACCGAATTTGTTCCACGTTACACATCGAGTTACAATTCGTTTAAATTGTGGTTTCTTGCCGCCACGGTAGACCCACGGGATGAAGCATTGTGCAATTCGTACACTGAAATCAGTTTCCTAGGAAACAATTTCACTTTTGACATCGCACCAACGTTTGTCGTTCGCTCGAATCGGCGGATGATGATACAACAGCGTACAGCAAGCCAGTGTGCACAGTTGGCCTTTGTTGTGCACTGTAATTCATGTATATTTTAGCAGCAGTGTCATAGCTTGGCTTATGTAACTATGAGCAAAAACAAAATTTAGTCTCTTTATTAACAGGTCTGGTGGATTTGGTTTGATATGATGCCAAGGGTTTCGCTTTTGGTGAGTGTCATAAACGACGCTGGTGTTTGGGGCTGTATAAAAATGCTATTGTATGAATAATAAACTTACTTTTTTGCAAGTTTCGGCCACTGTCGAGCGATGAACTTCTCTACGCAAAGCTCCTATCGTATTTGTCAAGAGTACCATCATGCAAACGTCTTGTACGCACAGTACAAAATTCATCAATCTCGAGCAAAAACACATGTGTGAGCATCACACGGGAGCCACACTACGCCTTACGGGTGCGTCTTCGCTTGCCTCTATGCGATTTGTCTTTCCATTCAAGCAAAAGAATGGCACCGGCAAACAAAAAATATGCTTCGCAATAGTCAATTTGTCGAACCTGCGAGTAGAGTATAGCTGCGCAGAAAGTAAGCTCCGCAAAAAGCGTACGCAACAAAGATCGCCATAACAAAGTGAGCAAACTTTCTTCACGGGCTGAAAGGGCGAATCCTCATAAATATCTGCAGTGAAGAATAAATCCTCATCAGGCGTCAGGGCCAAGCGGATGTCGTTGTGCCCTAAGTAGCTGGGTCCTCGTGTGGTGTTTGCCGGCAGAAACCATGCGTCATGCTGGATTTCTTGCATTACGGTTAAGAAAAGCCCTAGATGAAGGAGCAGATTTATAACACGAGATAAGCTTAGGACGTAGCTTGTTTTTTTGTTGTTGTTGTTGTTGCCCAAAATGCTGTATGAGTTCCATTGCTGCTTGGGATTTACGAAGATTGTTTTATTATAATTTAATAGTGATGAACGTGGGTAGGAATAAATTGCTTCGAGTATTAAGTTCAAATTCCAGCTACTGTCTTCCATGGTTAGTTATGTTTGTATTCGTTCACTACACGGTGCATTCTATTCGTTTGTATACTTTCAACTACACACAATTGTACAAACATGGTACGTATCGAAGCATAAAGCAATTTATAAAATAAATTGTCCACTTGGAGTGATCGATGCCGCTCAGCGGAAAAGAAGTAATCGATTTTTGGATCCATGATTTGTTTCCGCTTCGAGCAAACACAGCTCAGTCAACGCTGCTCAACATGCGATTTCCATTCGAAATGGATCTCGATATGGCATTGAACAAAAAAACGATATATCCGAATGGTTGGTTGCAGCAGGACGAAATCCGATTTATTAAAAATGCATTTATTGCCCCTCTTCCTTTATCTGAATGTTGCAGCGAGCTTTTGACGTGCTTCAGTTTCCACTTGTCATGATGGAACACGTGTCGTGTCGTGGCAAGAACTTTCTGCTCCATGGGTTCGAAAACAAATGTTGCAATGTTTTATTGCCGTTTTGCAACAGCTTGCTTTTCGGCTGCTTCTCAGTTATCGTGCCATTTTCAGATCGGTTCGTACATATATGTACTGTTGTTATTTTAAGGTTTATATTTTTATTCCTATAGCGATTGACAAATTTGAATGTTCCATTTGATATATTCTGCTTTTAACCTTCATTTGCGTGTCACTATTGTTTCGATTGGTAAAATTCATCGACAAAAGAGAGCCAGTTTGCGTGTACTTCGGTGAAAGAATGCGTTGTTAGCGTTTTCACAAAATCCTGTTCTCATCTTCCTCCAGTATCCCGCGTACAATCAAACAAACCCAATGTCTCCCTTTTTCCCCTATTTTCGCCTGTCAAATAACAATCGTGAAAAAACACACACACACACATACATTTTGTAAAAAAAAATCACTTCAGCTAGCATCTAAGCGGCACGGTACCATTTTGCCAATTTATTTTAACCCATAGCGTTGGTGCTATTTTTGGCTTTTCACATCCTTTATTTTCCGGTGCCTTTTGTTCGATCGCCACGCCGCCCTCCGGTGTACATAAATCGGAATGATTTATGGGATATTTGCATAAATCGATCAACGATTGAAAGCAGATTTAGACTCCGCAGCGTTGTGCTCACGCGCGCGCGCCCCCGTTTATGATCCTTTGCCCACTTCCGTTGACGGGTGGCGGGCGGAGTGCAGTGATGAGAAAGGATCATGAATGTGTGTTGACTGGGGGCCAGCATAACGCCCGGCGAACCCGTGTGTGGAATGCTACTAGCGTAAGCGTATGGTCGGTGTCGTGTGTGTGCGAATGACAGTATGAAATAGAGGCGAGATAAATCATTCTGCGAGATCGATGCATCGTCCGCGTAATAGAGTAGCGATGCTGTGAACATTGGCTTTAATTTACCTTTTTGTGTAGTGCACTCCTGGAAATGATTGTTTTCCTAGAGTGGATTATGCGCTTGAAACGCAAAACAAGAAGTGATTCAATTCTTGTTTATGTCCTTACGACGCTTCTCGAGGCTAGAGTTAGAAACAAGGTTAGCACACATTATTGGCTAGTCGATAAGTGATGCAATATTTGTGATTGATTGATGATTCTTTGATAATCTGCAGTGTAATCTTGTTGTTGATGATTAAGTGGAAACAATGTTTACCGATTGATTTGACGAAACAATCAGGATTTAAGACAAATAGCACTACTATGTCATATCGAAGACAGCGCTATTGCCAACCTCTTTATAGTAAGTCTTCCCTTGAAAGTGAAATTGAAATATTTATACAGCTCGGTACTTACAATATATTCCGATAACACTCAATGTGGAAAATAACTCCTCGCTGCGCTATCTATGTCTTTCATCGGAACACTTGTAATGATTCCAACATACCTGCCAGCATTATGTCAATGCACACCGTTTGAGCACGAGTTAAATGTGTGTTAGTTACGGTTTGAGTAAAAGTATCAGAGAGAAAAATACATATAAATCACTATTTTGCATTGCACACCCTCCACATTGCTCAGCCCGCCAAGGACGCTAAGGAATGCTCTGAAATCAGGACGCTGGGAAAAACACCGTTCAACCGTCCCAAGCAAAACGAACCGAGGTAGAAAATCGTTGCTTAAAGGGTACCCTCCGGCGTAAAATCGGGAGCAGTCGACGCAAGCAGGAGCTGCAACTGCTGCCTGCCCGAAGCGTAACGACAGCGGTTTTACATGGAGAAAATCACTGAATCATAGGATTTTATCTGTTCGCTTTACCCTCGGAAGCAAGGTTTGCCTCCACCAGCGGTTTGTCGGTTGCCTTTTTTTGCAGCGAATCGTACTGGAAACTGTTCTGCTAAGCGAACCAACAGAAGTGGGAGAGCGACAGTCAGACACTCTGCTAATAATGTTTCATAGTGCCGTTGCTAAGATGCTGTGCCGCCTTTCTTCTGCGCTGCTTTCCACCGCATTCGCTTGCCGAGATGTACTTTTGCGTTATTTCCCACCCACCATCCGCCGGCACACGCTTTCGGTGAATTGATCGGCACTAAGACAGCCGATAAAACACCGTCAAAACCCATATCTAACGACCGTCTCGTGCCGTCTCGCCCGATCGTCTCCGACGTCTGTACCGATGTTTGTCGCATGAATAAATTGTTTGTTTTTATTTTCATGCTTCAACGTTTTTTATGCCGCTGTTCCCCCCTATCCGTGGGAGTCTTTCCCGTTAAAAAAAAATGCACGGGTTCCGGGTTTCTTTCACTTGGGCAGTATTGTTTTCCCCTGTACTTCTTTTTCTTCTTTCCCTTATTTAACCCTCCTTGTCGAACTTGTCCGAAATGCGAACCCTGGTAATGGTATCGTTGTCATCTCGTCGTCTTCTAGCCCGCCGACGACGACGACATCATCAGCATCATCATCGTCATGACCCCGGCGGTGGCGGAAAAGTCCAATTTTCTTTTACCACGCGTACGGCGCACTTCCGCACTCCGGTGAGCGAAGGGAAAGGAGAGGAGTTTGGGGGATGGAACGGGTCGCGATATCATCCCACGCAACAATCGACGTCTTCGGCGCCGCTTTCGCACAAGCGTCCCGGGCCTGTGTTACCGGCTGCCGTTTGTAATCGTTAGAAAAGACAACATTATGTTGTAAGTTAAGCGTGTAGACTGTGTTCGGTTGCTGTTGTTGTTATTATTCTTTGCTTTGTTTTTCCTTCATCGTACAACCTTTGAGTAATGGAGCGACGAACCATGAAAAGCGATAGGAAAGGGGAAATGAAGTAAACACCGGGTGGAACTCGAACAAAGTAACGAAGAATAGTTGCCACGGATTGGTTGACGGTTTGCCGGTAGATGTGTGCCCCCCTCCACTTTGCTCCACAGTCAATTGTCACATGCCAAAATGAAAAGTGCAAAGGTTAAGAGTTTTCTAGTACCGGGGGCAGCCGGGAGTGTGGAGCTTATAACGCGCGCGCCAAGTTTGGTGACATCCAAGGTCCAGTTCCAGATGAGTGAATTAAAAGGTTTTCCAGCTGGACAAGCTTGAGTGGAAATATATTTGAGGAAGCTGCGGGGTTTGTTCCCTGAGGCGTAATGTTCTTCTATTTGGTGCGACGTTTTTGTTTAAGCAAGGTCGTCAAATGATAAGGCATGGGATGGGAGAGATGCTTGTAAGATGACGGTAAGCAACGTCCATTCGCCGCAAGATTTAAGATACGCCCGGGGAAGCGTGTAAGTTTATTATGAGATCAGGCGGATTATGTGGCGGAACTGTGAGAGAAAACTGTGTCGTGAGCCATTGTACAGATGGTTACGAACGGCAGTGGCAACAAAGTGTAAGACAGAGGTCTAATTATGATTTGAACTCTTGTAATCTCAAGTTACAATCGAACAGAATAATGAAGACATTTTCGAGCATAGAGCTGCAAATGACATAAGTTGATGATACTGATTTTTACACTTGAATCTCGAATCTGCTAACTTCCGATGGACGTCAAATATCACTGGAAGTTTTGAAACTTATTTCGCTGGAAGCAACATTAACAGGTTACATTGTGTAGAAGTGATTACTATCAAAACGGCACGTTATTCAATACTTCATCATCCAGACGCATAACAGGACCAAAAGTTGATTTAAGAATTCCTCACGCACAGGCTTTTAAGACTTTGTGTACAAATTCTATCGGGAAGTTTTGTAGGCTCAGTGCTAGTGGTTTGAACTTCCAAAAATGATGACAAATTCTGCGTGACATTACAAACATTACAACTCAAACAACCAACAGCGCTTAAAATTCTAACCCAACATGCTGTTCCTGTGTTCGCTGTAACGTTTTTCATTCGGCTGCTGATGTTTACACATTTTGTTATTTTCTCGATTTACACGATGACCATACGCGTCCATCATCCATTTACTGGAGCTACCAGCGAGCCGTTGCCTGGAGCTGGGAACGAGATTGCTGGATCGTTTATCGCTATCACGTATGAATATTTATTAATTTATGGACCTGCGGCATTATCGGATGGGTTCTTGCTAATGGAGCAGGATTCCGATTGGTCCACAGCGATAATGTCGATAAAAGGCCCAGTGGTGAAGGATTTTAATGCGCCTGTGAGTGACATGGGGTGTGAGGAGATGGAGGTAGAACGTGTACCGTATGGTGCAGAGATATAAATTTCGAACTTTGACAGATGTTGTGATTGAAGTGTTTTGAGTGCCATAAATTGCTACGTAAGCTTGTAAACATGGAAAACCAAATTCATCCATAGAAAAAAAAACATCGAAGCCATTCTCCAAAAGCACTTTCAGGCATTTACTCTAAATGTAATAGCTTCCTAGAAACGAGCAACCGTATATTGGTGGTTATAGTACCAGCAGTGCTGGGAAGTATCCATTTGTTGTGGTTAACGAAGCTCCCCCGAAAGCTACATTTCCATTCCCTAGCGCTTCCACCACCAAATCCATCACAGACCGAGCACTTGATGATACGAGCTTGATATGAACTGTGGCTAAAGCGGCGAAAGAGGCACCCGGGTATGCGTAGTCAGCCATTGGCTTTCCGATGGCGACACCAAAGATGGCCGTAGGGATGCGATGAGATCGTACTGCAGCGCAGTACAGCATGACGGACGAGCTGGTTGTGTAATTATTATCCTGCCAAAAGCGGGTGGTGTCTAAATCATCGGCACCGGATGCTGTGTGTCGGTACTTGCCTTTATTACTCGACTCAGTCTCGTGGACGCAATTCCGCAGAGCGATGGAGTGCATTTTCTAACGCCACAACCGCAACATGCACCACACGAGTCCTTTATTTTTCGATGGAATAATACGAGGTGCCTTTTTGGTCGCCTTTGTCGGGAGCAGGGAGTGTGGATGCTGTAGTATATGAATGAGAGCAAAACAAGATTAAAGAATGATATTTCATACATGATTACTCTAAAAAGACCCTTCTTATTATGTTGTTTAAAATGCTTTAGATTAAAATGCCTGAAAATACGTAGACGAATACTGTTTTCATATTTCCAGAATATGAGCTCAAAACGCTTCTGCTTTTTCGCTCCAACAGTGGAAGTAATTGCGAACTAATTTGATTTAACTACAACATAGAGAACAGCTTCCATAATTCTGCATTTGCATCCTGTGCGCAGAGTTGTGCCGCCTGTTGTGCTATTACCAACCACACTGAACGTTACCCATTGGACGTGCGCCGGGATCCTGCGGTACGAGACTAGCACGAGAACTAGCACTGTTACCGAGAAGAAAGGCGAGCAAATAATTAAATGAACGTATCATTCCCACATGTCGTGACGGGGCAACGTGGCAAGCATCCGAGGCACGGCGTATATTGCGCTGTTTTTCGTATAAAGTGCGAAAAATGTCTCGTGTGGTTTGTCAATGTTGTGGGAAAATGTGTTGTTCCCTTTTCCATAGCAGTAGTGAAATAATATAAAATAAATCATTTACTATTTTTCGAACCATATTCCTTCAAAGTGATCTAAACGTTGTGCTACGGAGTGTTGGTTGTCTAACCAGAAGAAGAAGCAATTTAAACTATGCACATTAGTGTGCTCCTCTTTCCTTGTGTGTATCCCTTTTAGCAAGCGTCAATAGTGTGATGAATGCGCTGCGCAAACATATGCCCGGAAGGCGCACACTCGCGATGAACGGCATAAAGCGGGAAAAGCTAGCGCATACACTTCCAAATCCGCCATAAAGCATAGCACACCCACACCAAGCTGGACTGACAGTGCTAGTGCGCGTAGAAACAGTAGCGAATGGCACAAACGAAACCTTTTCGGCTGTGTTGGTTTGTGTTTGTAGTTTAGTTTGGTTGTTGCTGTTTGCCTAGCTTTGCTTTCTCGTATTTCTTTTTTCCTGTAGCAAAACCGGGAGCCTCGAATGGGAGCTATTGTGCATTTGGCGATGGTTTTTGTGCTTCTTCTTCTGTTCGTTCCCTTCGCTCAGGACTTTGGGACGGAAATTGAACGCCAACAAGTGTACATATTTAAACAGTGCGAACGGGGAGTTCGGGCAAGGATGGAACTTTTGCCTTTTTCCGGTGACATCCGGTTGCTTTAACCTGAAGGAACGAAAACACAGCGCGTTGGATGTTTTGTTTCGAGTGCTAAAAAGATGTTTTAGGCATTTCCGTTTGTCAGAAGATGTTTTGAATGAGACGCATAATGATATGGAACCCAAGAGCAAAGGGCATTTAGTGTGTTATAAAATAATATCGAAATCGTTGGCTTGTGATTTTGGGTTTTGATTGACAGAATAGTGTGCAACAAGATTGAATTTGATATTTGCATTGTTGTTTGAGATTAATTTTATCCCAGAGGTCTTTTCACATTAAAACCACGAAAACAACAATCTGGCAAAGTTGATCTGCCATTCATTTTCTTGTATTTGTTTTATGATTTTGTTGAGTTTAATGACATTTCTTGTTATATTTTCTTTTCTTTACGTACATTTCCACACCCCAGTTTGAGGAACCTTCTTAGAAGTACAATGCTCAGCACGGCATTGGGCGTACATAGCAGGGAAAAAAACATGCTGCTTTTCAGTGACAACATTGTTGGGGTGAAATCCGGTCCACCAATGGGGCGGTAAAAAACATGCAAATACAAACATAATTTACCATGCCGGAAATTTGACTTTGAATTCCCGTTTTGGGTATCTCATTCATTGTAGACGTTTTTCTGTAATGCTTCATTACACTGATGGATGGTTGGTGTTGGTAGAATATAATGAATTTTTATGATAAATTTAAAACATTGCTACGGCTCATGTCATAAATGATGGACAAAAGAATCTCTAGTTTGAATCTAGTTTGTGTGACAATTGAATTTAAATGCATATTGTTGCATTTGATAAAAATGCAGTATTAAATTTATACTTTTCCAAAACCAACAACTAGTTCGCATAAGGACCTTCCGTTAGCCTAGGGCTTAGCCGAAAGGAGCGAAACATAATCCATCGTTTTGCTGCTAGCTACGCCCTGCACAACCTCAACTGCATACACTCATCATAACTGCAAACAATCAAGGACATATGCACATAAGTTGTAAACAACTACTACTACTGCTACTACTCCCTGTACATTAATCCCACTCACAGACGTGCACACCTACACAGAAATACCCCGAAATGCTTAACTCACCTTAGCCGCGGGTTCGCCGATACACTCGCGTGTTTCGCTTCCGGTGTGCGCTACCATTTTATTACCTGCTTCCGGTGCAATCGCTTACCCCCAAGGTTGTGGGAACCACCACTGGCCAGCCATAGACGGCTGCACCGACTGCTGTGCATTCCAGGACACCACCAGCACCAGCACCGGAAGCGAAACAAAAAGGTTCCGCATAAACCTGTGGCCTCATTTCCTCGGTATTGTTTGCTCCTTTCATTTGCTGGCAGGTTTCTGTTTTTATTGCAGGATCCCCCTGGCTGTGGATTTGTTCTGCGTGTATGTGTGTTAAACATCCCAGCTACCAAATCCGCCGCGCGGAGCTGCACTTTATCGCGTGTGCTACGTCCATTAACCTAGATGGGCGATGGATGCAATATTCGAACACATGTCGGGCGCTTGGGGTGGGGGTACGGGGTGTCTATCCCGAAGATGGCTGGGCTGGGCTGTTGCAATCGTAAGATTAGCGCCCGTTACATTGAACACGGGACCGTATGGAGCCGCTTGCGTGTGTCGTTTACGCCTAGAACGCGGCTAAAGCGGAATGAAAGAAAGCAAGCTGAACGCAGCTGTGGCAGGTTCAATGCATTCCTGTAACCTTGCCTCTTCTCTCTGTGGTTTGTTTACAAAGCGAGCTTTTTTATGTTTGTAAAAGTTACTTCCCTTTATCCCTGTTGCCCTTGTGAGTGTGTTCTTCGTTTTTTTTCACAAACAAGCCAGGAAGCTTAACCTCATTTCGGGGCGTTCTGGAATACACATTTTGTGGACGAGAAGTTTGCAGCAAGGATACGTCGCTCCGGGTTGCAGCAGTGTGTTTGATTGAAGCAAGGATAAAAATAATCTTCCGGGGTGGGCGGGAGAAGGCCTATTTTTGGGTCACGGCGATAGCCAAGGACGCTCTGGAATGGCCGGATTCCACTAGGGCGATTCCCTAACTACTGGTGTCTGGGTTTGAGGTAATTGTCTTGCGTGATCGATTCAAAAACGGAGTTTAAACGACTGTGTTTGTAAATAAAGTGCCTCCAATTTGGAAGCGATTACATAAAAACCTTTTATAGACACAGAATTGTTACCGATTATTACAATAAGTTGTTCACTCTTTCGCAGTTTTTTTTAATGATAGTTGGCATTCATTTACAAAATTTGATCTGATTTATTTACGTTGCAGTTGAACGAATAATTAGTATCAAAAATAGTATTGATGAGAAATGTTACACACTGTTTATCTTTTGAAATTTCCCTCCCGTAAAGGAAATAAACACAGTAATGCGTGTGCTCATTTGGTAGCGGCACATTCACAAAAGGGATTTATAATTACCAATCACCGGTTGTTAGTTTGCAGAGCGTTCAGTTCAAGCATATTAATGAAGGTTTGATATGCTCCATACGCATTCTACCGTCCAGAGGACACACGATAATTGCGCTGCAACTCTATTGCCCTCTATTACGCTGGCACGTGAAAATGGACAATGGATTGTGCAATTGCATTGCCAACTCGAAGTGTAGAACTTCTGTCCGCTGCATTCTAATCAAGCGCAGCACGGTATTGGTTCTGCTCCATATTGAACCAAAGCACACCAAATCCATTCGCTTTACACATTTACGACGACAGGACGGCGTACGAGAGTTAGATTATATTTACCCGATTTGCAAATACGCGTTCCACAGAATCGATCGTAATTAACACTTCTCCCGGTGGGGGTTTTCCCACCAGACGTCGTTTCGTATAGCTCTGGTGGTGCTGCGTTTCGGACGTGAAAATTTTGCTCGTCCATTTTCAGCGCAAACGAGCCCCGACCTCCTTGGGAGCGAATGGACCACGTATAGTAGAGGCGAGGTATTTGCAAACGTTTTAGGATCATCTAATGGGATTGAAAGTCGATGTGTCAGCCGTCGGCAATTAATCTCTCTGCTGCCCGTGCGCTCCTCCGTTCATCCGATCAACAAAAGCGCGCCGATTCATTGATTGAGAGCAGATGGGATGCTCGGTTGTGCCACCGGGGAAAAGCTGCCATGCTGTTTGCTACTAGTGGTCGAATTATTTGAATGAATAGACGATGCGACCGGGGAAGATGGGAAGATGGACAAGTCAGTTTTCTACAGAAAACCGATCCCAACAAGCTCGCTTGATGGACAGGCCGGGCAGGGGCTCATTGTCAAGCATCTTGTTCGGATACTTAGCAACCCGTCAGTGCCATTGACAGTGGAGAGACGAGAATGATGTTAATTTATTAATGCTCTTCATTTTGTGCCGCACTTGAAGCAGCGTCGGAGTTCGGTTTTGCCTCCGACGTGTGTGTGTATGTGTCTGCTAATGACGGTTTAATGAAACCCAGGCAATAGTGTTTGATGGGCGATGGTGAACCCGATAATTGCTTGTTTTGTTGGAAAAGTTGAGGAATGGAACCGGGTTTTGCAAACAAATTGGTAGAAGCGATAAAAAGCAGATGTAACAATCTTCGATGGAGCCGCATGGTACCTCACGCCTTCCAACTGGCTGCGTACTGTCAATAAGACAGTAAAGGCTCTGCCTAAGGAATGGTAAGCAAATTCGTGTCGCAATTAAAATCTTTGAAAATGATTTTACGGTTTCTGGTGACACTTGCCTACGGTTCGAGTAAAAAATACACTCGTAGGACACGCACATCGTAACACTTCCACAAAGTGTGGGCGCACATCAATAGATGTTTGCCCTCGCTTTTACGCTGTCCATGGGACCGTACCAATTAAAAACCGTCCAACCTACGCTCCTTTCCCTTCGCCGGACCTTGAACGCCATGGCCCGTGAACTTGTCACTAAATGCGGACTGACAAACACCTGATCCTTTGCCCGTTCCGGTTTATGTACCGTCGCTCGCGTTTAATGTACCGTCGCTCGTAAATCGGCGCGCACTCATTATACTTGCCTCGGTGAACGGTGCCAACAGTACCGTGCGGCTGGATCGTTAAAGATGATTGATTTTGTAAAATAAATCCAATTTATCAAAGCCGTGGTAAGGTTTTTTCGCTTTTGTAGGTTGGCCGGGATACGGGAGAGCAACAAAGTTTTATTGAACTCATCAAAGTGAAATGCTGAAAGTGCCAAGAGATATACCTGTGTGTGTTTTCCGCGAAAAATATTGGCCATTCATCATCGTTGTGCTTTAAGTGATTGAATATTTCCATCACGTACATACCGTAAATCGTACAACGTATTGACGTAGCTTATTAATACCGTTTCCTCCATGCTTTTGCTTTGATTTTTATTTGGCTAACACGAATTCAGGAATTCAGTGTCCTCAAGGTGTGTGTACCGTTGGGCCCGATTTCCCAAAGTGATATTTAAATCAAGCAAACGCTTCAGTGCTGCGCGTATTTTCCGCCATCGCACCAGCTCCTGGGGGAGGTAAATATGACCGAGTGTGATTAATATTCCATGACAGTGCCGGGTGAATTTGTTGCGTGTTTCGCTCATCGCTTGAATGTGTGGCATGAATTTTTGATACCACGCCCGGGTGAGTGGGTAGGTGAAAATCAATCGGAAACAACTAAATCACAGTGCAGCGTAGTAGGGCAAGAGCGCGTTGGTACGGCTGTGTGGTACAGTCGGTGAAGCTTAGCGTGTGCCTGGTGTTTGATCTGCATTACGAATTCAGAATGAGCGGTTGCGATGTGTTTGTGTATGTGTGTGTGTGTGTGTGTGTGTGTGTAAATTCGAGCAAACATTCGCTTCGTTCTTCGGTTGACTTAGCGATGGGAGAATATCTTATATGACGATTGCAGAAACCATCCATATTCCAGCAGATAACACGCGTTATATGATTCGGAGAATCTTCTTGATCAGAATTTCGATCGTTCGGTGGTCGTTCTTTGGTCAAATAAATAAACAGAAATGTCTGAATCTACATAAGGTAGTATTTGCAGTAGCTCTATCTGGCCTTCAGATTCGTTCGATAATCAATCAGCTTGCCTGCCATCATTCGTTAATGTTACACTTTCGTATCCCTCCATCACAATTACAATGTTCGACTGAACTCATAGCTTCGGATCCCACTCATTGCAACCAATCGACACGTTCTGATAACCCAAATGGTCAGCGAAGTTTGAAGAGGAACGGCCATGACCTCATACGCACCATTATAAACTATCCCGCTGTGCGATTCGGTCCCAGTGCCGGTGCAGGGAATGTATTTAATTGGGTTGTGCAAATAGTTACCCGTTGCTATCGGCTTCCTTGAAGATTTACACACTTTGAACACACATCGAACCATGTTAGGGATGGGGAGGTAATGTTTACTTCAGTATTGGGCTAAATGGAAGTGAGGAAGCCGATTGCGATTGTAAGCAGATATCCGACTTGTAGGAAATAAATCGTTAAAGGAATGTGCAAAATGTCTGGCAAAATGTAAAAAAAGTGAAATATAAATTTGCAAACCAATAAACAACTTCGGGACATGGCAATGGGCATGATCGAGTTAGCTTAATAGCTGACTTAAGCACACGTTTCTTGCATCATTCTCGATGGAGTTAAAATATGAAGAGTCAGATGCTGTCACCTCCTTACACAGGATTAAATTTGATTACAAGTTAGTCATTTTGCTTCTGTCCTTTTCATGAAAACAGTTTCCTATTCCTTAGACAACTAAGAACGCTAAGATTTTGTGAATACCCGTAGCAAGAGACTAATGAAAAGTGTGTTCGCTTAATGTTAATTTGATTCGAATACTATCACTATCACTTTATCGGTATCGTGTTCCTTTCTTCTCTACAGAATCAAACGTGTCTGGTATGAAGAATTGTGTTAACTCGATATGATATGAATATCCACGTTTTTCCAGCACTAAACAAAAATTGTTTCCCGCTAGTCCGTTTTCCACTACACTGGTAACACATTTTTGTTCTTCCCCAGGGTCAAGTGTGCTGTTTATTTCACCCGCGCACCACACGCGTATACACACTAATTGGCTTCCACTCTCTCTTTGCTTCACCGTCTCCTTGAAATTCGATTCGATTTCGGTGCCTATCCGCTGATTTGGCCTTTAATGTAATACACCTTAATCTCGTATCACACACTGCCTTACCCTGCTTGAGATTTGTGTGTTCCGTTAAGCACGGTGCTCCACCAATCCGTCCAACTGCCGTCAACGTTATGGTCGTGCGTCTGCCGTGTGCGACCGTTCGAGTGCGAAGATTGAGGGTTATGTTTTTCCAAAGTTTGTTGTTCTTCTAAAGTTTCTCCACCATTTGTTTGTGTATACTTACACCTTCGCAGGAGTGATAAAGATGCCCCCGCGCACAATTGTCGGTGTCTCTTTCTCCACCGGAGTGGGACGAAAAGGAAGTAAACAAGTAAACGAAATAATCGCAATCGCTCGTTAGTAATTGGTAGACACCTTTGCCAATAGAGGGGAAGAAAGCGAAGGATTTGTTAAAAAAAAATCACCCTCACATACACAGTTGACTGTGCAACAAAGATCGGGATGGTATGGTAGGGTGGTTCGTAGAAATATCGACTGTTTGCAACAACAGCAACCACTCACACTAGCTTCGAATCGGTTTGCGTACGCGTGTGCAGAAATTCGCAAACCGTGGGATCTTTCACCGGAACACACATTATTTTCCCTGCAGGTGGTAGGGTGGTGGGCAGAGTGGAAATTCGTTTATGCGTGAACGCTGCATACACCTCCCCCGTACACACTCTAACCTAGGGGAGAGAGAGAAGGAAAAGCTAGAGAGATGATTGATCGCACTTATCGGTTAGATGGTGGTGCCCACGTTTTACCCCGTTACCTCGTTTCTTTTTTCTGTTTTCGGCGTTTTAACGACCGATACATTTTATATAGGAAACCTGGGCCCTGGGCTAGTTGGCAGCTTTCGGTGCGTGTTCGATGCTTCTTCTTTGAAACTTGGGCGGCATCTCTTTGCGTCGGCATTTGGGGAAGCAATTGCTTTGATAAAAATTGAAGCTGAGAATTAAATTACCATCGCCGACGATGAGGCGTGTGTGTGTGGTGCACGCGATGTTCGCTGGAAGCGTCCATTAGAAAAAAAAAGGGCAAGTAAATTGGACTTTAAAATGCTGTTTAGGGTGAAACTCTAAATTAAGACGTGTGATAGGAGATAGCTATTGCTGTTTAGGTGTTGAAAATCACAATTAGCAATCACTTTAACGAATGCTTTTTTAAATAATATTGTTAAAAATTGAAGTAAAATTTAATATTGCTAAAAAAATGGTTTTTATTTTGAAAATTTCTAACTACATGTTTTTTCTTTCTCTTTTTTACTTTCAGATCAATAATAAAGTTTGTTTCATGAAATGTGTGTAACGTAGGATTGACACAAACTGAAGCACACAAAAGTACCAAGTGATTTGAATATGGAGATCAAACTACGTGGTGGAATCCGAACCGGTCACATGGTGTCAAGTGAGCGGCACGGCCCGTCGCACAACGCATGATGCGTTCAAATCCGATTTGAGCTAAAGTTTTCGCTCGCGCTTCAATGGTGGAAGCTTTTGTTATACACTTCGTCGTATAGATTGTGTTAACAAAAGTCCAATGCATGTGACTAAATCGATCGCAATGTCACAAAAAGGTGAAGAAAAATTACGTCGTGCGGGGGCCAGCCTGCAACTCTTCCCAAAAAAATAGTGTTTATTCTAATACTTGGTGTGAATTGATTGCATGATCGCAAACGCGCGTCACGCTGTCCGGTGTGTAGTTGTGACGTGGACATAAACATATATAGCAGTGAAATACACACTCGTAAGCTACTCTCTCAAGTTCAAGATCGTGTCTACTCTATCTAAGTGTTGTGCATCTTTCTCCTCCTTGGTCCCAAAGTAACTGCCGCGCGCGAGTGAGTTAAATAATTATCACATTATCCACGCTTCAATGCGTATGTGTCTGTGTGTCTGTACAGGTGTAATACTTATTCACAATGTGTGGTACCACGAGACGAAGTGTTTACCTTTTATCAACCAAATTTGGTTGCAAATAGTTAGCGTATGCAAAAAGAGAACAACAACAAGATAACAGCAGCCATTGCAGAAGGAAAATATTTACACAACAAAGCACATAGCACGATACCGATGCAATTTACCTCACCGACAGCTTCTTCATTTGTCTTTTTACCGTTTTTGCAGCACTGAAAATAACCTCTCCCTCATACACAGATCCTCTCCGTCCTCTTGTACGCCGCCCGAAAGCCAGTGAGTGAGACCAGTGTTATCTACATGTGTCGGAATAAGTGTCGGAAGATGTGTTAAAGTGTACCAAGCGCGTGTGTCTGTGTGTGTGTTTATATCCACGTTCGTGCATATGTGTGTGTCGATGTGTAGTGTCCGGTAGATCACTGGTTCCGGGGTGTGTGTGTGAGTTTGTAGGCGAGAGCGACGGTTCCAGCAACGGCGGCGAACATCATCGTAACCGCAACAGCGGCAGCCCCGGGCAGCCGCTACCACCACCATCCACCGCCGAGCGGCGGCACGAGCGCCCCCGGTGGCGGGAGCCGCAAGCTGAGCTTCAACATCGGCAAGATGGAGCACGCCGATTTAGTCGCCGAGATGGCTCAGGTCGAGCATCTCTCCACGCAGGACCGGCTGCATCTCGCGCGCATGTAAGTAGTGTGGCGTGTGGATTTTTCGGAAGCCGGATTTTCCGTTCTTTTTTTCTCCTTTTACTAAACAGTGGCGTGTTTCGCGTGTGTGTGGGAGGGAGTGTTGTTTTTTTTTTGTTTTGTTTCTCAACTAGTGGGTCATACCAAACTCCGCATGCAAGCGGAGGAGGTCTCGCTAAGTGGTGTCATTAATTCGTTTAGTGAGTGAAGCGCGTAGTTTCGTGTGCTCGTGCTGTGTGCAGAGCTGTGCCGTCCCGAACAGCAGCAATACAAGGGACAGCATTTTGGGGCTCAGCAAATCGTGCCGTGCAGCTTTCGTTGTTTGCTGTTTGCCGTGCAGTTCGTGCTTTGGTTTTTATCATCCGCTTGTGTTTTTCTTTTCGCCTCGCTTGGCCTCCGCCTAACTTACGCGCTTCGTTTACTGATTTACTGATTTGTGGTGTGTCTGTGTGTGTGTGTGTGTATGTGTGTACTTTTTCTTGCAGTCAATCCAAGTGCAGCGGCAAAGGCTTATGATGATCTCATGCCTCTCTTTCTCTTTGCATTGATTTCTCTCTTTTCTTTTATATTTCTTTCTTTTACCCACCTCAAACCTCAGCTGCTCAGCGTTGCATGCTTTCGTTAGTTTCGCTTCGTATTTCGTTTTGATTTTCCTCTTGTGTGTTTTTGCTCGTTGCCGATCTGCTTCTCTCCACGATCTTTTACCACACACACACACACACACCGATCAATCCATCGTGTCGTGTTGCTTATGTGGTGCGCAAGGAAACTTTCTTCCGTCATCCGACGCACCACGTGCGCTCATCCATGCATTCATGTGAGCGTGTGGGTGTGTGCGTGTGTGTGTGTGTTAGTGTTTTCCACCCTCATCTCACTGCAATCTGCTCTGCCCTGCTGTGGCTTATCATGTTGTTGTGCAGTTGGTTTTGTGCCTATTATTTCCCCTCTTCCTCTTTCAATTTGTTTGTCTTTTTTCTCCTTTTCCTCAAGCTTTCATATTTTTTTCTCTGTGTTTTCGTTTGTTGCGGTTGCTTTTTTTATCACAACCGGAGAGGAAAAGGTGAAGCGAAAAAGTGTGTGTTAGTGTGTGGTTCCATCTTTTTTTTATGTACCGTGTATCCACGTACGCGATGAAGATGTTAGTTTGGGGGTTTTCTAAAAAAAAAACGGCACCCTAAAATACACCCTCCGGAGTGTGGCTACTTTCCACGCTGTCAGGGTTGTTTTTTTTTTTTTGCTGCCTCTCTGTGTGTGCCTGTGCGATGGGTCGAACACCAAAGCACTGGTTCAAGCCCCCGTGAAGTCGTGCGTTGCGTAGTTCGGGCACCCCACCGCGGTCATATGGCCGCGGTAAATCGTGAAAATTGACGCATTACGATTAAGTCGCTCCTTTTTGGTCAGGTTCGTCTGGCGGTCTCGGCCCTCGACCGCTGCATCCGGCTTCAGTGCAGTACGATCCGGGTCCGGGTTCGGTAGGCTCAAACGCGAACATTTGTGTACTGGAAGGTTTCGGCGTGAAGCCTTTTGAACGAGCGGCGATTGTGCCAGTGCAGTGGTAGAAGCGATTACTGTGCCTTGCTGGCCTAATTTGTTAAAATTATTATATTGCCAAAATCGTAAATCTCTCCCAGTGCAACTTTCCGCGTTGCATTCGTTGGTGAAGGTTTTGTTTTTGTTGCTGTTTAAAGTGGTTATTGTGTGTGTGTGTGTGCTGTTGTTCTCACTCGAACGGCTTCACAATCCGAATACAAAAAAGCATACAAATCGGTTTAATCCCCGAAATGGCGCTATAATTGTGGCATCATATTAACTCAATCGACTCAAAACTGTCGATGAGACAAGCAATGTGATAAGCTAATTAAATCCAAAAGTGCTAAAGAAGAAAAGGAAAAAAAAGGTTGTTGCAACTGGAATCTTGCTTCGTGGAAGAAAATTCAGGATCACTACGAATCAACCAAAAACCAAAACAAAAGGGGAAAACATGCAGTACCGAGTTCCGGAAGTGCAGAAAGATGCTGGCGCTGCAGTGGGTGGTGGTACCGTGGTTGCCAGTACCGGTCGCAGTCGCTCCAAACATCAACGTGGCAAAACCTGCCAGCGATACAAGTAAAGCAAAAAATGGCATCTTTCTTCCGTCGTGTGTGTGTGTGCACTCTAATTAAACTACGCTTATTAAGCTCTCCCGCACAGGGCGAGTGCTGTTGTGGTGTGTCCTCATCACTCGGTGGCCACGAAAATGTCACTGCATGCTGTGATTTCTTCTCTGTGTCTCTGAGTGATGATGTATACAAGGTGGTGGCATTTCCGTTGATAGCAGAAGCAGCAGCAGCAGCAGCAGCAGTATTTAATTTAACGACCACAAACATTCACGATGCTAGTCGCTCGAGTCCCATTGGATCTTCCTCGAAATATGAAGCATAATTATGCTAATTCGTCCCACCGCTCATTATCGTGCCCTTTTGCACCCCCGCGAGTGTGTGCACGCGTGGGTGTTCATTAGACCTATGTACGAGTGTATGTGTGCGAGTGAAACACAACACGATGAAACACAGCACATGAAATAATGTACATTGAATCGTTAATGACTTAAATTCCTTTCTGTGAGGCTTCCGTTTAAGTCCTTTGCAAGGTTTCGCTGGGCGTTAAATAACAACTGCGAGGGAAAGGACGTGAAAATAAAGGAAAAACAGAAGCTTCTTTCTTGCAATTTTCCAACCTGTTTACTTTTCAGTTCAGTTACAAAGGAAGAGGCTTTGTGTATATTTAGCGGGTAACAACGTTATGCCGCACCAGAACGTTGTCATTTTGTGCTATGAATTTTTAATTATGTACCAAATTGAATATCACCACACGCATGCATGTAGGTGTTGGTGCAGGGTTAACCGTGCGGAAAAGATGGCACTTTTCAGAGTGTGTGCGCTATTATTTACACACGCAAGATGCATGCAAACCATCTGCCCCGCTGTGTGTTAAATAAAAGAGCGCAACTTAATTAATGAATTAATTAATCCCCGAGGGAGATGATGGCGTTTAGCTGTTTTTGAGTACGCTTGTGCGAGTGTACTGAATGTGCGACCTAATTATGCTAAATGGTTGGTTGAATGGTTGAGTTTTTATGTTCGCTTTGGTCCCAGCGAGAGTGTTTTGTAATATTATTTCGGAAAAAGTGGATTTTTTTAGCATAACACCGCATTTGATGCTTTTTAGAGATATGATTGTTAGGCCGCTTAAGACGCATCGGGAGTTTATCACTTATTGGTTTGATCACACATTCAACACGTCTATTTCACAGTTAAATCTTGCAGCTGGTTACGTGTATCATGTTCCGAAAGAATGTGTTTGCATGTTTAAATCTTCTTGTAACAAGAAGTCGCAACGTCAAAACGTAGCGATGTGTCGATCGAGGGCAATTAGCATCAGCTTGTTAGAGCCAAAAATATATCTGTCCCTCGAACCCGGTCCCAGCTACACGGGTTCAATCCCAAAACTTATCATATAAATAACGAAACCCTCTTCATCGGTCGGTCAACTGTCACGTGCTCGTTAGGCCGGGATTTGATTTGTAGGGGAAAAAAGACGTGCCTTTCCCCCCAATGTCATCCCAGGGGTGGGGAAACAGTGAAGGTCATAAATCATACAGAGTGACTGTCACGTTCTGTCACATCTCTGTGATCTTTACCTTGGTTTTGAAATGAGAAGAATTAAGATAAATATTAATGTGATTTTATTTTGCAATTTGTGTTAATAAAAATTGAAATTAAACCTGGGTTGGATACTATAAATACAATGTTCACCAGCTACTGACCTTCCGTTGCTTGCTTTAACCGTTTGTTTTCAATATTTAAACATTGATGTGCTTAATATTTAATGTCCCAGTGGGGGGTGCAGTGTAAACGGACCCGAGCATAACTTATGAAGCTAAATTTAACAGCTCGTAAAATCATTATAATAGCATCCATCATGGGGTCTAGCATAGCATAGCATCCAGCAGACGGACACGAGAGCACGAAGGAAACACACCATACACGTCCCTGCCGTAACCCTCCCGTTCCTTCACACAGGACATGCGAAACTGTAATAAAAATCGGCGAAACTACACCCCGCCAGCAGTCTTGTGTGGCGTTGTGAGATGTTCCGGAACGGGCAGGACGAAAGTTTATTCTTTTGTTGGTTTAGTACTAGTTTTCTCTGTTGTGAACCACTCGTCGTACCACACGGAACATGGGAGAAACATTTGCGGCTATCAAGCGGCAAACCCGTATGTCCCGTGTGCCTGTTTATGTGTGTGCTTGCTGTGGAATTGGATAGTTCTGATCGAAGAAGCAACTAGAGTGGTTTTTTTTTTTTGTCTGTGGTCATAGTTACGAACCTTTATCTCGTTCTCTTCCGATGCCCTGCATCCTGTTCGAGGTTTTGAAACCATCAAAACAAGCTTGTCTGCTCACACCATGACAAGTCGAGATCGTGCTTTCTACTACACACACTGTTGGGGTAGTGGCGGATGTTGAACATCTTCCTTTTTCGCCACAAAAATCACCTCCCCGGAGTGTATTTCCGGGGTTCGTTACGGATCAATGTCGCACGGTTTGGAGCTGGAGGATGGAGCTTTTTTTCTCTCCTTTCACTCCCTATCCCTTAAGCTTCCGTTGCTGTAAAGTATCACCGGCTGCGAGTACTCTCACCTGCTCCGATGGCAAGCAAACGTGTAATAACTTTTATTGCAAAAGCTCTCTCTCTCCATCTAGTGTGCTGCATCTCTTTTAGAAATTTATTTTTACACACATGGTATCTTCCCCCGCGGTGTACAGAGCGAGACAAGAAGATATATTGTGTGGTGAAAGAAGAAATGACAGTAACATGGTGTCCGGTAGATGGGTGTGGAAGGGAAGCTATAAAGCAATTGTTAAAATGTTGTATTTATTGCCATTACTGTGCACTGCAGCCTGTGCGCTGTGCCGGGGTGTTGTAATGCTGCCCACAGCGCTAGTGGTGGTGGGAGATAACATTTTACGTGCGAAACCGTAATGTTGATTGGAAAACTTATTGATGCAGATAAGAGTGTGTCGGAGAAGACTTATTGCTTTGCATTTGTAGGTATGTATTTGCTTCTTTCGATGGTTTATGATCAAAACCTCTTCACGAAATAGAAATTGCATGATAATTTTTCACAACCAATCGTCACCTCAAGTCATCAGTGCTTCGTTTATGGATATTGCAAGTTAAACGATTGGACGGATCGATCTCATGATAATCTTCAACTATAGTGACAGTTATTTAACAGTTATTTAAATGTCTTTAAAAGGTTAAAATCAACAATTTTGAACTAACTGCAAAATCCCATCAGATCTCTCTCCATAAGCAATTCAAGTACGTGTTTTTGGTTCACTCTCTCGCAAACACGTTTCACGTTGTGATGCATTTATCGTCGTAGATAATGACCCATCAAAACAAAACAAAACAACAACAGAAAAAGCACATGTCTGTCTGTCTGGGCGTGCTCTCTACTGCAGCAAGCTGTTGTCGTGCCGTGGTCGTCGGTGTCATCGGAGAAGAAACCGTCCACCACTCGTAATTTGCAATCGTCGCTAGTTGTGTCGGACATGACAGCTCAAGGACTGGTGTCTGGCTGCGTGGTTTGAGAGCTTCGTTCGTTGCTAAATGTTCTAAATTTCGCGATCATTAGCGAGATGAAAAATTCCCGGAAGCGGGTTTGTACTCCCACGAAGTTTGGCTCAATTTTGCTCAAACTTGGTGTGTCGTCGTCCATCGGTGCTTCTTTTTTGGTGTGTTGCGTTATGCTTTTTTTTGCTCAAAATGACCACATCCTGTAGCCATTTGGCGTGGCTGTGGTGAAGGTTCTGCATGTGTTGTGTTGCTTATCAGCGATGCAATTAATTTTGCTCCACAGTTGCACTTGTCCCCTAACACACACACACTTGCAAACGGGCACAATTTACGTGATATCTAGGCTTCTGTAATGGAATGTAGTAATGCTCGACGATATCAAACACACACTCTCAGAGCGACTCTATTAGGGTGACAGCCAGCCGATGGGGCAGACCGGTAGACCGTCACGATGTTATCGGGGCCTGGGGTTTTGTTTGATGAATGTTTGCTACGTGCTTTTATCTCACATGTGTATCTTTCTTTATTGGCTGAACAATTGTTAGCGATCTACGCTTATCAATTGGCGCTGTTGGTTTAAACGTCTCCAGTAAACGGGGCAATTGAAGAGCTATCCAAGTACAAGGGAAAACGTTGTGGCATATATCTTCATTTCTAGAATAAGTTACCTTTTTCACGCTGAAACAATCAGTCTTTATCATGTATTATGAATGCAACATTGATGAATTGCGTGGCAGAATTGTATTGACGAACAATTAAAGAACATCCACCTGATATACCCCCTGTGCACAAAGCTCAGGGCGTCCACCAGACACTGGTTTGGGCATTTACGTGAGCAGAAGTGACGAACGTTCAAGACTTAATGGAACAGTTTTTTTTGTTTTCGTATCCATTTTGTTTGTTTTCCTTTCACCCTACGCTTTCCTATGCGATGCTCTACGATACGCGCAATAGAATATGATCGCTTTCTCTGAGTGTGAATCGTCGATTATGGAAGCATTTACGTGGGATGAAAGCGTTCGAGACGGCTAACACCTTTCCGTGTTACGAAATGCGCATCTCACGCCCACTGCCTCCATCATCGCCACCACACGCAATCGGTTTGCTTGGCTAAAGGGCGTTGAAAATGTTATGAACCCCCATCTGCACACAGCAGCAGCAGCCAGCAAACTGTCAGTTATGATCAGCAATTTTGATCAATCAGCGAGGTAAAAATGTTGTATGAATCTAATAAAAAAAGTCTTCATGGAACGGCTCGCAGCCAGCCACCCTGGTGGCTGATGATTGAAGGTGTTACATGCTCATTTTCCAACAGCAAGCGATACAGTTGATTTATGATTGATTTTGATGTCATCGAATTGCCCTTGCGCCGAGATTGCCGAGGGTGCGCAACGGAGTTTGCTGCAGTGTTTCCTTCCTTCAGTGCAAAGTTCTCGCCAGCATCTTGGGAACTAAGTTTATGTTATTCAGCTTGGTATGCCCTAGGGAAGAGGGATGGATGGGCAAGAAGAACATCCCATTTCTGCAGTGGTTCTTGCTCGCTCTCGGGAACGTGAAAAGCTTGTTGATGAAGTTTGAGATTATAAACAAACTATGCGTTCCAAGTTGGATAACCTACCTCCCTGCGGGTGTATGGGGTGGTAGATGGTGCATTCTCAGCAGCTCACATTGCCCTGAGTATTATGAGGTCATCTTACGCGATGCTCGGCAGAAGTTAAACAAGTCATCAGCATCTACTTTATCTTGACTGGATTAAGAATCCAGCGCGAACGCATCGTTCCATCGTGCCAGCCATTGGGTGTGGTCCGGAGCGCTGGCTCCCTGGGTAGCTGACATTGAGAAATCAGAGAATCTCTTGGCTCGCCGTGGCACAGCGCTGGAAGCTATCAATTTAGCTTAATGTGGTTGATGCTTTCAGATTGTATGCTGTTTATGTTTATGTGCTGCTGAACATTGAGTGAATCTTTCGCTTCGTGAATGTGGGCGAGAGCAAGGGATGTTCCCTGTGTCAAATTGTTAACCTTTGACACTGCACATTACATTACATTTTACGAAGCAATCAAATGAAGCTTTAAGAAAAACATCACATCATGCTTTTCTCTATTACAGAAATGTGAAAAACAAAATCTGCGCGCACCTGCGATTGTTTTATTTGCCACCGCTTTCTCTGCCCACCGGTGGGCACCTTCCTCCCCCTAGCACAGGTGTGTGTGTGTGCCGTTCATCTTTTTGTGTGTAAACGGCCCCGTTACGGTTCGATTCGTTTCATTACGCTTCCGTTCCGTTTCATTTCTAATAAATATAGAAAAATAAAACGCACTGCCTGCCGTGCAGTCGTTGGACAGTAAATCGTTTCAGCTGGTCGGATGGGGGGAGATAAGAGAGAAAGAGAAAAGGTCCGACCCGAAAGCGTCACTTTGTTGTTTATTTGGTGAACTGTTTTGTTTGCTTTTGGTGGTGGTGGTGGTGTGTGTGTGTCGCTTTACCCGGTTTGCCCGGTTGCTGGTTGAATTGATTTTCCACTCCGGCTGACCCGGCAGGAGTGTCAAGGTATGGATACCGATACACGCTCATACACACAATTGGATCAAACCGCATTCCGCGCCGGAGAAGAGACGGCGGGCATTGTTGATTGTGTTTTGCTTCGAGTACAGCTGTATGGTATCGATAATAGTAAAACTAGGACACGTGCATTCCGCGGCTACAGGTTGAAAGATTAGTTTGTTTGTTTGTTTTTTATTGCTTTTTTGCTATTGGTAGTTGATAATTACAATAGAATGGAGATGCTAAACCCACACAGTTCTCGGGATTGGTTTCGGTGTAACGCTCTGTCCCGTTCCCGCAATGCTAACCGCTTTTGCCGCCTGCCGAACGGTTTATGATTGCAATTAGTGTTGCTTCGGTGCATTCGGCCACAGTCACAGCCAGGTGTGGTGGTTTGGAAAATAGAATTGTGTCCTAATGTGGTGCTCTACACCCTCAAAAGCGTTCACGGCGGGTCCGAGCGGTCGGATGTGCGATTGTTTTTCGCGAGTCGGCCACGGCCATACGGTTTGCAGCATCCATTGTGTCTGGTGGAGATGGATGGCACGTTCGTGGTAAAATAACGCAGTTGCCAAATATTGTTGCTAAAACAGTCTCAACTAGATTTCAAACACACTAACTAATGTTTGAAGTAAATAGAAAAAAATTACTTTTAAAGAGCTATTTTTTTTCTACTTATGTAATCATGTTCGATGACTATATTCATTGTACTGTGGATCCGTTGCCATTCAATCGAATATATTTGTTTGCGTGTTTCTTATGATTTAATTATTTATTTGAATTTCTTGTTTATTTCATTTTTATATTGTTAATTTATTATGTATGTCTTTAACGTCGTACTTTTATATTATTTATTCATCATTCGGATATAAACTTAAAGTGTTCTAGTAAAACATAAAGTTTTCTAATCCTTTTGCTTATGATGAACGAACATTGAAGAGGTTTAAAACCCTGAATAATTACATTTAACACTTCTTTGACGTCGTGATCGATTCTGCTGGTGAATTAAACCTAGTTGAAAATGCATCCAATCCGTTCATTCGCCCTTCCCCGCAAGGTTGATGAAAGCTTTTTCAGCATAAACGTGTAGCGTGAAAGCGTTTGCCATCCGCCAACTCCCCCCAAAACCTGCCCCGCGGGAACATAATTCCACAGTGGGCGTTCGAAAACTTCAAATGAAATTCAATCAAGTGTGCGGTGCACTTCTTGCGCACTTTGCCTCCTCCCTCAAGAGACCCGCAGACCCGGTAGGCGATCGATAAAATGCACCACGGTTCTAGGATGCAAGATGCACGAAGGCTGAAGCTTCATGCCGGGTATAGCAAGCGTATGAAAGGGATAAGTGCTAGAATCTGAGAACGAGAGACAAGAACGAGGAACTACTTAGCAAAGCGAGCGGATGAAATTATGGAAAATCTGTCGTGTTCCACCGGGCCGGGAGAGCTGTGTGTGGTTCACTCGCTGGAACGCTCGCCGGAACGTGTTAAATGATGAATTTGTCCATTCCATTATTGTGCGGCTTGCTAATGCCCCGAGATAGCGCGGCTGTGTGAGGCTGTTGAGTCGAGCTCTACTGTGATTTGCGGAAACACGCACCGTGTGTAGTGTGCCTGATTGTCATTGCCCTTATCCGCCCCTCAACGGAATGGAATGAAAATGAAAATCGTTGGCATTCAATGGATATCGTCACTCATACTGCTTAAGCGTCAGTGTGTTTGTGCGTATCTCATGATTCTGATAGAATTCTTGCTTGAATGATCTTACCAACCCAGCAGCTCACCGCAGCGCAGTTTTGCACGATTCGCGTTGTGTAGTGAAATATTTATCCATTTGCTCTTTATCGCACACAGCGGCACCCCAGCATCCACGCTAATGGTGGGGCGGCGTGCATTTGACGCGCAATCAATCATCGCACTGGCGGGCCACACGGGTTGGTGACAATGTGCAATGGAGCTTTGAAGCGATTGAATAATGCCAGAGTCGGCTTCATAAGTGGTGTACCATTTTCCATTTTGTGCTGGTGCTTTTGTTCGGACGCTTTCGAGGGGTGTTGCTTGACGATTTTTTTAACATTTCCGCGTGGCTGCGACCAGATAAATTATCCAAGATGAGATGATGAAGGGAAGTTCATGACACTGATTAGAGGAAGGAGTAAGAACAGTGAATTAAATCGCATGGCATTATTTAGCAGGACAGGCAAAACAGAACACTTAAAATGCAATGTATTTGCTCTCTCATTTAAAATCATCTGTAAAGCGCAATGTATTTTACGGTCAACAATTAAGCCACATAATTACACCAATTATTAACACCGAATGCATCCCAAACGGGCCGACCAGCGAAGTTCATTACTATGCAGGCTTACATTGTCCTACCGTGAATAACCGCCGCTCATGAGATACAGTTCAGGTGGTGCATATGGTTCCTTTTTTGCGATCATTATCGCAATGTTTTGCAAAATTGAATAATTAATTGTGCCTGCCGCACACGCAAAGGTAAATTTATTAAAGCGATCCTACCGACAACGAGCCCAAACTTAATTAAAGACCGTTTGGAAGCGTGCAAATGGGGCGTACACTTGCCTTTTGTAAAATTTACCGACATGCCAAACCTACGGTACTGGCTCTTGGCTGCAGCACGCTTGTCGCTTCACTAACTAATAGGTTTGGAAATTAATTTTTGCTACATCTAGACGGAACTATAAACGAATAGAAATTGTATTATAAAGCTCATTTCGTGTTCTTGTGCTTTTGTTTTACTTTTAACCTCTGCGGGACCTCCAAAATGAAGCTATAATGTATCTTGAAAAGTGAAGAGCAAGCAGCGAACCCCTGTGACAGTGGCTACGGTTCGTTTGACTCTCGAAAAGATAAGATTAGGTTGATTCGCAAAGTGCCAACCATACCCTTCTCTAGTGTGACAGGAAACGAATCGTCTCGAGTCGGAAAAGCCACAAGGACAACACGGGTTCGTTTTCTTCTCAATAGACCGTAGGAAAAAAATGGAAAACTGCAGAAAGACGAGTGTGTGCTAATGACCACCATACCAGCTTCATTAATACGAAACACCACTGCTTTCTTGTGTGTGTATGTTTGTAAACAACCCTCCACGCCAACAGTGAGAAAATGAAGCACAACACGAAGCAGGACCTCACGAAATTCTTGACCGCACGAAAACCTTGGCCTCCTGCCAGCGGGCGTAAATGGAGCCCTGCTTTATTTTTAGCTCCCCCCCTGCTCGTTTGTGCCTGCCCGAACGAATGCCTTTGAAGCAGTTTCGTGGTGCAACTAATTCACTCCCTCGGCCGATTATCTGTCGATGTGGGCCCGCGGAAAATGGGAAACCAGCACGAAAAGCAGGAGTTCAGTACGATATGAATGGAGTTGCATGATAGTGTTGCTGCCGTGTGCCGGTGGTCAAGGCTCTGAACGGTCAAGCACCGGTTCGCCTTCGGGCTTGCCTCAAAGGTTGAACGCGCAATTAACTCGCTCTGACCGTCAACTCTGTCAAGCCGGTGAGCCTGAATGGTTCAACGCCCAAGTGGTGGTGAAAATTTGCTCCTTTTCTTGGTGGACAAATAGACAATTTCTGTATTAGGGGTTGGGAAACTCTGCGTTTGATCTCTTCGGGTTATTATTTAGTCGTTTCAAAATTGTATTCTGCATCACGCACATTTTCAAACGCTCTTATCCTCTAATATTGTCTTTCTCTCTCTCGTGTTTGGTTTTCTTCCGATACAGGCGCCGAGCACAGCAGCTAAAGGTAGCGAAACAGAAGGAAAAAGAATGGCTGAAAGCGCAGCGCAGCCGGGACCGGATGGGGACACAGACGTCCTCCTACAAGCGACACATCACGTTCGAGGACAGTGTCGTACTGCTGGAGGCCGCGGCACGGAATGACATTGCGGAGGTTAGTATTCGCTATGCTCTATGGGCTATTGAGCAACGCGAAAAAGCAGTTACCCATTACCCTAATGCAGCGGAGGATGAAAATATGTAGAGTATTAACACAGAATCGAAATCTGTTTGTCCTAGGACTTAATTAAAAAGGAGTGCCATTTGGGATTTCCATTCAACTCTTTCCAAACTAATTTTTCACAAAGCGACGAACAGAATTGGCGAAACTTTGTCTACCGTCAATGTTTTCTCTGACATTTACAAAACTAGTTTTCTATACCATGAGACCAATTGCTAGAGAAGGTTTTCGCCCAAACGAATCCTTTTTTAAAGTTTTGTCTAGTGCGATCATTTCCTTATCCCATGAAGATTTCGTTCCCGTTATTATAACTCCTCTTTATTTGAAAACTTTTCCAAGAGCTTTAGACGAAATTGCATCCATAAAAAACAATCTTCTCCGCGGTGGTTGTATTACTTTTTCGTACGAGATGCCTCTCTCTGCAATCGCTTTTGGATGGGCAAACTTTTTCCTATCCCTACATTTGCGCATGTTTTGGATGGGTTCTGGAGAATCAGAAACATCTTACAAATAAAAACGACTACAGACGAATACAAACAACGCGCTGGGCTCGATTATTCAATTTTCGTTGAATTAATGCCGCTCCAAGAAACGTGTGTGTGCTAAAAGCCTAACGCCATTAGAAGCAGACTCTTTGCGTCTATGGCCATAACGTGAGCTTGCAGTTTCACCATAAGCTCGTAAGTGACTTCTTCTGTAGTAATGTCTTATGCTGACAACTCGAATTCGTACGTAGCGAAAGCTTGGCCTTTCAGTTGCATTCGCGAAGCAGGAAATGTTTGAGAATTGGCTGTGGATCCTTTAAGAATGAGGTCACTGAATCACTTCGGCTTGGTTGGCGTGTGTGTGTGTGTGTCTCCCTGGACTCTATCCAGTACCATTCCGGGTCACATCCGGTTGCTATTAGTCAGGACACCGTTGGCCGTAGATTTGTAGTTTGTATTGCGCTCCAAAATGTACCACATGCAATGTGTGACATGTTCCACATTCGGTGACCTGAACCATGCTGCCCCAAATCGCTTGAACGTGTCCAGCACGCCGGTACGTTTACTAGGTTAGGTTGAGTTTGGCGCTCTGCAAATCATGTATCATCCGCTGGTCGTTTGCGCCGGGCTCTGTCGGTAGGTGCTGCAGTAGTGTGCAAAATGACCTTTTCCGGTTTGCCTGCCAGGACAATGTGTACACCCCAAATCGAGTACACGATTTTTTGGTCAGTTGTCACGCGAAGTTACAGCTCATGACGTAATGTTGTAATTCGGTTTGCATACCTTACAGGCGCATCGCATTCTTTCCGTTACGTTCTGCATTGTTAATGATGGCAAATGGGCAGCAATCGTTGCCGCTTAAGCCTTGCCGAAAAGGTTTCATTTGCCGCCGTGTCCTTTAGACTTTCAGACAGTATCTTTTGCTCTCGGTATCATTTAGTCATGAAGTGTCAAATGAGGCCAACCACTATGTGCATGCGATACTTAAGTGAATCAACCCATCTATTTGCATATGGAAACTAGCAAACGAAAGACAGGAAACTAAAAAAGAAACTCATCCTGACGGACAACTCGCTACGTATCTGACCCTTTTCTTTCCGACCGCTGAAGGACCTCATTTGAATACGATTCGCAATGCTAATCGACCGTTAAGACTACTCGGTTATTCGGTAACGGGGTAGAAGTACGTGCCGTACTTACTAAAACGGCGCGCGTGTACCACAGCCAAACTGCTTAATTTCCAGCCACATTCGTTTGCGGTCGTTTTTACAACCAGCGCTTGCAAGAGCGCAAGATGCAAGGCGATGTTTGTCAAATAGACATACCGGCAAGCACCACGAATCCCGTACCGCCCACCGAACCGAAGGTCGAACTGCTTCCTCTCCTGCCACAAATGAAGTAGTTTATTTTGCTAAATTTTACTACCCAGTATCACCACAACCATTTACTGCAGGCCGGAGAGTCAGCGGTGCTATAAAACTGCAAAGTAATGGGGCAGTAAATAGTGTAGAATCTACGCTAGAAAGGGCTAGAGCGGCTTAGAGAGGATGTATGTTAGTGGTGTTGTTACAGTAAATGTTTCACTCAGCGCTAGCGCGAGATGGTTAGGTTTCAATGTACTTAAAATTAAGTAGCTTTAAGAAGATAAACTGATATGTAAAGCTTATGCAATGCAATTGAAATTCTGATATATTACGTGGAATTGTAACGAACAGTAATGAAACCATTGTCAGTATGACAGCAACCCTTCTAACCTTGAAATATCATCCACCTTGACCAGCCGCAATACGTAACCACAAGCAAAAAGTATAAAACACTCTTTTGCCTCGTATTTCACCCCATGAACTTAACCCTGATACCCATATTCGTTAGCGAGAAATCAATAAACCCACAAACAACACTTCAAACCCACAATACGTCACCGAACGCTATCCCTAGCACAGTCTCCGGGGACACAATACAGCTCACCATAATTCGTGCAAGTGCCGTTAAAAAGATGATACTGAATCCTCCCCTCTCCGCATGCGGGATGTCCCGGAAAGCATAGTGTATATTTTTCACTACCATCCAGCAAGCCGCAAGCACTCGGAGGACTCTGCGAGCGGAAGTGAAAGCTGTGGCCCGCAGGGAACGGTTTAAATTTACAGGATGGGAAATAAATTACTTTCGCTTCGTTTCATCAACTCCCGCTGGGATCAATTCTGTTCCGACTATTGGGACGGGAGGGACAGGAAAAGGGGAGTAGCACTGGGATGAAGATCACACCGCCACCACAACTGACAATCTCCGGTTGATGCCGGATCTGAAATAGCTCTTCATATGGATGGGTCAAGCTCAAGGGAGATGAGGTTTGCAATTTTGCAGACTTCCTATTAAATCGTTCGAATGTGGGAGGCTACTCCACCGCGTCCGTGCCACTGCCTAGGACGGATGGACGTTTAATCGGATAAGCCTGGGATGAGTGTGAGACTCTACTATTAATTATCGCATTCGATGAGATTTAGTCGTTGTTTTGTGGAGCGCAAGCAGCGTTAGAAAAAGCATGGGAGCCGATTGACGTCTGATATGGACATTAAGTACCTCATCCATGGGGGCGGCGTTGGACATAAAAGATGTAGAACTTCTGCCATAATTAACCATCCCTTATTTTCCTAAGATTGTAAGCAATTCGTTGGAAATTATTAAATTCTGACTACGACTTGCTTTTAATTCGTCCTCACTGAAGTGCTGGATATAGTCGTATAAAGCAAGACTTTAAGAAACTTATTCCGGGAAGCCAGTACTGCCGAGAATTGCCAAGTTTTGTCACACTGTGACCGAGTGGGATAAAACTGTATCCCATGACCAAAAGGGAAAAACTTCTTTCGATTGCACCACAGCAAAACTCCAATTTCCAGTACGCGCTCGCATGAAATATAACCCGTCTGACAGTAACAATCTGGGCAACGTTCCGGTTTCGAGTTTTTGTTGCCATTCTCGTGCTGCTTCCCGATGGACAACGCAGAAATGAACAAACACTTCAGCGAAGAAGAACAAACACTACTCCCCGCCAGCTGCTTGGTTCCGGTTTCGGTTCCGGCCAGCGTTAACTTGAGCTCTTGCAGTTCTCATATGTGCTTAGCTGTCTTTCCGCGCTGCTCTGCACAGATGGACTCGGTGCGCTTGTTTAGTGTGCTGCTGATGGCAAAGGATAGTAAAGCTAACATTCTTGACTTTGGAAAGTAACTCTGCTCGTCCAGTTCTCCCCCGGTGTGACCTTCGCTGAAGGGTTAGAACGTCCTTGGACACAAACAGAAAGGGATAAAGTAATACAGCAGAGAGCAGCAGCTTGTGTACATCGTTGCAGTTCATGAACATCAAATCCAAACGAATGCCAACGAACTATAATAGTGTTGATGATGATTATGATGATGATGGTGATGATGATGTAATGTTGGTTAGTATGGGAATATTTCTTTGCAAAGGAACAGGACCATTGAAACTTGAGTACCTGATGAGTGGTCATTATCGAGTATGGGAAATGATACTTGCATCCGTTTCCGTTCCCCTCCGGCCAGTCATGATTACTTCCGGCCAAAGGGCGATAGAGTTGGTACGAAGTAGAACGATGCCTTGCTGAATCCTTTTTTCACTCTCTCTCTCTCGCTCCCTCTCTCCTTTTCGTCACTTATAATAACGCTCTTCCTATCCTTCTTTTCTAGGTGGCAAAACTGCTCCAGAAGGGTGTCACACCGGATGCAACGAACATGGACGGACTGACGGCACTGCATCAGTGCTGCATCGACGACAACGCCGAGATGCTGAACCTCCTGCTCGACTACGGTGCGAACGTGAACGCGCAGGACAGCGAGCGGTGGACGCCGCTGCATGCTGCCGCCACCTGCGGCCACTTAAATCTGGTCAAGATACTGATAGCACGCGGCGCGAACCTGCTGGCGGTAAACGCGGACGGCAACATGCCGTACGACATCTGCGACGACGAGGAGGCGCTCGATTACATCGAGGCGGAAATGTCCAAGCGGGGCGTCACGCAGGAGCTGATCGACGAGACGCGGGCGGCCACCGAAACACAGATGCTGCACGACCTGCAAGACATCGCCCTGCAGGGTGGCGATTTGGAAATACCCGATCCGCAGGGTGCCACGCCGGTAAGTGTACAGGGCGGATAATCTGTGCGAATGGCGTAGAATATTAGATGAACTACGGTGGTTTTTGTTGTGTCTTCTCTCTCCACAGCTTCACATAGCATCCGCCAACGGGTACACACGGGTCGTCGAGTTCCTACTGGAGCATCACACATCGACTGATGCTGTCGATAACGATCTCTGGACACCGGTACATGCCGCTGCCTGCTGGGGTCACGTAAGTTTCTCTCCATCCTTTCCTGGACCACGTCTGAACAGGCGAAATAATGTCATCCTATTCGTTCGTATCATTGTAGCTGGAAGTACTTGAAATGCTTGCCCAAAGTGGAGCCGATTTGAATGCCAAAAATAAGAACGACGAAACTCCTTCCGGTGAGTTTGGGAAGACGCAAATTAATTACCCGCCCCGAATGCCCCCCAACTGACCCTTTTGCGTTTGGTATCCCTTTTTTTAGATATTTGCGAAGATCCAGAAATACGAGAGCGAATAGAGCAGCTAAAGACGGAACAGGAGAGCAAGCGGTTAGCGGAAGCGCAACGCAAACGTGTCCGGCGGTCGCAGAGCAACAACACGAGGTCAGTTTTGTGCGCACACGTGTTCCGAAACTCGTTTCGGAGTCGTATTGCTCAACTCCCTGTGGAGAGTGCATACTTGAACGGCGGAGAATTAGACAAACCAGTGCCTATTCCCTAGTGATAATTTGAAGTAGAATTAAAAATAAAACAGCTGCATTGCTTACTATAAACCCCCCCACGGGTAGATAATCCGATTAGAACGTAAGCAAATTGTTTGGACAAAGTTTTGCCTTTAGCTTGATGTGCAGGATACCAACTACCGTTTGCCGAGTGATGATAGATCCCTTGAGAATTCAACCGCCGGGAAGTAAAGTTAAGATATCATGTTCACACCGCCGTCTGATGTCGGTAGTGGTTCCGTCTCCCTCCCCTCAAAAACATGCCATAAAGTTAGTTGTAATCCTTTCGCCGTTGAAAACCACAAAACTAAATTGGAAAACGCTAGCAGCGTGTGTCGTGCGCTCTGCCAACTACACAGAAACGACGTACTAATGCGTTTTGCTGTTTCCCGCAGGGCACAATCCGTGAGACGAACATCGCTGCGTGATAAGGGACTAACGACCAAAAAGGATGCGGTGGAGGAGGCTCGCTTCCGACTACAAGCGCAAGAGGTAAGTTTCGTTGCGGTGAACTTGTATGTAAGCTGCACACTCACACACAAAAACCGGCCGGCACACACAGAGCCTAAGAAGCTGTAGCAGATCACTAATGTATCGTAGCAGTTGAAGTAGAAGAGGAAGAACAGTTCACGAAACAATCTATGGCGTAAAACTCAGAAATTTGGCTCTTGGCAAGGCGTTGTAAGGCGTTTGGGGCATTCGGGTATTTTCCCCTCCGAGCAGAAGTAATTAAATTTTAATTTTCTGCACAAAAATTCTCTCGTCTTTCGGCAACCGGAATGAGCCATTGTTGAGGGCTACAGAGGGACGATGCCAGTACGATCCGAAGGGGGAACGCAAATTGTGCTACAGCTTAAAAGTTCGTAAGCCCTTCGACCCAGCACAAAGTTTGCAAAGTCAGCAATGCTGATTCAATTCGTGCTGCGTGTAACCGTTCCTGCCCGGTGTCATCGACCAAGGATGAAATCGTGGAAAACTTTGGTTGTCTGTAATAAAAGCGCTCTCCGGCGTGTAAACCAGCAGTCAGCCCCAGTTTAAAGGCACATTAAACAACGGAAAGCGCAAAGCAAACGGTTACTTGTTGTAGTGTCGATCGTTAAGATAGGACTGAGAGATGGTTGTGAAGTTTGGTTAGCCTGATTGTGTGCACGGAATTTGAATGAATGTAATCCTACCATTTTTGTAGCAAAATACTGTTTACGCATACTGAATGAATCTGAATGAAAGAATTTAAACATTGAAATTGGATATATCTAGAAGAAAAATGAGATGAAAATAGCTTTTCCAGCACTGACACAAAACCAATTGATCTGATTTGTTGATAAATCCTCATATTGATAATCCCAAAGCTTTCATTCAAATGCCAAAAACATCGTTATGTTGTCACAAATGCGACACATGCGCTTACTCAGCTGAAAATGACTCGTACCCTCGTATGATCAAAAATTCAATTTACACCGCTGCATGTGACATAAACGGATTAGTGAGGCAATGACCATTCTCACGAAACAAAAGCCACAGCACGTCACACGGGTGTGGGAAACTGCATTTTACGATTTGAGTAAGGGATAGGAAAAAGCTGTTCAATTTCGAAATTGAACTTTTTTGAACCCGTTCACAGTGGAAGGGCCCACTTCTATAAACTTCGATACCAGTCGATAGCTGATGCTTCAATAGCTCTAAGCCTTCCAGCTAGAGCACATTCAATATGGATGGTAGTGATTAGTGTACTGACGAGTGCCAGCCAAGGGGACAGTGTGATACAGGGACGCTAGTTTTTGCAACTGTGCTAGAAATCAACCAATTCCGACCTGATCTCCGGTGCATCGGAAATAGAAACGGGACTGAATAGGTGCCGACAGTCAAAAGACAGCATCAAAAGCACCTTGCCATTGCTTCCAGCGATAGCGTACGTACCGACCGGCACTGCCATTCGGCATTCAAGAAGATATGCACTTAAATCCTCTGACCAGCGGTGAGAGCTTTTCACCTTTTTTGCTGCGGGAAGTTTGCTCTAGGAAATCATGCTTCACCCTACACCTTCAATCTCTTTACTCCGCGTAGTGCTCTCTCTCTTGTTTTTTTTTTAATAGAATTTGAGTACACCATTAGAACCACTTCCCACTGCTTTGTTGCCGTTAGTTTGCATAACTTTTTGATTGCTGTACTGTCGACGCCCAGGTTTATGTGTGTATGTAGGTGACTTGGAGGTGGAAAATTGAAATCGTCTGCCGCTTTATCGCACTGGACGCGGCCAAAAAGCGCTGGGTTGAAAAACGTGTTCGGCTAAATTTTCCCTTCGGGGCACCGCGCTCCGTACGACTTAAATGCAAAAAGCAATCAAAAGTTTTTGAATTATGATACAACGCAAGGCTAGGGGGTGCCATTTTTTGGAATGGGGATAGGAAAATATGCTCTATTATTGGTGAGGTTGCAGCAGCGTACATATACTTCCGCCCAGTCAACCGGCGAAGCTCTGTTTCGGGAGAGAGCAAAATGTATCGGAAAAATGCTGAATAATGAAACAGTACGCAATTAACAATACGCAGCAATGGTGGTAAAATGGTAATGCTCGAAAAGTATAGAATAAAAACTTTACCCATAGCAGTGGGGTTCGGAGTGGAAGGAAAATGGCGAACGAAACGTCCTGTGCGCCCTTTCGCAGCGTGGTCTAATTAATTTATCACTTTCAATCGAGCAACGTTTGCTTTTTGTTGGCGTTCTGATCTGGCCGAAAACTTCCTCCTTTTTGTAATTTACGGTAGCAATCTGTTTCGCATTTGCTATGGAAGTTTTGACGAACAAATTGAACTTTAATTTGTCAAAACAATAGACGCGTTTTTTGTTGTCGTCCACGTGCATGGCGTTCACTGTCAATTGCAGATACGGTTTGATTGGAATAGCAATGTTTCTGCTGCTGACAAGTGATGGTTGTTTCTGACTGTTGCTCCCTACTGTTACGCATCTTTGAAAGCGATTGAATGAAAAAAAGACCAAAGCAATGGATATTGAAATCATTTACACAATCGCTTAAACTGTTTTACTACTTACTTTATCAAAACTTATCAATATGCTCTATATAAATGTTCAATTGCAACTATTTCTAAGCGAAGGGGAACGTGGTAACGCTCGCTGAGCACCGCCTAAAGGGCAATCCACCCCCTCTCGTCGCAAGCTTTGGTTCCAGTTCAGTAGACTTTTGTGAACTTTGACGCAGAACCCTATGCCGGTGTGTTGGGTACGCTTCAATGCATTCCAACCTCCTCCACCCAAATGGTGAATGCATGATTGATGATGACCATTTTTTTCGCCTAGTACTGATCGATTCAATCAGTAGTGCCTTGGCACAACAGACGGCGGTAAATGTAACATGCGCAGGCAATGTTGGTTTTGTTTTGTTTGCCGATTTCCGCCTGAAAGTAGGAAATGAAATGATTCGCGAAGGGGACAGGTTCTTCTGTGTAGCCAGTGCCTCTTCTGCGTATGTGAAGGGCCGGGTGCCCAAGCGTTCCGAAGCTTTTTAATTATCACAACGTGCCCCGATCGGTGTTAATAGCTGGTCTGCGTTGCTTTCGCGAGTGCGCGTTATCATATGGGTATGGTTTAGTGTAGGGGCTGCTATTAATCTATGTACGCAGTCGAGATATTCCGCTCGCATTAACATTGTTGCACGCTCTTACCGCTTGTATGGTTTTTAGCGCACGTTGTAAAACATTCAGCTGAAGCTGAATTTGATTGGACCGCCGTGTACAGCGTGTTTTGAAGCAGGAATGCATTTTTTAAAAACAATCAATGTCTCTTTAACTGCATTCAACAATGTTGTACTTATTCCATTGCTTCGATGGTATAGCAATGACCTTCAATTCACAATTCACTTTCCTTTTCAGTTTATTGCCGCCTAGCTTTTAGATACCTTACTTTCATTAGTGAGTCTAGTTTTTACATACGAACTGGTCATTATCAAGTGACTACCATCAAATTGTTGGCGACAATTTACCCTACTGCTTGAATTCTTTGTAATATTAGATGCACCCGACTGGCCATTTGCAAAGCGATTTATAATTCTTTGTGCTTACAAATTGGAATCTCTTTTTAAGCTACGTCCTTCTTACCACTGACGCATCTCCTGCCGTTAGCAGCTTTACCCAAACTGCAACGCTACAACTGGTGGGCGCAAATGCGTCACTTCTTACCCGACGAATTGTGCAAAGTTTTCCACTTAGTTCGCCAACCTAGAACCTTCTCGCTGCCAAAACTTTCTCGCTCTGCTTTGCAGCTCTTTGGTGCAACGGTTTCAACAGCGTCCGAGGCGTACGCGGGCACGCATGGCACTTCCGGTGCAGCGGCCGTTGGTGTCCCAAATTTCTCCCCGCGTCGTTCATTGCACTGTGTGCGCGCGCGCCAAGGAAACATCTTCGATCGATAGCTTGCGCCCGCAATTAAAGCCATTTTTGTTGTGTTCAGTGCGTGACAGGAAGGAAATTGCAATTGCAAAATGCAAAAAGTTTCACGCTGCTGTTTGTTTCTAATTGGATTGCATTAGGGGGGGAGGCTGGCTAGGTTATGGTCGAGATTAGTGCGTGGTGGCTGGCTGGCTGGCTGGCTGGACTGATGATTAGGATGTGCCTTTGAATATCGCACTCACACACAGACACACACATTGCATAATGGCGTTATGTCAGAGCGGGGCGGCATGAAGGCGTAATGAAAATGCACATGAAAAAATAAGACACCAAAACAACTGGCGCTTATCGTGCTTTACGTGCCATTACATACACGATTTAATAAATAAATTTACAACAACAAAAACAGTCCATCATCACCCACACGGGCCTCAAAAAGGGAAACGTGCCCCTCTAAAGGGTCTACGTCCGGCTTTTCCCTCCCCATGCTGCGTCTCTGTCGCTTCCGAATGCAACTTGTGTTTGGAGCGGACGGACGCAAGTGCAACACGCACCCACACTTGTTGAGGCGTGTCGAGAAAAGGGGGAAAACACACACACACACACACACACAAAACAATCCCCACCACTCCCTTAAACACGGCCATCGTGCGCACATCGAACTTGCGTCGCGTTTTTTTTTTCTATTCGACGCGTTCGCTGTTGGTGTTTTTCGGTGATCGGTGCGCACCAACACGATCGCAGGGTGGTTTGAACAACAACGCCTTAACTTTTTGCATCACATTATCAGCCAGACCCAACCCGCACCCGCACAGCCAAGAAAAGGAAATCTCTAGTCCCCGCACACACGCACACATACGTGCATAAATTCGCCCCTCGTGTTAGGTGGGGAAGGATGCGCAAAACTAGCAGCAAAGGGTAACGAAGGCGGTGCGGCTCACTGGAACGCCCACCCTCCCTGCCACCCCACCCCCCACTGTTTGAAGCCAAAAATTTCCATCGCCACCGAAAATCGGCTGCAAGCGCGCACGGCTCCGGCAGTGGCGAGTCCGGGGCGTTGCGTTCAGTTCACAGCCAACGCAGTGGTCCGTCGCACGTGCGTGATCCGCGATTTGGAGCGTCGCGTTTAGGGATTTCGCCCCTCATTTGAGTGTTCGTGTGTGTTTGTGTTTTTGGCGCGCTCTTTAACTCGTCTATAACAAACAACAAACTACAGAGCTACAGAAGAAAACAAATGCCCGTTCCCCGTTTCACTTCATTCGACGAGTGACTTTGACGAAAGTGGTAAAGTGTTTTAGAAACGGCCCTAGAAAGATGGGCAAAATAGGTTGCGATTTGCAAGATTTTGTGCCTGTGGTGTGTGTTTTTAGAGTAAACCGGATCTGATAAAGCCAAATTTTAATAAATTTGGCCAAGAGATCCACTCAGCGACACAAAGTTACATTTAAGTGTTGTGAAATAGTTAGCAAAACCTATGAAAACAAAAACAAGGCATTCATAATTCTGTTATATGACGGTGATTACGTGTGATTAAATGTGTTTGTTTGTAGCGCAAACATTTTTATACAAAATTGGGTGAAACCAAATAACAATAATAACAGCAAGCGACGAACCGCTCGAGTGCGAAGAATTGCAATTTTCTGATAAGATAAAGGTCGGCAGCCGTTGAACCGGTGCAAAATATTCGCAATTTTTGTAACTTCCATTGCGCCTGTGAAGTAGCACGCGTGTTCATCTGTTGCTAATGAAATTACAGTCGCGAAAAGCTTCTTTTTTTCTATTTCTGTGAAGTAAAAATGCCCTTCAAGCTACTGCTGGGTGGGTTTTGTGTTCGGTTTTTTACTTCCATTTCCACCCATTTCTCGACTGTGCTTCATCAAGCGAAATTATATTACGCTGCGAATCTGTAGCCTAAAACTTCTCGAACCTATCACAGCAAAAGATCAATGTCAATTGAATTGTATTGTTTGGCGGCGCATTTTCGCCCACCATCCGGCCCCGAAGCGTTTTGGATCATTGATTCGATTCATTTGCGTAAGAATGCTGCCCTTTTTTGCCCGCCACAGGGGGGACGAGAAGTATTGATTTACAGAATTGTGTGATCAAGCGAACGTTTAATGATGGCACCCCGACGGGGGAAAATCTTTGCATTCGATTAATAAGATTATGCGCACGGTGTCGTCGCTTCTTCTATTAATCAGCGCGATCGAAACATTATTAAATCAAACACTCCAATGAAGAGGGAAAGATTATTCGATTATTTTATCCTCGTTGCGATGAAATCATCTTCTTTCGGACGAAACTGCAACACACAAGGGCAGCCGGAGGCAGTCACAAAACACCTCCCTTTTGCCTACATCCAGCTCAAACCTTAATTGCGAACACAAAGCTTCATCTGTCAACACGCGCTGGCGCTGGCTTTATGTTAGCAATCCTAAAAGACCCCCCAAAAGCACTTTTCATATACGTTTGTCCCCAAAAAAGGAACGAGCAAAACATAACATTTTAAGACCGACGTTTGATGCGTTTTTCCTGCGGCGTTTTCGTGCTGGGGCAGACTTCTTTGAAGTATCCTCTTCACCGACACCACCACCGCGTCAAGTGTGATGAAGGTTTTCGGTGCTGTTTGAAATGGAGCTAGTGGTTTCCTCTGTGATGTAGCTGTCGCTTAAAGCTAATGTAGCCTTTTTTTTTAAACGGAATCCATCTACGGTTACGAACAAGAGATTCCAATGGATATTCAACAGAAGCCAGTCAAATCGCATGCAAACGAACCAAACTGGTTCCCTTAAAGTTTATAAAAATGTCAAACAAATAGGGAGGCATTGTATGAATATGTTGCTGCTGCTTGTCCATATAAAGTTAACAAACAGCGCAACGAATTTCACAACGACCCCGCCCAAAGCACACTGACCCTTTGTGGTGCATCCGCAGGGAAAATCAATCACTTGCAACTTGTTCCGCTCCCTTCCCTGTCTCTCTCTCTATGAAAAGCGGCTTGCGATCGTAGGACGGACAGCGTTGAACGAACGAATAACACGTACCTTAATCGAGCCTTTATTGCAAAACATACCCGCCCACACCGCGTTGGAGCTTTTAATTGTGTTTCAACGCACTCACTCACACATCGAGCGTACTGCAGGGGAAGCTTTTTAGTGCAAAAAACTGCAAGCATAGTGTTCCATGCTCTCCCCATACAGTGGCTGGCTTATTCACGGTCAATTATCACATTAAGCTTATGCAGTGGACACTTTATGCTCCACTACTAGCTTACGAGTTTTTCATTTTACACTTCCAACCCAAACTTTAGACGCTCTAAAGTCCAAAAAAAAGTACCTTTATTTCTTTGGTCGATGTTTCATGAACAACAACAATACGATCGCGATCACCCTTAGCGTGATCACACTTAGCCTACACACCCAGTCACGCACGCATGCCTGCGTAGATTTCACTTTCTGCTCGACGTGTGCGGCCTGACGGGGGTGTTGTTTGGGTGCGTTATGTTATGTTTAGGGCGTACTTTTTTCTCTCTCTCTCCCTCTAAATAATGTGCAGTTTTTATGTGCAGCATTTATAAATAATTTTTCCTCTTCACACACCTTTGCCGACCGAAACTGTCGATAAGCGTTATAAGCTTGGACGTAATAGAACGAAGGTTGATGTTGTAGAGGAAGTGTCTTTTCATTTCATTTTTGAAATGTCTATATGATTCTTGTTTTAAAGCTTATTTCATTCCTACAATTTTATAACATACTGGAAGTGATTGGTTTATTATTAAATAAAATGAGACCTCAACCCATCACCAAGCATATTGCCCCAATTAAATAATATATTTAATTGCAAAAAAACGCCTCTAAGCTCATACACTCTTCCCGCGACGCCACTAACACGACACAAACACCTTCTAGAGGACGTCCGTTAGCCATACGTACGTGTTAGGTTGTTAAGTGCCTCCACACACATACCCACATTCCAATGGCGGTGATGATGATGATTATTATTTTAAATTCCATTCCATTTTCGACACCCACTAATATACGCCCTCCAATTCTAGAAGGTCAGATCATACGTTTTTTTTTTTTATGGTTGGACACGGTTAGGCAGCTTACGACCCACTTCCGGGCGACGATTGGCGATGCTTTCGACCGTAAACAGCACCGACCCTCTGTGCTGTGCGTTGTGGGTGAAGCCTTTTTCCTTTCCTTTGCGGAACTGTTATCCATGTTTCCAAGGGTTTCCTGTGCTGTAATCAGCTCTGCTACACTTAAACAGTGGATCGTCATTTCCTACATTTTTGGGGGGGTTTTGTGTTGATTACTGGTTGACCAGTTAACGCCAAAAGCACGTTCACTTCCCTTTTTGTTGCAAACAAAAACGTATGTGGTTCGATCGACAAGACGTGCATTAAAATACAATTTTGCAGAGGAAATGTGTTGTGCTTTAGTTGTTGCCAATTCATTTATATTTCATTGTATTACATTGCAATAATAAAAACCTTGGACAGTAATGGGAAAAAAACATAAAAGCTCGTTGTTTAACGTTCCTCACCAAAAAATGTTTATCAAATTCCATTAAGCTACTCTTAAGTATCATCCGCTTTGTCGTCACTTTGTACCCAGGAGGAACGAGTGTTGCTCTTTTGCGGGGAAGGCAGCAAAAAAAACAGAGCTGCAGGCAAAAGACAATCTTCCTTCATTATAACTCCAGGCCAAAAGGCGTTGTGAAGCGTTATTGTGAGCGTTAAACAAAGATTACCTCCCGCGTTCCCCGCATTTATTATTAACACACACATACAGAGACACTCACCTAAAGCCCCAATTACGTGCCCTTGGCATTCCTTCTTCCATTGACTGGCCTCGGTGGCCTTTGTTCTCCTGCTCCGACGCTAAGAAGGTATAAAAGGCGAAGTTCGTATTATGCAAGAGACAAAAAAAAGATGAGTAGAGGCGAAAAACAACAACTTATTATCCTGCATTTCGTCACCCCCTTTTTGGTTTCGTGTGCACACAAATGTTCAAGCTCGATATGTGGTCAATAACTTGTGACCTCCCCCCGTAGCAGCCAAAATCACCAAAGTATGTAAAAATCGTCCCAGAAAAACGCACACCCGCCAGCGACACAGAATCATTTCCAAACAATCTCTCAATCGTCTTAAGAGGGAATGAAGCGAAAACGCAGACACATACACACAAATGCTCATACATAATCCATAATACGTGCATAAAGTTTTGCAAATCCGCATTGTTCGCATCTCCCGCCGGTTGAGGAGATGCGACCAGCGCGAACACACGATGGGGATATTGGTTTTCCAACCCAAGGAAAGTTCGTCGTCTCCGGCACAAGAGTGTAAAAGTTCCTTCAGAATATATTCCGTTAACAGAACGTTTCTCTGTATGTTTTTTTATTTATTATTTGCGCATTCAAATCAGTAGCTTTTACATAAAAACACAGCTTTTTGGAACGTTCGAACGAGCGAGGACATACCCGCGCGCTATTGAGTGTTGAGGAGTTTCCAGCGAACATTGTGTGACAAAGTGTTACAGCAATAAGAAAGCGAATCAAATCAGCGAACATTCCAAAGGGTGACACACAAGCAAAACTCGCAAAAGCAGCGGGAAAGAGAGGGATTGTGTAGTGACGGCGTGTGGTAAGGAGAGCCAGCTTTAAAATTAAGTCCAAAATGAGGCGCGTCTTCTATCTGGAGCGGGACAAGAAGCGAGACTCCACGCTGGACGATAGCATTATCGGGCTACGGTATCGGGTAGGTAGCAAATGGAGCAGCAGCAGCAGCAGTGGGCGCAACCAGTGCAAGGATGGTGTTCTAAAAATAATTAATTACCTTTTTTTTTAAATTATCCCTTTTTGCTGTCTCGCGTGTTCACTTTCGTCCTTTTTTTCTACAAAAAAGTTAATGAATTTATCAACATTTTGTTGTTGGATGTGCATAGAGGGGCAGCATTGCAGTGGCATAACAATAGATAACAAGCGCCCGTCATTTAATAATAGATCACCGGTTTTTTCATTGTTGGGTTGGCTGTTTTATCGTTCTTTCAAGCGGGGAGCGTCACTTTTTTTGTTCGCTGTCGTTGAACGAAGGGTTGAAGTTTAGAAGAGTTTATAAGTAGTAGTGCTGCAAGCCAATGCACACGACCTGTGGCAAGCAATGCATTAAAGCTTAACAATTTCAACAAAAAATGCTCTCTTATACACTGAAACACTCAAGTTCCCTCTTAAAATGGCAATATTTCTAACAATTTTTGGTTTTTTTTCTCTCTCTTTCTCTCTCTCTTTTCTCTCTCTTTCTCTCTCCCCATGTTCTCTTCCTTCCAGGGCTACACAACGCCGGACGGTGTGGCGGCCGCGACGGCCACGGCGACGACGGTCGCAACCGCAGCCGCGACAGCAAACGGTGACAATAACAATCAGTCATCGTCCTCCTCCGCCTCGGTTTCATCCACCTCCGTGCGCACTAACGCATCCTCCACCTCCTCCCAGCATGCCACCAACGCCACCATCTCCTCCACTGCTACTCCACCCTCCTCCTCCACTACCACGACCACCACGAGCACGACCGGTAGTAGCAGCAGCAACAGCACGAACAGCACGACCACCACCACCATCATCAGTAACGGCATCAGTAGCAATAACAATCATCTTCCCCCTCACCTGCATCACCACCATCACAATGGCAATGGCAGCCTGAACGGGTCCGCCGCCCATCTGATGAACAGTGTAAATAACAACAGTCTGCCGAATGGAGCCACGATCATCAATGGCGGTGGCGGCGGCGGTGGAGCCAACAACAGCAACCAGAGTGTGCGCCACATGAACAGCATCAACAACAACCAAAGCAGCAGCCTGCAGCGGCACCGGGCCGCCACCGGCAAGGGTTCCCCGGTGGGCGGTGGGTCACCGACCCTCAACCAGTACGATCGGCGATCGCCGGACGGTAAGGATAACGATGAGACGTACCTGATCGAGACGAAGGGGGGTGGTGCGTCATCATCCCCCGCTGGTGGTGGGGTGGGTCTAGTCAGCAATCATCATCCTCCTACTGCTACTGGCAATCATCACGCGGGTGGCCATCATCATCTGCACCATCACGGTTCGGTTAACATTCCAGCGTCGGCGGCAGCGGCAAACGGGGGCAGCGGGGGTGGTGGTGTTGCCACCGTTGCCGCGGCCACCAGCACCACCACAGCGGCCGAGGTGTACTCCACGTCCAACAGCGAGAATGGCAAGATCAACGTCCAGGTGACGGTCCTAGTCGGTACGTATGTGCGCTCTGCTCTCTCGGTTTCATGCTTGTTCCCATCATCATCATCATCATCATTTTCATACCCATTGCCTGCATTTTCCCTTTCCTCTTGCACGTCATCGATGTGTGTGTGTTTGTGTTTGTGTGAGTGTGTTTGTGTGTGCTTTTCAATTCTATGTTCTACTACCTCTCTTAAGCTCATCTTCTCGCCATCGTTGTGCTGCTTCCACATCCTTTCCCTCATTGCATGATCATGTTCATCGAATCTCACAAAAGCACAGCGAACAGATGAACGGGGTGACTTCCCTAGCACTGATTTTGATTGTGGTTGATCATGCCTTGTTTGAGAATCATGCTCTACAGGGTTGCTCAACCATTGAGTATGATACGGCTTCATTGAGGAAATTGAAGTGTTTTACCTAAACTTAATTTATAATGAATGGAAGTCATTGAAAAAAGATTCTCAAGTTCTATGAAATGCTTTGTTTTATTAAAATGTCGATAAAAAATAAATTTGAGGGAGTTCCTTTGAAGTGTTTGAAGCGCAAAAAAAAGGAAACAACAAGACAACTTAATGCTTACGAACCCTTCTCGTGTAACACAGCTCGTTATAATCATACGCTCACACGAAACACAAAAGAAAGTCCCAACCAGCAGCACCACCACCACGACAAGAATGTAGCGCGTCCTTTTTGGGAGGGGGGGAGGAATTCCTTTCCTTCTTTTTTTTCTATTCGCCATGTTTTTAGACCAAAGACTGGGCGTCTCCATCGTACTGCAGCAAAAGGGAAGTTGAAGGTTTGGGTCAAATTTAAAACGCTTTTATCATTGTTCTGTTTCGTTTTTTACGATCAATTGAATGTTTTACTCTTTTTTAATGGTTTGTTTTTTATTTTGTGCTGATTTTTCCTTGGAAAACTTCTAATTTTAAATGTATTTATAGCTTGTACGGAAATGTGTGTGTTATGTGTCTTTCATTTCCTTTTATTTATTTATTCTTTCCGTTGTAAAAAAAAAACAAGATTTCTAACAGTTTTTTCCCTTAAATTTATCCAAAAAAATGCCCTTGACTTTTACGCAATTGTGTTAACACGGCACTACGTTTCAATCGTCCGTTAAATTGAGTTTGTGAAAAGTTTACACTACACAAAACAAACCTTTGGTCCGATTTTTTTGTTTTTCTCGGGCAAAACATTAACAAAACTTTTATTTGCCGCATCCCTTCTTTTTCCGGCGAAAGGAACAGAGAAAAAGGGTTGCATTTGTTATAAGGGATTTATTGTGTTTTGTTTTTGCTTCAGCTCTCCTTTATCAACATTCCCGTGACGACCCGTTGTAGAGCAAAAGATTGCTGTAAAAGAATGGCATTTAATTAAGTGGACGCAAACAAATTAGGTGCACACTCTTTTTTGCTGGTTTTCTCGCGTTGATGTCATTGATTTTTTGAGCTTTTGTAAAGGAGAGCGAAATGAAGTGGAATAATTTGCATAGAATTTAAAGGAAGGAATCTTTGATTGCGCTTTGATTTAACGTTCGTTTGTATTCGCTGTGTCATTCATCCATTCCATGTTGCCTTCCCCTAAGGGTCCCAAGTGCGTACGCGATTCCTTATTAAACTCGTTCGTTCACCCATCCATTCCTCTGATAATAATACCTTGGTCGTCGTGCACACACTATATCTTAACCTTTTTCACTTTTCTTTCTCTCTTTCTCTCCCTTTCAACTGCCTCTTTCTCTCTCTTTCCTTGTTGGAACCCACATACACACAAACTATCTATTTTTTTTTCTTTCTTGCACTCCACTTTCCCATTTTTAACCAAAATTCATCCTTTCTTTCCGCTTCCTAATAATGTGTTGTTGTTGTATCGACGTTTACCCAAAACAAAAAAAACAAACAACGACAAATCTGGACGAACAATACAATTCCCCTCCCTACAATGTTCCCGATCCCTATATCCCCCGTCCCTTTCGCTCAAAAACCTGTACCAAAAAATAACACCAAAGATCCGTCTGTCGCAGGAACGCTGGCCGATCTGAAGAAGCACCGGTCGCAGAACCGCTCGAGCGTCAGCCCGGAAAATGGTTCCCTGCTGAGCGGTACGGCCCCGAGCCTGGCCGGCAGCATCGGTAACGGGGGCAGCACCACCCCGAACGGTGCGAACGGTGCGACGCCCGTGGAACTGTCGCTCGTATCGAACGAGCTGCAGCAGCATCACCATCACCATCTGCACCATCCGCAACACGCATCGCCCCATCTCAACAGCCGGCAGCAGCAGCAGCAGCAACACTATTACGGCGATGGCAGTGTTAACGGAACCGGAAACGGATCCCTGCACGGTTCGGTGGCGATCGGGGAAAGCGAAGCGGGCACACCCGGCGGCACGCTGTCCAAGTTTAGCGGCAACACCAGTGACGTGGTGAGTGACAGCACCCGCTCGAGGCGCTGTTGTGTGGTAATGTAAACGGGAAGGAGCGAAGAGGAATAAGGTGGCAGCCAGCAGAAGGAGAAGCAGGCACACACACGCATTCGGTTTGTGAAACTGTGCGCTTAAAGCGAGGAAAACGGAGCGAGTAACGCTTAGCGGAATGAGTAACGCTTGGCGCCATCTATGAAGCGCTAGAAGAAGCTGACAGTGTGTGCTGTGAGTTTCAGACAGCATGTCGTGGTGCGTGTCCGTGCTGTCTATCCAGCTTGCTGGTTCGAAGCTTCGCTAAAGATCAAATGCAATGCGTTTTTTTAGTAACGCCGTACGTTACTGCACTTAGCAAAAAACAAAAAGAAAACTTCCCCCGTGACTGAGAATTTAAAGCAATGCCGTACTTACACATCACACTGAAGAAAGATAGAGAGAGAGAGAGGATAGGATGAAGTGAAAATTAAAGAAGACGAATCGTTCTATTATATTTGTAAGAAAATTCCACTTATGAAATCAAAGCGCAGAGAAACCAAACACGAATAAAAGCAAATAAAAACAAATAGAAAAGGCAAAGGTTTTGAAGTAAAACATAGTGTGAAACTATCTATGGCGGAAATCAAAATGTGAACATGAAATGTAAACGAAAGAACTGACCGAGAAGCAACAGAATAGCTAGTGGCGAGTGAACTATGTGAGCAGAAAACGGGAGGAACGAACGAAAGAATGGTGTGGTTGAGTGATAAGATAAAGACGAAGAAAAGAAAAGAAAAAAAAAGCCAGGCGTCTAGCAATTATTTTGCTTTGCGAAACATTCGTCCGTTGTGAATTGTGATGGCGCCCGCGTAACTCGGGCCGTGAAGGGGGAATGTTGTCCAGAAACTAAACCCCAGCGCTAAACCCCACACCCCGTCGGCCGGAGGTCCTTGTGTGTGTGTGAGAGAGAGTTTTGTACATAGGATTATTGTTATTTACACTATTATTGTAATAATTATTATTATTATATTACTATCATGGTTGTCCGGCAGCAAACTCTATCCATTGCGATTGTGTTTTCTCCCTCCTCGGTACGCCGGTAATCCACCGCGGCCACGCGACTTAAGCCACAGAGACAAGGATAGAAAGGATGAGTGTGGAAGGAATGAAATGCAATGAAACTGTGTTCCTCTACCCCCAGTGTTAGCAGAAGGATAGAGAAACTGAAACCGATCCACGCGTTATTAGTGCGATCCACGCGAACTGTAGTACATCACATCACACATTAAGGTTTTTTGTTAGTTCACACATAATTTTGGTTTTTTGTTTTGTGTTCGATTTTTTTTCTGGTTTAATACAACATACCCATACACATGCAATCATTGCTCAGTCATAGGTGAATATCATCTCCATCATCTCTTAGCATCAATTAAAAAGGGCGTCAGAAACGAGCGCGAAACAATTAATTGTGTCGGTAGATCATTAAGGGAGAGAGAAGAGTAAAAAGCAATTAGCGAAACAATAACACATGTTATTGTTGTTCAGATATAAAATGAGAGATTCCTTCCTACATACATAAATGCAACGCAAAAAGCGGGTCCGATTGCAAACAACACCCTTTAAAATCACAAAACCCCTATTCGTGAGAGAAGGAGAGAGATGTGTATTCATATTATATATATAAATAAATCAATAGCCGTTAGAAAGATATCGTGCAGAAGAGTGTGCGTGTGTGTGTTCCACAGAAAAGCAATGTGAAAAACAGGCTTAATATGCAGCAGCCTAGCGACGACGAGGAGGGAGATTAAGTGAGAAAATGTGCAAGGAAGAGAAAATATATTCTATGTTGAGATAAAAATGATAAAACCAAAAGGAGGCCCCAAAGTAAGAGACAAAACATCCGAAAGTCCGTTGTGATTGAACGCAGTAGTGTATTGCTTTCACTGCGCAGGGTTATATTTGTTTACATACTTCTAATTCGCAACAACGCTTAAGCGAGAAGGACTAAATTACATCTTAAATGGCGCTTCAATACTTGTGTTACCTTATCAGTATCACGCCTTTTCTACTTTTTTCTATACACAGGCGAGTAGTGCGCTTTCTTGCATAGCGCACCAAAAGGAACCATTTTTTTGGTGGTGGTAGTGAGTTGAGTAGTATCGATATCAAAATATATAAAAACATACAGTAATCTATACATTTTAACTCTCAAAACCCATATGCAGAGTAACGTGTTTTGCCATAACGTCTAATTCTCGGTTTAAAACAAGGAGGCATTTCCTAATTTTATTCTGAATTCTCGTTATTCAAACCTCAGTCAAAGTTCATAAATCAAATTCTTTTTAAAAACTAGCCTAAAAAAACCATTAATTCTCGATACTTTTCATCAGTTCTTGAGTATTTCTGTGTGTTGGAAGATAAATACTAAAACAAAGTGTCTAGCACCATGGCTATCTCTCTCTCTCTGCATGCTTCTCTCTAATTCCTAGCTAAGTTTATATGGCACACCCACCACATCGCAACCCTTTTTGTTTCGCCTTTCTAAGTCTAAGTACATCGCCCCGCTTGCTGTTGCTGCGGTTGCGGCAAGCCACCGCCGCGCGTGGCACCCGTCTGGTCCGCGTTCATCAGCCGGCAGGTTTGCTTCTGCAGGTGCAGCGTGTAGTTCTGCTGATAGCGGAACCCTTTCTTGCACCAGCCGCACCGATAAGCGCTCGGTGTGTCGTGCTGGTGCGATTTCTGATGCTCCCGCAGCAGATCCTCCCGGGGGAAGGTGTGCCGGCACAGATGGCACCGGTGCACTGAAGACGAGGTGGAGGAGCTCGAGGTGGAGCTCGGTTTTGGTTGGGAAGTGGGAGCAGTTGGTTGGGCGGCGTACTTAAGCTTGGACGAGAGCGGACCGGGCGGAATGGAGCTACGCTTCGGGGCGGATGTTTCCTTCTTTTGGCTGCTCTTGCTCTTGCTGCTCGGTGTGGGACTGGGTGTGGTGGTGGCCACGACCGCTTTCTTCTCCACCACAACATCGTCATCCTCCTCCTCCGGCACAACCACAACGTCCTCATCGTCATCGTTTACTTGCGCCTTTTCACTCTCATTGTCCTCCGCCCCGATCTCAACGATCGCCAGCGCGGACGGATCCGGTCGCAGTTCCGATTCCAGCGAGCTGCTGCCCCCCTTCAGACTGCCCTCCTCCTCGTCAAACCCATCGTCCAGCTCGTCGTTTGCGCTGTACGATGTAGCTGCTGCTGCTGCAGTTGCCATTATCTGCTTACTGTCCGCAATCTCCACCTCATCGTCATCGGACAGCTGTATAATATCGCCGGCCTCCACGCTGCTGCTGGTCGTGTTGCGCGAACGCTCCACCACCTCCGAGGAAACGGCCGACGAGGATCGCTCGCGCACCTGATGGTGCTGCTGCTGCTTCTGCTGCTCGATCGCACGCATCAGCTCGGACTGGTCGTACTCGATCTGGCGGTGCGATTTCCGGTGCACCGCCAGATGGGCCGGCATTTTGAAGCTGCGCGGGCAAACCTCACACTGGTACGGGCCCACGATCGGTGGGTCCGTGCTTTTGCGCTTCTTCTTTGCCGGCGGTCGTGCCATGTCCGTCCCGGAGGCAGCAGCAACAGCAATCGGTTGCTCTAAACTCACACGCCCGCCCATCCGATCAAACCCGTACGCTTCCGGCGGTGGGCTTTCGCCCTCTAACACCTCGTCCGCGTGCAGGGACTTGATGTGGCGGCGCATGTTGTTCCGATTGTTGAACATACGGCGACAGATTTTGCACTTGAACGGCTTTGCACCATTTACCACCATGATTAGGTTGTTGATGCGCGCACAGTACTCCTTCGACCAGCTGGCCTGCTCGAGCAGCAGATTGTCCGTGGAGGATGACAGTGAGCCGACACCGTTCGTGTCCTGGTACGGTTGCTCCTGACCACCAACACCACCACTGCCACCACCAAGCAGTTCAGCGATCGTTGGAATGTGGGACGGTTGCTGTGGTTGCCGCTGTTCACCGCACACGCCGAGCACCTCGACCGTTATCTTCTGGCCGGTCGAGTTTCCCTTGCCATCGCTTACCGGCCACTCGAAGGTGCTCTGCCGTCGCTTTGCCAGTGACAATCGCGACGAGGAGGAGGCGGAGGATAGTGTCGGTGGTGGCGTTTTCGAAGTCACTCGGCGTACCGGGGCCGTTTCCAGCGCTGACGCCGCACTGTCCAGGATGGAGGGGGCAGTTTTGTTGAGATGGCTGGCGACCGACGGTGGCATGGTGACAGTGGTGGAGGAGCCGGTGCTGTTTGCCGGCGGAGGCGATGACGTTTGCTCGCCCTCGTCCGGGTAGAAGGCGTGGCGCAGCGTCACGCGCAGATACTCGTCCGACCCGATGCACTGCTCGCGGAAGGCATGCCAGTCCTCTAGCCGGACGCTGCACAGCTCGCATATGGTGGCCGGTACGCCTTCCGTTTGTTCCAGCTAAAACGGTAACGAAAAAGGGAGGGGAAATTATTAGAATGATTCCATCGCAGAGCTGTGTACATATTTTAGTTTATTTCAAAGCAAATGACCTTCGATAGCGTCCAACAACACGAAAATTTTATTTCATTTACCACTCAACCACTGTCTCCGTCATTGTGCCAATGCTCACTGACATTTCACGAAACCCATCACCGTCCTACTTCAATATGCCGGCGGCGAACGAACATCAAGTTGACATTGGATCCGAACGAACGAGCATATTGCCGTATCATGGGTTTTGTGCTGACACCAGCACGTGTTGGTTGCCAAACGACCGATTTATGTTTTTTTCCTGACCAAGGGGCTTTATCAAGTAAACCCCTGCAGGAGGAATGGGTCAGTTGAATCTGACGCTTGGTAACGCGTGGACGTACGGGGCAGTAATTCGGGAGCAATACAACACACTTCGACGTAACAATCATCATGAAACTCAAAATCGAAGCAGTTCGAAGCGTTCAGTTAAATTAAAAATGCATTAAAAACGGACTTTCCTTGCAGGAGTTAAAGTTTCGGACGTGAAATAAACGTTGTTAACTAGTCAAATGCCAATTGCTGAATGAATTATGTTAATGTTTCACCAACAAATGTTTGGGTAGATGAGGAAAAGGGAAGGCGTTGAGGGGAAGTGTATCGGACTCAAAATCGAAGCAGTTCGAAGCGTTCAGTTAAATTAAAAATGCATTAAAAACGGACTTTCCTTGCAGGAGTTAAAGTTTCGGACGTGAAATAAACGTTGTTAACTAGTCAAATGCCAATTGCTGAATGAATTATGTTAATGTTTCACCAACAAATGTTTGGGTAGATGAGGAAAAGGGAAGGCGTTGAGGGGAAGTGTATCGTCCGAATTGTTGTCATTTTTGTCTACTTGCGATTTTGTTGCTAGCCGGTTTACTGCTAACGGTGCGTATCGATGGTCGCTAAGCGATCGGGACCATCGATGTTGTTGCAACAATCATTGATATTGCTGACTCTTAACTCAGGCAAGCCTGATGTGGTCGGTAATATAAGCGTCAAGTGGGACGTCAAATCGTGTTAAGAATAAAAAAAGACAAAAAAAGAGAACATAGAAGCTCAAATACTGGTCCCGTGGTCTATTCGATGCGTTGGTACGAACAAAGCCGAAAGGAATCGATTCCCCGCCAGGACTGACTAATGTTTGTGGTTTTGATTTTAATCAAAGAGATCAAAGAAAAGATTCCAACGTGTCACATTAAAGTAACCATCGTTTCCTTACTTTCAGAACGATTAAATAGACCAAGATCTATTAAGGAGAACAGGTCGATGCAGAGGCCGTTGCTAGGTTGCCATTTTTAGCTTGCGTTTGACAGTTTCATGCAAAAGTGTTTACAAACAAACAGGCAACAGTTGCAAGCCGTATTAACGACTTCTTAGCACACGTTATTGTGTTTTCAGTTTTCTTCGCCCCAATAAAAATATACTTATACCTATGTGTATATTCGGGCACGATTTAGTGTATATGGTCATACTTCTTATATTTCATTCTTTTGTCACCATTTTTACTCATTTACGTATTATCTTGTATTTTGGCAAAAGGATGCTGAACAGGCATTCGAGGAAGACATTCTCCTGCTGAAATTGCTTTAAAACATGTAATATTAATGGTTTTGTATTACATTGACCCAAATGATTACCCTGGTTTTATAGTTTGGTTAACTTACCTGTAACACACACAATCACAAAAACACACCAATTAGAAGTAGAAAACAGTAGCATAATGTGAAAACTATTCTCGTTTACAATTTATAGAATGTATCACAATGAAAACTATACTGGCTCAACCAACAATCTGAATAGCACAAACACGTATGTGGGTGCTATGATTGCCTAACGACGTTTGTAAACAATATTCAATTTAACTGTCAAAACTTTCCCATCGCTTCTTGTCACTTTACTCTATGTGCTTCGACCTGTTCTCCTTAATAGTTCTTGAAATAGACATCCAACCATTTTCGACTTGTTTCAAAAACAAGTCCAATCAAGCGCCCACTAATTTGGTAATCAAAATCACATTGCAATACATACGAAAGGGAAACGAAAGAATCTTCACATAGGATTAAACCCTCCACTACAAGCCATCAAATATCATCATCATTGTCATTTCGATACAGGTGGCTCTTGCCTATGCTAAGTAGGACACAGAAAGGAAAGGGGGGAGAGATTCTACCCCTCCAAAGGGTACTTCGCCGTCGTCGTGTTGCATTATTATGAACGGCTGTTCCAAACTTTCAAGGCGAACAAGACTTCCACAGAGCGGTCGTGGGTCATGTTTGGCTATACCACAGCACTTGGTTTGTATCCTATGTTTCGATGAAACAAGGTCAATTCAGCGATTCTTGCTTTGCGGTATTCAATCGGGTGATAAAGAGTATGTAGAGAGCATGGAATTCAATTCTTGAACATTCTAGAAATCGTCCATAACATAATAAGCAGTGAAAATATGAAAAAGTTGCTACACACATCAACCAACTGCAATGCACACATCCGGGGGTGGATCTACTTCAAAGTAAAACAACGTAAAGAAACATCAACAACAACTAAGAGCACTGTGCCGTACCTAAAGATCACTCGAAACCCATAAAATAAAAACATAAATCTATCATGCTAACGGCCTTCTATGCGTTGGTGTGTGCAACAACCCTGGCAAGGAAGTTACAACTCTCTTCACAAACACAGACAAAAATGCCTCAGAGTTCATGCCTTAGATGTTCACGGGCAAAGGAAATGCGTCCTTTTTCGAATCCCTTTTCGCTTCTCATTGCATGCGCACAACGAGATCATGCTTGCTCTTACGTTTCTGCTGCTTGTACCATCATCCTCCCTTGCTGCCTGGGTTGATCCTAAACATACACTCGCACAAACACACACAGACATGTGACATTTTATTGCGCCGTACATTTGCTGCGCCCGATACTACATGCTGTCGTCGGGTTCGTGCTGCATTCCGTAGGACCTCCACTAAGGAGGATTGTGATTCGAGCAAAATTATCCCACATCAAACGCGTCACAGTGAGATATGGAATGAAAGTAAAAAAAAAAGATTTTAGCTATGTACTTGAGTTCTTCTCTAGGACCTGGAGCAAAATCGAACTTGAAAAAGGCCAGTTTTCAAGCATACTTGGCATTTTTCTTCCCTCAATTGTTGCTTCTTAGATATTTTAAGGCTGTCACAGGACAGTGAGAGCCTCAACATCTTCCTCTTCTTTTTGGGTTATGCGGTAATGTCAAGCCATAATACAATATAGACACTCACTGCCCAAGGACTTATTAGTTTAGTATCATGTAGCCGACGATACCGATTGAGACAAGATGCGGTTTGGGAATCGATTTCGTCCGACCTTGTAGAAGCCGACGCATCAATTGAATGCACTAGTGATCACATTGGTCATCATTACGGCAAATAAATATAAAAGGACACTCGCGATAGTCATGAGAATTGAGAACAGAAACATAAAATGGACATATTAAACCGTAAATGTGACGAGAGCGATCCTTCAATAGTATCTAACGAAAGAATAGTAGTATGAAACTAACAAAAACCCACTATTATATTAAATACCCGTTATACAGCTCATAATAAACCCATCGCTTTTCACAAAACGAAACCCAATAATGTCTCCTTCTCGTATATCCCCACCATAATGCCATACAAAACAGAAAGAATTTCATTGAATTACTTTTCTCGCTACAATAAAGCCACAGAACAAAAGGACTGGAAGCCTCTGCTCTGCTCGGTACAAAAATCAATAAAAAGAAGGCATCATCCGACGCCCGACTAGTGCTAGAGTTATCTCTCCCAGCACACAGAGGATAGGTTTGGCAAAGCTTCAACAACCCCATAGAAGATGACCCAGCTTCCGATAGCAATCGATAACCCGAAACCTGCCACAGTCAGTTAGGTGAGTTCTACGAAACATAGCTCGATAGGCGAACCCAAAACCACCACCTTCCTCCTTCTTTTTTCCAGAAGCTAGTCCAGTGATAACAACAGCGATTCATCACAGCAAACGGCCCCAACAAAAAGACCCCTTGTGCTAGAGATTAAGCTCGCGTAGAGCGAAGCTTTCGAGACATAGGAGAGAGAAAGAGAGAATAAGCTTAGCTTGTGTCCCCGTCGTACGAAGATCTCTGTACACATACGTACTCTGTACCCCATTCTCAAAACCTCGAGGGCCTCCGCGCCACATGCAGCACGTGGTGCTGGCAAAAAGCCACAAGCAGCAAGGGCCGGGACGGCAAAGTACGCTACTCGTCTGCGCATGCTCGACAAATTTGCCGTCGATGGAAACTTCTCTTCCCGAGCTGCAACAGGGATCGACGAGAGAACAGGTGCTGCTGCGACGAGGTGGTTCGACCGTTAGTCCAAATGTAGGCGCGCGTCATGGTAGAGGGCACAACACACCATGTTCAAGGGGCTACGAATCAGCATCATCACTCACCCACTCGCAACCATCTCGGGCTGGCTGCTGCTAGAGGGTTGGTTGCTTCGGTTTGACAAGTGAAGAGCGAGTTTATGCGCTCGCGGGCTCTGTCCGAGCTCATGTTGAAGAAGCGGAACTGCGGTGATGATGATGATGAGCGTTTTAGCGCTTACTCTCTCCGCTTTTTCGCTGCTCGTTATGATAATGAAATCAAAACAATAGCTATAGGTGACACGACGATCGAATTGATGATTGACTGTAGCTTATTACCGAGTACGTGATCAGTTTAATAAGTTAAAAAATAAATTTCCCTATTTTCTACATAGACACGATTCCAATCGGAAAAGTCATCTAATGTTATTGAAGTACATTAAACATGTCTTAATAAGAAAACGATCCCAAAGTGATGATATCATCTAAAACCTTACTAAAACATACATTCTTGTACTAATTTTAAAGCAAGCAAAATGTTAAGCGTAATCCCAAGAAAAAGACAAAACGTACAAAAATAACAATAATGACCCGGTATTTCATTGGAATTAGACACTCCTCCGGGCACAGTTGTCATGACATCATGACCGTCGTATACCTGACTAAAAGCATCAGCAAATTATTCACCTTATCCAAACCCATCCACAAATCTACCCGGGCGCATATTCCAGTTGCCGAATTCTACTCTACCATCATTATAATCATCCCCCAAACATCATCATCATCATTGACAAGCGAAAGAAGAGATTTTTGCTCTTTGTATCCCCTGCAGCATTGGATTTCGAGCACGCTTAACAGATCTTTACGCCAAGGAACAAGTCCTTTTTATTGCTCTTCTCGTCTCCCCATTCCAAGTAGTCAACTTCACCCGCAAAATCCACTCCATCTGTGCCGTTTCGTTGGCAAACTGTTCACTCACACACGGTAGAGAAAACCTTTTCAAAGTCGGACTGTAGAGTTTGTAATACTTGCAGCTAGTAGAGCTAGCTTGTTCATCACAGCAAAGGACTATGGATCCGATTTCTATGCTTCTTTTTCTTATGTTTTTTGCCACTTTATCCCACCCTATTTCTGCTGTCCGATTTCCTAGTAGAAGAGAGCAAAATTACCCCGAAACACGCTCGGAGGGAAAACGACAAGGCCGGTCGAGCGAACGTGGAGTGTCGTGTTCTATTAGGACTTTCGGACACATTTCCAGCGCAAATGGAATTTCATCCCGAGAGGAGCCGTTGTACATACGCGGGAGGGTTGTCGGAGAATTTCCGTGATCCCTATTTGCAGAGAGCATTGGGCGGGATGGATGGGCGGGCGGGAAACTCGGTGCGAGATCGCAGAATAATCCGACTCGCCTTTGGACGGTCCTTTTGGCAAGAGATGTGATATTAAACGGTACTGGTACTGGGTCGAGAAGGGGGAGTTGGGATTTCGCTGTACGCCGTGATTATAATCGATTGCGAAGGGAGAGTTTCACTGGTATGTTGCCGTGGTGAACGATATTCAAGCACGATAACGTGTCCTCTCGTCGTTCGCTCTATAGCAGTTGAACAAAACGTCTCTCTTGCTGTGGTGGATTCCTCTTTTTGTTTTTCAAAGATTAAAACTATATCTTAAAATAGAAGATGTTAGTAGGAAGATTTGCCGAAATACAATCTCATGCTGCTTATTGGAAGAATGCCGAATAGAAGGAAGGGTTTAATAGATAGCTTCATCTACTGTAGGGCATCCCGGGATTGAAAACATGCCCGACTAAAAGTTATTCTTTTGGGGTTGACCAGTAACACCACAAGCACTATGGAACAATTTTCGTGAACGATATGTAAAATTTATGTTTAATATTTTCAAAAAAAAATTAACAGAAGAAATTCATAAGCTTTAATACTTATAGAAATAGTACAAGTATTTTTAAGACATTAAATTTCTTAATATATTATATAATAAAAATCTTAAGATAATAATAATAATAATAATAATAATAATAATAATAATAATAATAATAATAAGAATTAGTATTATTATTATTACTATTTTATTATTGAGTAAATGTAAATAAAAAACTATTCCATTCTAAAGTTCTTATTTAACAAACTTATTACTCGACCTCAACAGTGCAACAGTACAGTGCTCACGACTCGCAGTGAAATCGATAAACTCGATCGCTGTTTGGTGCCGTAGAACAGAGCTCACAGTACTCTCACCTACTGTATATAGCTAAGGCAAGTCACCCGTTTCTACAGGGCAGCAGAGTAGCCTCTAACCTCAAAACTTTACGCTCAGCCAAAAATAGAACCCCTTTACCAATACTACACCCAGCAGTGTAGAGCTATACCCAAAGGGAATGGGAAGCGTCAACGTTGACTGGCTGCTATAACCACCCCACACAAACTAGAAGCTGCGCTCTGGTGCCTGCCATACACCGTAGCGCGTACAAACGTCCTGCAGAGACGTCGACCTCGTTCAACCAGACACGAAGCGAGAGCGTCGTCCATCAATATGCCCCCTACTGCACACGCACGCACACATACCAAAGGCGACGAGCTAACCACCAGCAAGCAGCAGAAGCAAAGCACGCAAAGCAACCGGCAGACACCGTGCGGAGCGAAACTTTAACCACTGCCCAGTGTGGTAGCGTTGCCCTCGAGTTATCGATTATTTTCGTACATGCTGTTGGTGCTGCTGCTGCTGCTGTGTTTCTCGGTAGTTATTTTTTTTCTTCTCCGTCCAGAGCATCAGCTCCACAGCCGTGAGAGAACACCATGAACGGAGAGCAAAATCATTCGCACAGCATCAACCAAAGCGAACGGTGCTGATGCGAGACCGTGTGCGATGGGAGATTGTGGCTGTATGCATTCCATGAGAGGACGAGGGGACGCTTCTCGAATAGGGGTGACGGGTTTGATGATTATACTTTATGTGAATGGGTACTGTACTGTATCTGCCGCCTTCTGGGGTAACGAGGCTATGCTCGTGTTAATGGCTCTATAGTAAAACATACTTTAGCCACAAACAAAGCACACTGGGCTCGGGTAAAAAAGATCCTCTTTGTGAGAAAGGACAAAATTCTCCACGAAAAGTTGCATCATCTTGACTGTCCTCGTTATATACCCGACGCCTCTGTATACTATTTAAATCCAAGATCATATAGCTCTCGGTCCGCGTGTGTCAGTGTATTGGTGTGACGCTGTCTTCCTTTATTCAAGGGTAAATAATGCCTTCCAGCTTCAATAGCTCGGCTGCCAGAACCCGGCACAATATTCCATTCCATCGAGCTGTTTCGAGTACCATAGTAGACAACATGTTCAGGGCCCTCTGTATGCACGATCTCACCCGATAAGGATGTCGACATTCGCCTGCCAGCGGACGGGGGAGAGTAGGTTGAACCAGCACCGAGACCCGCTCATCGCAGCAGCAACAGCGGCAGGCACAGCGGCAGCAACAGCGCAGCAGTAGGCACTCCCCGAAAAGGCAACGTTGCCGTTATTTTACCGCAGCAAAAGCGAAGCACACGGAGCGCATAGGCAACGACGCATGAAATAAACAACTCTAGCGCAGGCCTGCTTTCGACCCTCCGCATCCATCATCGGGCTCTCTCGAGTGAACACACTACTAAACACAGTGTTTCTCTCTACCGTTGCTTCGAGTGTGGTTGAATACGCCACCGTCGTTGCTAGTAGCGCGCTTTACTATGCATGTTCGCACAGGCCATGAGAGATGGTTGGTACTTGAGTTTGCCTTCAGGGATTTTGAGATTGAGGTCATACGATTTTAGACACCGTACTGATGTCATCGAAACTCGGAACGAATAATGCTGCTGCTGATGATGATGATGATGATGATGACGATGATGGTGTCTTTCTGTGCGTACTAAGAGTGAGTAAGCGAATCCAGTGTGAGTTGGAAGCGATTCGAAACTGTTACTGATGTTGCCATCATTCTCCGGACATTCCGTACGGCAAATGGAAATCTGTCTTTATACCCATTCCCGTGCGAATCTACCTCCACGCGTCGACAAACGGTCATCGTACGGAAACGTCTACTTCCTTTCCAGCGCAAAAGATCCAATGCGTGGATATCGTCGACTGCAAGTTGTCATGGCATTTTGCAGATCCTACACCACCACCTCGTTGACCTCCTTCGGCATTCCGTTTGCCGGAATATCGGAAAGCACATCATCGCGCGCATCGTGGGCAATGCAACCCACAGTAGACGGCCACACTACGACGACGACGGCGACGACGACGACGATGGGCGGTAAAACAGTTTCTCCCCATATTTCCGTCCGCCCGTAAACGGGAAAGGGAGAAAAACACGTTCGCAACTTTGGTTCGCCGTGGTTGGCTTCGAATTACGTGCCTGCAAACGTGTTCAGCAGCACCGGCAGCAGTAGCATAGGAGGCATAAGCGCACCGAACATTGTACCGAGCGTACCTTCTGCATATACCCACTCAGCCCATGTTCGAGCATCGAGCGAGAGATCGAGCCGCGAGTCTGCCTCTAGCACACTTAGCGAGCGGTTCCCAACCAAGGCAGGCAACAGCGGGGTTCGCCCATCTGCCACGGGGGCCTGAGTGCTGCTTTGTACGCAAGCTGACGAAGCCGTGGAGTGAGAAACGTTGAGAAGCGTACAACGAAACCACACAGTTCGAAGCATTTGGGGAAGTTGTGAATCGCTTGCTAGTAGCGCCTCTTGGCGGCCGTCGTTGCATGGTATCGGCCGAAACGGTCACGACGGATTTTTCGAGAGCACATGATGCGATGAGTACAACGAGAGGAACCGGTCCTACGTGCAGCTGGGAGCGAAAGCGAGAGAACAACCTCACCGCAGCGCGACAGCACTGGTACCGCAATCCCCCCGCTCTCGGTATGAAACAAAACGGACGGGCAAAGAAACATCAGACGGCGGTCTTTGTTCTGCTTCTTCTCTCTTTCTCTCTCTCGTGCCACTTTTTCGTCCGTCGCTAGGATCCTTCGTCAACAGAACAATCCCAAGCACACAGGTATCTTTTCTCTCGTCGCTCGTAGCAGCACCAGCACACCAGCTGCCATGCTATCGTTTGCGTGCGTTCTCTTGCCGTCTATCAAGATTGGATTGGATGATGGACTCTGTAGCAGCAGCAGCAGCAGCAGCAGCAACCACCATCATCATATCCGTTGGATTCGTGCGATTCTACCTGCAGCTGTGTCTGGTACGTTGCTACGCTTTGCGGGAGAATTTCTGCAGTCACAAGGACGGCAACAACGGCCGACGGTTAACGGCATCTGCTATGGCTATGTGTGCATAGGAAGGCAGACGAACGAGAGCCAAGTTTTTGGAACTCCCGTGCATTGGACGGCAATAGCTGTCGGGCGTCTAAGCTTCATTGGGTTTCTAGTATTTTAAAGTCTCCTACATTTTCCGGTTATTATGACATTCGGAGTTAAGCTTGTGGAGAGCCAGGAGTATTTTATAGCCAGCTTCTGAAGTTCCTTAAGTTTAGTTTATAGTAATAATAATCCTATTTAGAGAATTACAAACTTATTATAACTAATTAACTATTAAAACTAAAATAACTAATTAACTATTCTATCTGCATATATCATACATGTGTATATGATTGTAATGTTATAATAATTTATACTTAAATAAAGCTAACTAACTATGGTAAAAATAATGTTGTGACTTATGGGTTACAAGTACCTCTTGCCATATATTATTCCTATTATGTATTTCTCCTGATCCAGTTTTTCTTTCATAACACAATTTCACTTTTCAAAACACTTACAAAGATCATGCCAACCTTTAAAGGCTGATTAAGACCAAGCATCTGGAAAGTCTGTCCATGGTACAGAAGAACAGTCTAGATGAGAATCGATCATGGGAAGGAACGATCAATACCCATTCTGTCAGTTCACTGACTTGCATACTACTCCAGAAATAACACCACGTGACCTTCTATGCGAATGCTGTGTTCCTCGAATCGTTTTCTAATTTTCCTGCGGTATAGATGCAGAACAACCATGACCATACAACATGCAAAATTCATTTCAATAGCATTTTAAACCAATAAGGTACGGTACGGTACGAAATGCACCATGAAAAAGCATTTTTCGGTCGCCTAAGACAATTCATGTTATAGACACATCTGGGTATCGTCCTACGCGCAGGTAGGGCAGTGGCTATACCAATACCAATAAGTATGTGAATACCAATACATAATCAAATATTTTATGGCGCATGACATGCAATACACCTACAGATAGAACGGTGCTAGGAGGAAGGTAATGTGTCATTCCAAGCATTCAAGGGATCGTAACCATATGAAGCATTTTTTCTGGCTTTCCAGGCATCTCGAGTTCAAAACCCATATGAACGGAGGCCCATGCCCGTCTTGAGTTCAAGCCTAGAATAGACCGTCCCCCCATAGCAAGGATTAAATATCCGGCTGTATGGTAATGAACTAAGTCTCGCAAGCTTGTATAGCCCGGCATGTCCACGTAGGACGTTACGCCATATAGAAGAAGAAGATGAGCAGAGGCTCATATATATATTAGGCAAACTACTTTCCTGGTATGTTCTGGTGGCCTGGTGAATTAGAGTTGTCGTGATTATTTCTCCCCTCTCAACTTTTCTGGCCAAAGGATACTAAAGAAGATGTATACAATGGTAGATATATCTTGTGACTATGTATCTCAATGTGTCAATTTGAATGTGAATCATTTGGTATTCACTCTTACACCAGACCATCCAAATATATACGTTAGGCTTCTTACGCAGCTTACGAAGAGCAGCAGGTATTGTAGGTCCAAAGGCCGATGATGCTGAACCATGTCCTGGCACTACTTTGCATTTGGCCAACACCTGATAAGGTCTTACGGGTATGTCTCGCTTGTTATTGCTGACAAGACAAGGAAAACCAACCATACTGGACGATATCTAGTACTTCGACAACATACTTCACTGTCTTCTCTCTGTTGAACTGTTTATTTGAAACTCCAAATTTTGACTCTTTCAGACTTCTTTGTCTTCATGTTTGCACCTTAAGAAATCTTTCCAATGATTGGTATAATCTCGATAGTTGGGTTGTTTGAAAGACCGTGAATGTCATAAGACACAGAAAAACTAGTACAGACCTCACAAGGGGTATGCGTCATAGTTGCAAGATAATCATGAAAGTGTTTCTTTCTGCAAAAGCTATCTCATTGGTTAGACACAACGAGATACCATTCCAACTATTGAGATGTCAACTATTCAGCAACCCACCAAATAAGACCCAATCAGTGAGATACAGTAAAATCTCTCTAAGATGAGGTCTCTTCAAGGTGTATTATTTCTTTAATGTGAACATTTTCCATACATTTTATCTCTTCAAGATGAACATTTCTCTAGGGTGAACATTCTCTAAGCTGCATTTGCGATTTGGCAGTAGAACAGTACCGTAGTACTGTTTCAACTAGTAAACCTGATTTCTCTTTCTACCCAACAAACCAATAAACCTGAGAGAGCGAGAAAGCATGTTGATTTGTCGCTTAGGGTGGTAGAGTCGACAAGTCACACGATCTAACAACATGCCCGTCATGGATTCAAGACTCCAATGGCATTCCGCAGTATGCCACAAACAACCTGACTGCTACGGATAAATCAATAACCTTGGACAGACTAAGGTTTTTGTGCCTCTTCCCAAAATATAACGCTTCATAATACAGTATGACCTAACTGGTTGGGATACAATTGCGTGTCAACTGGTGAATCGGCGCTGGAGTCGGGTTGTTGTTTGAAAGACGGCGAATGTGATGATTAAAAAAGGACACAGAAAAAGATTATTCGGACATCACGTCGGGTTCATCGGAAGGGATGAAATTTAAAGTTTCTTCGCGTCAATGCTATCTCGTTGGTTGGATGACAACCCAACTAGTGAGGTGCCAAGTAGTGCAAAACCCTACTAAAATAGACCCAACCAGTGAGGTTATTCTGTATATACAATTCTCATTAGATGCTCCCGTGATTGTCAGCTTGCACGACTTAACAACATGCCCGTCGTGAGTTCAAGCCTCATATGGACTGTCCCTAGAAATAAGTCTCGAAAACCTGTATAGTCTGGCGTGACCGTGCTACGCCAAATAGAAGAAGAAGAAGAATATTAGATATTACATCATGTGAGCAAGCCCTTACTTGTTTCCATCCGTTACGCATTATTAGTAACCCTCCAAACGATCATCAAAATAAGAGATCCGGCGAGTACTAACACAAAACTTTCACCACACCCGTTGACCTAACGCCACTCGAAAACTCAACACCACGTCAGACTACAGCGAGAGGATCTAGTTCACATTGGTTGTAGGCAACTTCAGTGCGCCCACAGCAAACTCTCAATATATAACGCTAACGACTTCGCCCGGCGAGTAGTACATAGAAGGCAGTCACGCCAACGCTCTTCATCTACCTTCGCAACACTCCGGGACCAAAGCAACCGGATCACCTCTGTATATCCTCATACTCATGACCCTCCTGCTCCTTGATGAATTAACTCAAGAGAGCGCGAGCGAGAGAGGAATAGAAAGACCGCAACTGCTCAGGTACAGACACTGCGGTCTATATGGAAAGAATGGGATTGGTTCGCCATTCTTCTCATCCATCCCCATAACACATACCGTCCTACAGAGTTGTTGGTTCCTTGAACCCTTCTCCATCTTCTTTTCATACCCATATCTACCGAAAAAATAGATTACACTTCCCCCTAAAACTACTGCACAAAGCAACCTTATTTTTCCGCACTAGATCACGATTCTCAACCCCCGCAGCAAACGGTGCTACCTACCCGTAGTGATGTACACTGCAGAATTCGATTGACCACGGATGTTGGGCTGTTTGGGTTTCCTCCGCGCACCGGAAAGATCGGCAACATGTCTCCGGCCTCGGAGGCATCCGTCAGGCAGAGGCGACAAACGTTTTCGAGATGCATGTTCTCCTGCCCGCCCGACATCACCTAGGGCGCAACCGTTTCCCTTCTGCTCGGGGCACTCTGTCCAGGTTCTACAGATTTGCCCTGAATTCAGCTTCAGACACACACACGCAAAACCCCCACAACTTCGATTCTGTCGAAAGTCTGCAAACGCTAGCACGTTTGTTCACGTTCACACGACTGCTTTGATCTACTTCGCGAAAAGCCCACCAAACAACGCGGCTGAGGAGACGGAAAACACACGGCAAGAAACCCAACCGAACGGCGCGAAGGCATAAACAACAATAGCATCGCACGAACACACCAACACCAATCAGACCGTCCCGGTTGCTTTGCTAGCGCGCGCACACACAAAAAAAAACATCGAACATCGAATCAGAATTCAAATGTCAAACGGTTCAATGTGTAATCCTAGTTTTATTCCGTTTTTTTCCAATTGGGTATAGATATAATTTGTAAATAATGTATGTTTAAGGCCGTACAGCTTGTAACAACTACAAAAACGTGCCAAATAATGTGAAAATAATTAAAACGCGTTGTCATCCATGCGATCAACAAAACACGCCACCGAAAGACCATCTGTCATTCACAGAGCAGGCAACTGTCAACGTGCTAGATTTGTTTGTAAACAATCACATTCCTACGCGCAGTCGCCCAGAACAGGTGGAAAAATCCCCTCAGAAGATGGATAAATCCTACAGACGGGTCAACAAAAAGAACATAAAAAATGTGTCCACCAGAGATCGCTTCTACTGCACATCCCGCAACAGCGCGTTAATCGCCGAATAATGACCACAAAGCAGAGGACGATGGTGTGAACCTCAAACGTGTCGATCATGTGAGTCACGTCCATTTCACACCATAAAAAACGGAGTAAACAAGGAACTAAATCTGTCTGTGTGCAGGTAAATAAAACATTTCTAGTCTCAACACTCAACAAATGTTTGCCATTTCAGTATGCCACCAGTCCTCGTCGAACCGTAGCCACTGGTTGGTGGCAGGATGTGTGCCGCCGGTCCGTGTTTCGATTGGTACGCCGATGCGGAGGGCGATGTGTGTGATATGTTGCCGCTGATCACGGTCAACGATAATAGCGTTATCGCCACGGAGGTCACCTTTGATGCGGGTGAGTTTCTACCGCCTGCCGGCGAGGAATTACCGTACGCGACGGACTTTGCCCTGTACGGCGATCATCACCAGCTGTTTGCGGAGATTAGCGAAGAAAGCGGTGAGCCCCAATCGCACGAAGAAACGGCAGTTTCGTTGGAAAGTGTTTTAACTTGCAACGGGTGTAACGTGCGCTTTCAATGCAAAACACACCGCACAAGGCATCAGCTTTTGCATCACGGCGATGAGTTAGCCAGCACCAAGCAGTTCGCCAAATGCCGGATTCGTTGTCGGCAGTGTGGGGAACATTTCCCATTGGCACGGCAGCTCGCAGATCATCTTGCAGCCCAACATCCTCAGTGCAGCGTGTGCGAATTGTGTCTAGCAACATTCCGTGATCGTGCCTCACTCGAATGGCATCGGAACTACCATCGATCGAAGAACCAGCCTCCGAAAGTACGCTACATCTGCGACGTCTGTCGAAAAGAATGCAACAGTTCGAGTCATCTGCATCTACATCGGAAGATTCATCTGGAGCACAAACCGTACCCCTGTACGTATGGCTGTAATCGTAGCTTCTCCTCGTCCGGCAACCGGCAGAAACATGTCGCACGCATGCATACGCACGAAAAGAAGTTCCACTGCGCACAATGCGGTGAATCGTTTATCTACGCACGACAGCTACACACCCATCGGGAGCGGAAACACGCAGAACATACCAAGAATACCAACGGTCTTTTCAGATGCGCTCGTTGCAAGGATACTTTTGATACGGAGGATGCTTTTCGGCAGCATCTAAAGACGAGTGGCTGCCTAGAGCTTCGTGCGTTTGAGTGTGTGCTATGCGCAAAACGCTTCAAGCAAAGCACCCATCTGCGCAACCATCTGCTCACTCACACGAACGGTGTACGGGCACACGGTTGTGAGCACTGTTCGAAGCGATTTACACTCCCCGGCGATCTAAAGGTACATCGCCGCACGCACACCAAAGAGAAGCCGTTCCGATGTAATCTCTGTCCGGCTGGGTTCATTGTGGGCAAGCAATTAAATAAGCATCGTGCAAAGGTTCACGGAATAGAGAGCACGCGTAAGGGATGAGGATAAGCGAGGAATTGGTCATGAACAGAAGACAATAAAATTGAAGCTCACGTGTAGCATGCTAAGCAGGAATAGAATGACCCATAATCGTGCTGGAATTACAGTTACAGTTACAAACGCGCCGTCAATTAAATTCAAAGCAATATGACAATAAATCATGAATGTAGTTGAGCCACGTGATTGTATGATCACAATGTACATCAAACGACAGTTTTAAATGTCTACAGCATGATGACTGTGCTTCACACTCACGTTTGAACGGTTGCCAAGCAGTAGAAGAGACACATCGGCACCAAATAAGCATCAACAGTGTTGCATCACATGATTTTTGGCAATTGTCGCTATACATAGATGGGTTTCTCATTACCGAAAATGAAACAAGTCAAGGTGCAGCTAGGGAAGGAACGTAAGAACATGGCTTGGGGGTTGATGACCCACATCTGGTCGGGTCAAAAACAGTTGCCAAAGTTAAAATGTAATTCAATTACTCTTCTGTATTATTTCCTTTTCCTTCTCACCTGTCCGAAATGTTGTCCCATCTAATCGCTCGCCATCAGCTGTTCGTTTCTGGGATTCAATTTGAATTCTCTCTCTCTCTTTCTAAACAGTAAAAGCGCGAGGAACGGTATGATTGACCATCACGAACGATTTTCGAAGTCGGCCAGTCGCCAGCCGCTAATTGTACTAACCGCACCGCTTCCGGTTGTGAAGGGTCACGCCGTTGACGGGGCGACGGTGAGAAAGATCGCCGCCTAATTAAATCACCACCTCGCCACCTCCAAATTGATTCGCCTCATCCGCGCGCGCGCGCGCGATTCAAACGCAGGCGAGATGGCGTAAGCGTAAGAAAAGCGGAATATGTAATATGGGTCTAGCCAGTGGCATAAGGCCACAGTCAAATTAAAGCCACCAAGCAACGATTGGCGGGCAAGTGAAACCGAACCTAAAGCGAGAGGTAAGGGGTAAGTGAGTGCAATCTTCCATGATTTTAATGAGCCCCAATATTTATCTCACACCTATGCTTGATCTTTGCCCCAAACGAGTCGCTCTCTCTCTCAACCCTCTCTTCCAAAAACCAGGCGCGAAGAATAATTTTCAAATAATCTTCCATAAACGATCTACATAAATCAGTGAGCTTTTTCTCTCTATCTCTCGTTTCTCCACCTCGTTTACAACCCGGTAGAGTTTACCCCTTTTTCGATTACTTCATACTTTTTTGGCGGTAATGAAGCCCTGTTTTTTGGCATGATCACGCAACGATCATTAGAGAGAGAGCAAGAGAGAAAGAGTCGGAAAAGTGGATGGGTTTGGGAACTTTCTTTGTTTGGCACAAGTTTTTTTGGAGTGTAATGTTCCCTTGGTGCAAAGTAATCGTCACTTGTGAATGTTAATAGGCATTGTTTAAACTTCAACATTGCTTTGTTGGCTTTAAAAATAGTAAAATAATTAATAAATTTGAATTTATAGAACAACTTGTTTGAAGCTAATTTAACAGTAATTCGGTCAGTTTAAAATATGTCTTATATTAAATAAAATTTCCTTACTCTACCAAACTAACGATGAGTCCACAAGCACGTGGACCTATCCGACCATCTGAACGGTCATAACGCTGGATAGACAATACCATCCGCCGGTGCAATCGAACGTGGGCGACATGGCAATACGATGGAACAACATTCACTTGACGCTCAACAATTGAGCACAACTCTGCCCCACTCCCCGCGCATCCGCTTTCAAATACGCGCCCAACAAGTGACAAAACAATCCTATTCACACCGGAAGTGGGACCGTTTTGTACTCTCAGTTACCATTCCCCCCCCCCCCCTCTCGAGCTCACGTTGGGGCAGGAATTGCCTGTCCGGTAACCGATATGTCCGAATAATGGGAAGCCATTGGATCCGGTGACACCGTGAACACGAGGCAATGTATCGGATTGCCATCTGCTGGAACGGTGGATCACCCGGCAGCAAACTCGATTTTCAGAATATTCCGTTTTTATTGAAACAATTCTCAGCTATCATGCAATCTAACGTAATCGTTAGCAATCGGTAATCCGAAAATAAAAACCATAAATTTACCATAAAGCACGTGCGCCACGGAGCGGGATTTATGCGCAAGCGTCCACGTGGCCTTTTCAAGGCCACCGCGATGACAGCTGAATGCACATGCAAGTGTTGCGCATTTTTATTGCATTTTTTATTTTTTATATTTACCCCCACGCAAGGGAGTAAACACGTGCGTCGATGTCACCCACCAGTGTGCAGTGTTTGTAGAATTAATTTTTAAACGCTTTTTAAACCATCCCACACAACGGAGCGCACGGTTGCTGCTACCGGTTTTTGTGGTGGAAATTTAACATCACCCGATGATTCCGTTGGTGATAGCTTTTTTTTCGTTGCAATCAAAACCCTAGGATTAATGATAAATGACCGGTCATTTGAATGTTTTCCTCCGCCATTCGGTTTCACCATTGTTTGCTGGGACGACCACGACGACACCGGGTAACGCGCACCGGGAGCGTCATCGCCAAGCCAGAGAGTCACGATAGATTATCATGCATTCGCAGCGTCTCCTGCCGCTTTTGTAATGGTTGGCGTCGTTTTGCACATCTTGCTACGTCAGCAAACACACAATACGCCACCATCGCCGCCGCCGCCGCACCTGTCAAACGTGAAATGAATCGCGCGTTGCGCACCATGGCAACACGTGTTTCCATTGTGCGCCGGCGATCTTCATGAGCACGCGAGCATGGGGCGTTGGTTGGTTTTTTATTCTTCTTAACATATATTTTGCACAGGTTATTCACGTGCGATACGCAATCGTCCAACCAACCCTGAAACTGAACGCTCCCTAGTCGCACACACAATGACCATCACACGGGCTACGGGAGATGTTACCAACCCCCCCATCCTCGATCATTCCCTTTTCCGATCACGTTTTGGCCATCATCTCTTGTGCGCTATCCGACTGTCTGATACCGCTTTTATTTGTAACGCATGGTATGGGGAAGAGGATGAGGCCAATAACACCATATCGGGGCTTCAGGTTTACAGGCGGAAGGGATGGCATTCTTGAAGGTTTTCCTGGTAACGGATATTATTACCGCTTATTGGCTTTGCTTCAGTTCATTCACCAAGGATAATGATTCCCATACTTACCATTTAAAAATGACAATTTCATACTATTTGTTTCTTTCCCTTTTCTTCACAAAACAGAGACAGCAGCTTCTTCTTACGTCATAAATACTTTATTCTACAACTTATTACACTTTTTTGCATACGTGTTGTGCAAAATCTCTCTCGCAGCATCATCTTTTTTCTCGCTCTTTATCGACCACCTTCCCGTTTTTCTTCTACCGTTCTTCCGTGTCTCTTACAAACTAAAACATTACCACTACACGGCTTCGGCCACACTCTGTGATGACGGGATAGGGGATGCATTTTTCATTTCTTCAAGAGGGCTCTCTCTCTCTCTCTCTCGCTCTCTCTATATGGCTACAAACTACAAACATTAAACTACAAACCCTCTGGAAGGTGGAAGCAAACTGATAAAATGCATCTAACAAACTGCAAACTGTTGTTTTTCTTCTTTTTGTGAGAGCGTAAGCTTCCTCTCTGAAATGCTTGCCACATGGGAACGGAGGGTAATGGGGATGGGGGAGGTGAGGAACAAATTTTGGCACACGGTGTTCTCCTCGGATTCTGTTTTGCTCGGTGTGTTTGTCTCTTTTTTTGCTGTGTTGCTTTTGCTTCAATACGCGCATAAACGTTGCTTACATTGTTTTGTTTTTTTTTTCTACATTGATGTAATATGCTTAGCTATATTAATTACGTTTTACAACAGTAGTAGTATCTTTTTCCTCAATTTTGAACGCTTGGTCAACCGAACGGTGGAATAGATCGCGGTGTGATCACCACACACCAGCCCCCCTATCAATGGAATGTGCAAATTGTTTGTGTTGTTACGCTGTTCTGCGACAACATTAAGAAAATCAATTAATTTGCTCCCATGTAAGGGTGCTTCCCCTTTCTGCAATGACTGCTGTCCGGCCCCGCAAGTGTGTCATGTCACAGAATTCCGCGTCAGTTTGTGTGTGTGTGTGTGAGCTGTGTGGAGCTTATCTATCGATCCGATCACAAAGGAAGGCACTGATAGCGTTATGGAAGAGACCATTTTTGTGGTCCCAGTGCCAGTGTGTTATCAGACGATGGAACGATGGCCAAGAACAAGGAGAGAAAACAAAAAAACACAACCCCCTTAACGTAATGCGTGAGTGATATGGTGCTTCGTTTAACTGCGCGTTGCAAAATCAAATTCATTTTCATCGCACGCTCTCTGTCACCGATTGGACGCAGACGATAGCAGAGACGGTGACACGCACACCTTATCGTTGATACGTTTCTGAACGTACGACGATTGGGGGTGTAAAAACATTCCATCCTAGATGGTTTTGGGGGTGGATTGCACAAAGGTCAATCAGAAAGCTATAAATTAGAACACACTATTGCGCGCGCGCAATCAAATCCCCGTGTTGATAAGAAGAAGCAGACCTCAATAAAAATGGTACAGAATCAACCTTCACTTCCGGAATTCCACACCAGATGACGTCTCACGTAAGCAAGCAAATCGTGCTTTTTTGTATCACAACCTCTGCAACGGTTGGCAACGGTTGTTTTGATTACTATTTGCCCACTGCTTCCGCTACTGGATCCGTATTCCAATATCCTAATGCGCACACACACACAAAACGTTTGAGACGTGTAAACACTGTCACCCTTGATATGATCGTGCAAACGGCTCCGGAGCTTTAGAATAAATACACACACACACACAGCTAAGCTTGTGGGTAAATAAAACGGCCACTACCGGCACGCTCAGATGCCTCGCAACAGCTTCCTTCTACAAGTCACTACATCCGGTGCAACTTTCTGTGTGGGAGAGAGAGAGTGTGAGATAAGCGACTTTCACTTTCCTCCCTCTGGGGCACGGCGATGATCTCTCCCGTGAATCCTGTGACCCACCTTCACTATTCTCCTCTCTCTCTCTCTCTGTCTGCTTGTTTGGGTGCATACACGATCTAACACATAAACATCTAACACATTGGACTGTCCAGCAAGACCGCGCAGGCCTTACATTTTCTGTATGATTTCGTACTTTTTGCGCAGATCGCACACCTCGCTCTTGGGATCGTACTTCTTGCGCGCGGCCAGCTGTGCCCGCATCTCGGCCGCCGTCATCGGCAGGTTCAGCTTCTTGCCCTCGGCCGGTTTGGGCGGTTCCGTCGTACCGTTCTGCGTGGTGGTGACCGGTGCCGCCGGACCAGTGCCATTCAGTGCCATCTTCCCGACGGCAGCACCGTCCGTCACGGTCAGCACCTTTGTCGTGTCGTCGATGATCTTTTCCATCAGCTTCGGGTTGGTGTCCGGGGCGGCGGCCGTTCCATTGCCATTGCTGTGGCTGTGGTTGTTGTTGTTGTTGTTGTTATTTACAGCCGTCATGCCATTCGGAGATGCCACCTTCGGTGCCTTTTCCATCTCCACCTTACCACCACCGTTTACCAGCTCCTTCGTGTCCTTTTTCACTCCATTCTCTTTGCCGTTCACACCGCCGTTCTCGTGATGCCCGTTGGTCGTACCGTTGGTAATGTTGTTGTTGTTGTTGATGGACGTCCCGTTCGTAACTGGACCGGCGGCGGCTGCTTTCGCCAGGGCCGCCTTCAGGTCGTTCGCATCGGCCCGCGGATCGATCACCAGCAGGCGCGTCTCGTTCGGCACCGTCTTGATCAGCTCGACCACCTTCTTGTGCGTCTCGGTCGTGATGTTCTGCCCGTTCACCTCGATGATGCGGTCGCCCTGGCGCAGGCCGGCCGATTCCGCCGGCGACCCATCGTCCACCTTGCCGATGTACTGGCCCGGGCGGCCCTTTTCCGCGTGCAGGTTAAACCCGTACCCGTCAAAGTCGGCCCGCTTCACCACGTGGCAGAGGCGCGCCTCGTACTTCGGGGTGGTCGTCGCACCGGCACTGTTGTTGTTCTTGGACGACATAGTGTGTTGTTGGGGTGGTCAAATCGATCGAGCTTTCCGGCTTATCAAGCGGTGTAGAATGGATGGAGCCGATTGTCACGCAACAACTGCACACGCGCACGAGTCACTCAGTTCTGGCAGACTGCGGGCTCGCTACTAAAACGCCTTTAGACACGATCCGCGCCACTATCTTCTCTTGGCGGGGGTCTCTCACGCTCACTGATGGTGTGTCTCTCTCGCTCTCTCTCTCTCTCTCTTTATCGCGGTCCGGATGTTCCGTTATCTGTGAATGAAATCGAAATCGAAGCGGGGAGAAAAAACGGAAATTTGTTAGTACCATTCCGTGACTGTCGTACGTAAAAATGCACAATTAATCGGCGTACATCGATCGAAGCGCTTCCTCCCTCATTGGTATTCTACCCGAAATCGCAAACAAAAACAGTTGCTCCATTGCTGATCGTCCGGGACGTGGAGGAGTTCGTCGTGTTTTGCAATACGTGAGAGATTTACATGTGTTCTTGAAAGGCTGCTTCCCCCAACCGGAGGCATTCCCCTTCAACAGACAGAGTTAATCGTGCAATAATTGATTCTAAACAAAGCGTGATGAATGAATAAACGCATCAAATTGGAGGAAAAGTGACTCATCATTTGCATTAAACGATCCTTTTCGCCAAGAGCAAGTGCAACCAAGAGAGCAGCTCGATCGCTCATTGGTCGCTCAGTGAGGCCACCCGGTGCTGTAGTAATTGCACTAAGCAACTGTCATAAAGCAAGGCACTTTACGAGCTTGGCGGCGGCCACTCCAGATCTAAACACGACCACCCTCTCTTGCCTCTCGTCGTCTATAAATATTTCACATTGCAGAGTGCGGCTATTTATTCCATTATTTAATCCCACTTGCCAGTTTAGAGACACTTGAGGAATGTTGTTAGTCACAATTGTCGTTTATGGATTGTCTTATTGAATCGTTAAATTAGCTTTAAACATGTTATCAATTGCTCTATTTTTTCCCCTTCACTGATCCTTCTGAAAGATGTTTGGAAATGTTTTACTTCTTCTACTGAAGAGTCTCTATCGGAATCTGCCTCTCGCTCATGACACACTCTCCTCCATGGAAGGGTTTGCTCGTCTCGCGCGTTAAATAATTCACTATCGCGTGTAATTGATTTACGACCATTTCGGAAGGTCTCACACCAATAAGCGATGACACAGTGCAATGGGTCGATGGGAAGGAGAGCCCCGTGTGCCCGTGAAGCACACAAATTGTGCTCAAACAAGAAGAAGAAGAAGAAAGAGAGCAAAAGGAAACACACCATAACTGGTTCACTTTTGGCCAAACCGATTACAGTACAGTGCTGTAGTTGTACTGCGCAGAGCAGCTTCTGTTGCAATCACGTAAGAAATAAATGCCCCGATATGTTATTATGGAGCGATTGGAGGTTAAGCACAGGTTGCAGCTACTTGCTTGGCTCCCTTTTACCACTACCAACACTGTCACGCTTTGGAGAGCCTTGGACAACGGGGTGCAGGCAGGGATTCCTTTCGCGACTTTGAAAGCTCGGCCTTATGCGCGCGCGGGTCATTGCACGCCGCCGCACAGTGATGAAGCAGGGGGAGGGTGGATGCAGAATGCATCCGAGCGCGCGTTTCTGATCTATTTCTATGATCAAACCTGCCCACTTCCACCTCCAAAGCGTGGCCCTAAAGACACGTTGCCTTTCAAACTTCCGGCGCTGCTGCTCCGTTGGGCTGGTGTGCACACGACGGGCTGCAATATAGTGAGATTAGAGCCATTGATAGTACAGTATGCGCACTAAACCCTCCGAACGCCGAAGTAAAGTGGTCCACAGGAAACGCTGATTAGAAGCGGAGCCAGCTCCCCCCGAGGCCGAAGTGGGCGATGCACAAAGAAGTCTTCACGCAATCAGGCCTCGCTCCTCCACACCTAATCAAGGGGCGAATTAAATGCGCCTAGGTGTTTGAAGCAAAACAAACTGGCGGCTGGTGATCGGAAAGGGAGCAGCCATAGCGTCGTCGTCGTAGTTGACGCAGGTGGTAGGGTACACTGTACGCGCTATGTCATGGTCGCCATTGGAGTGTGGGGAATATCCAATACCAATAGAGAGAGAGGTGAGGGAGCGTAACAACATAGCTGAAGATTAATTGTCAGGCTCCTTATATTGAGCAACCCGACCAGAAGCCGCAACTTTGCGAAACTTTTGGGGGCTTTGGAAGAAAATCGATTTCTTGCCACCACACCAAACGGGACAAGGTTGTGAGCATTTGCAAACGGGTTTTTGTTTCTACTTCTGCTGCTGTTACTGCTGCTGCTGCTGCTGCTGCTGCTGCTGTGTATTAGAAATAACCGCTTATAAATGCAACGATCGTATGCGCTTGCCGTGTACCCCCTCTTGGGGGTGGATGTTTTATGTTCGATTAATATTAATTCTTTATGGAAAGCAACTATTGCAAAAATGTTCATAGTTTATGTCTTTCCATAGGCCGACAGATCTCGCCTTAACACTTGTGGCTGTATTTTATCTCGAAATGTGCTGTTATTCCCATTCTCCCAAAGTGTTACAACGATACTGCACTTGAACTTTTCCGATAAGCGAAACGCACACACAATGACTTATGGTGCGTAGTACAAGCAGCACACACCCATACCTACTCGTCTTCAAATTCAATCTGTTTATTTTCCAATCTATCAGACCGTGGCAAATTATGAGATAATGTTTTTGAGCGTGCCGTTACTACTGCGCACAACGAAATAGAATAAATTACGCGTGCATGTGCTTACGGCGCAGGAAAATTGAAAACGCGCCTCCGGGATGGCCGAGCACGGAACAGGTAATTAACATTTTTTGGAATTAATTTGTACATCTTACTTATAATAAATGAGTGGCCGTCAGGAAGGCGAGTTTTTTTTTGTGCGAGGGCTAGTAAAGAATAGAATTGGGGCCATATAAGAGATGCGTTAAGAGGGAAGGAATGCGCAGCATGAAGCAATAAGACATTCCAATTCAACTTCCGAATGTTTTTTTTTCTGCTGAAGTTGGTTCCATCTACAAGACCATTTTTACTGTCATTATTGAGCTAGACTAGACTGGAAAGTGATAGTAAGAGCACATGTTCGTCGGTAACGAGCAGGCGACTATTGGAGTTGCCCCTAACCAATTGCCGTTCCGGGTAAGGTGAAAGGTTACTGGGAGGTGCATCGGAGGTACGGGAAGTTGTCATGGAAAGTGTTGCTGCAGGGCCAGGCGATCAAGATATGCAATGAGCTAGCTGCCCTCGTTACCAAACAAATGGAGCAACACTTGGCAATTAGCAAAGGAAAGCTGCCGGAGCTGTACTGAACTGGAGGAGTGCCTGAGTCCGATCAAGTGCTGAGATTTAAGGATCAGTACAACTGAAGTAGAAGGTCGCTTTTACCCAAAACCATGCAGGATGTAATGGAATTGGAATTAAGAATTGTTCCAGAAACTGCAAAACTCATAATTTGATCGTGTTGAGCAGAGTCTTTGTAGCATCAACTCCAGGCTTTTTAAGGGTTGTTTTGATAGGAGTTGGTGGTATGTGAACACAATGGTATATAAGTGCAATATGATATAGAACTTCTTAATCAAGATATTCAAGATATAAACTCTATGGGAAATACGGATGCATTGAGCATGTCATTGAAATTAACACCGGAGAACCTTTTCTCTCTCGTCTGCAACAACCTCATCTTGCAAATAAATTGAATTGAAAAAGGTAAACTCAACATTCCCACAACTGCCAAAGGGAATACAAAAGAGCGTGTTCTGGCACATCCAAATTCCCCAATTAATAATTCCACCCGTCGTTTGAAGTACTCGTTATCTGCGTGCGTGCGCACTAATATCATGCGTGTGCGTGCCCCCCATCATGTTGACCTGCAAAAATGTGCCATAGCTCAAGGTCTTGTTGCACTGTTGCTGCTGCTGGTTTAGGAATATGCATGAAGCTTTATTTGTTTGCTCCGAAACTAAACCATCCCCCACGGTAGCATCAGCAGGAAAGAAGCCACCCCATTCGGGCGTGATCGATGGCGGTGGTGGTGGATACTACCACTACCCCTCACTCAGTGCTGCATTCTATTATTTATTCGCAACAAAAAAAAACTAATTGCTCACATGCGCACGTTCGTCGGCAGTGGGGTTAAGGGTGGCCCAACCCGATCATGATGAATGTACACGCCAGCGCACGACTCCCCCTTACACAAAAAGCAGCGGTGATGTGGGTATTGCATTGCCCACCCACAGGGAGGCCAAAGAGAAGATGGTTCATGGATCCAGGTGGGAATTGTAAAATAGAAGGCAAATGCAAACAAAAAGTGCACCTTCCATCCACCTGCCTGCACCCGTGAGGCGGATGCACTTTCTCGGCATGGCGTGCCGACTGCAACGTTTGAAGCAGCGAACTGGAAACAATGTGATATGCCGGTTATTTGGGAGGTAAGCAGGCAGGCAGCATAGGTCATGAACGAATCATCTCTCTCGCGCTCCCCATGTTTGCAGCAAGTGGGGCGCTATTGTTTTGCCGTTTTTTTTAGCCGCGCTGCGACCTTACATAAAATTGGTGAGCAAGCAATTCTTCTCTGCTGGTCGACTTCTTGATGTATGTACGGGACACCCAAGAGGCTTGCTGGCAGTGAGCAGAGGGAAGATTAATGAGTTTTGTTGATGCTGGGTGGATAATAGATTCGTGAGAAACGTTGGGGGGAAAAAAGGCCACAAATTCATACGCTACTGGGGGGTAGCTATTTAAGGTGAGCTTGTAGCGATTGTGAGTGAACTTACTTGCTCACCATGAGGCTTCAACAAACACCAAGAACATCTCACAAACGGGATGATCATATCTTACGGTAGCGCCCTTCTAAGCGGTAGATCTGACACTAATTTGCACCCTCAAAGTGCATCTTTTCGATAGACGACGAACCTCGCGTTTTGCTGGAAGTTTCTCACAATCTGCAAGCAACCCAAACGGACACTGAAATGAGCTTAACTGAGACCCCGCTCTTTCCACACATCAGGGAACTAAAAACGGCCACTCCAAATGGCTTCATTTTGGTGGTGCGCGTTGCGTTGCACACTGCGCACACGTCAAGATTTTATCCGATTCGCATGCACGCGCGTGCTATGTGCTGTGGCCACCCGGCATGGTTCGAGGAATAGGATTAACATCGTCGCCATCGTTAGAGCTTTCCCGCTCCACATCAAAATCCTTATCTCCAGTTCACCTTGCCTGGCGATGCGAATCGTGGTCTCTGGTCGGGGTGTGTGTAATCGTGCGGTTGATTTTACAACTTCAGTTCGTAAAATCGTTCAGTTTGTTCGCGGCACTCGGATTAGGAAAAAGCAAACACAACATGCCGCCGTTCAAGGGGACTCTCCTCTCGCGTTCGACCTGTGCCTATAGATACATTATTGCATTTACTAATTTAATCTCACTCCCACCTGTGCTCGGGGCGAGGCGGGGAGCTTAATAATTGCTACCATTGGTGGTGTTTGCCTTGTGCGAGATGTCTTTAATGTTCTCTCCCCGTTTGTTTGCTTTTGGCAGGTGAAGAAGTAGGAGGTTTGTTAAATATTTTGTCACTGAGATGGTTGGCACGTTTGTCGGTTAGATAATGCCACCCCACCTGGCGACCCCCCCTGGCGAGCCCACACCGATTGCAGTGCGAATGTTTGTACAATATCTGGTGGTGGCTCTTTCCCCTACGCGCTGGTGGAGTTTGTTTTAATTTTGCAATGTGCCGAGACTTTTACTTTTTCCACCATCGGGTGCTAGGCTTGCTAGCTCATGAAAGGAGAGCCTTTATTCGGTCCAATAACTCGATAAGTGAAGCGTTATCGGAGCGGTTTATTTTTGGCAAGATCTTTGCGACGTATTTATGCCCCACATGCAGACCCTGAGGAGAGGCCAGTAACATTGACTCACTTCGTAACCCGTCCCCCGGCGCACAAGATGAATTACCTCATCAATCATTAAAGGGCAAAAATATTCCAATCAATTACCATTCCATAAACATACACACACACGGAGTGCTAATCGCAAATATTGCCAACACGTACATGAGATCATCATCATCCGCTTGCCAGAGGCACAATAATACAACAAGACGGATGTATCTAGCACCCCCCAACATACAAACGCGAAGGCTTTGTGAAGGTCACGATCATCTTCTTCGTGCGTTCGCCACACGAAAGGAAATGGACGTTTATGTATAAATCAAATAAAAACACACACAAAAAACCTTCCAAATCAATCGACAGGAAGAAACGTTTAGAACAAAATAAAAGGTTCGTCGCTTGCGTCGCTGATCGGATGTTGAAACAGATTGAATTTAAAAGTAGATGTGAAGCATTAATCTTGCTTGTAAAGAGTCGTCTTTTCCACATGCAACCGCGATTGTCACAACACGATAACAAAAAAGTAGCGAGAGATATGGTGAGAACAATCGTGAAAAGAGGAAAGAATAGGAAAATAAATCTTAACACAGCGTAAAATGGAAAATTCTCACCCGTTTCTCATCCATTTCCGATACACGATCGTAACGAATAATAATAATAAATGACCGGAAACGGTTGTCACCACTTGAGTGTGTGTATAACCGACCGTCAGGATGTAAATGCGCTTGGTATGTGTTCATACCCTGTCCGCGCTGTTTCGAAAGTCCGACAGTTGGTCAGGTTGGTCTTATCGAATCGAGCAAGCAGCCACAACAGCAGCAACACAAGCAAGATTTTAATAAACACGTCCAGGTAAACAACATCGCTCAATATGGCGAAGGCGGAGAAAACCGGCATCATACACTCACAGACACACACACAAGAAGCGATAAAAATTTTACGCCACTTTTGCACTTTTTTGCGCGTGTCAACTTCACCGCCGGGCTGTCGATTAACCGAACCACCGGATGGTGGTGGTGGGGAGGAGCAAGAAATCGGAAATATGTTCTTTTTTTTACTCCTCCTCTACTACACACCATGCCAGTGTTGCTAGTTTGCCGATAAGCATTTAAGACGATCGTGTACAGTGAGCGGCAGTGCAACACGGGGCAGATGAAAACAGTGGGTAGATTTGTTATTTGTTTGTCATTATATCAGTGAGTGGTTTACTCTCTCTCTCTCTCTCTCTCTTTCTCCTTCTGTGTCGTGTCGGTTTCCGTACGCGGATGTTGTCGAAGGAAGTACTAGTTAAGACGTAATGGTTTGCATTGCACCGAATCTCACATCTCACGATCGTCATGCGATGCGTGTTATATGGCGTTATTGCTTATCAACGAGGAGACGACCGCGTAGTGTAGTGTGTCAAGCGATCAGACTTTTCCCCACTACACACACAGGTCACGGGTTCAAGTCTACTTTCGCGGGAACACTGGAGCGCGCGCGCGTGCATTCTCTCCGTGTAATATGTGATTGTGTTCTGTTTAATTCATCGCAATTAACCACGCATACGATCTTCACAAACAGGAAAACATTCGACTAAAACAATGACACATCTTTCGCACCTTACATGACTCACTCAGCTATTTCGTGCAGGGGCATCTCTCTGTCTCTATATTCGCTAAGCAAGTCTCTCTCTATATTTAAATCCACCAATGCCGCTCCAATTTCCTTTACACCGCCACCCAACTGTGTTTTATTGCACTTGCGCCAGAGCACACACAGCAGCCGGAACCTGTGTGCTCTTGCGATGTCGCATTTGCTGCCGCCGCCACCGCTCTGGTGCAATAAGTGTGTGATATAATTAGCAAGCCCATGTGGGAAGCAAATAAGCGTACTACCGGCGCGTTGTGACTAATGATCGCCTGGATTAAGAGGTGAAAGTGGCTTCACGAAGACATACCGCGCGATCGCACGCGCAGGGCATCGAAGCTGAAGCCCCGCAAGACTTGCACTAGTTTTAGCGCAAATGATTGGAAGAATGCTGCTGGTTGAGTGTCGAAATTAGCTTGCCTCGTTGTCTCGATCGATCACACACACACACACATCTCGCCTGGTGGCCAGACGAACCAACGTGCTAGGGGATAGCTGCTGCAGCTGAACAAACTGAACTATTTACGAGCACACAAAAGGTTGAGCGCTGTATTTCAATCAACTACTGCTTGCTACTGTTCCCAAACAGGGCGAGAGCTTTAAAGATACCATGGAATGAATAAAAATAGTCTTTTACATTCAAGATATTTAATTTTAGACCCTCTCTTTTCCATATTTGATTCTATTACATAAGATCTCATTACTTCATTGCACACGGCAACAACAAAAGCCTTTGCCTTCGTCTTTTAAGATGCACTCCAAAAATTGCATCTCTCCACCTTTAGCCACAACATTCCATCGTTCGGCCAACAGGTTTTGTTTCTCCCCTATATCTCTCTCCTTCTCTCACAGGTTCCTTCACTTCCCATTCCAATCGGTTGGACCCCGTTGTCAGGCAAAAATTATCGTCATAGCACGAATTCCTGCGGTGCATTGTTGTGGTGGTGGTGGTAGTAGTAGTAGCAAGATATGATCACCGCCAAGAGAGTGACGTGATCTTCGTCGCCAGAGCACGTAATCGAATCCCTTCCTCCCCAGCGCGTCTTGGAAGATGCGCCACAAAACGGAACTCCCGAGATTGTGCGGAGCCGCGACCGTTCCAAGGTTACGCTGTGCGGGCTAACGATCATCAGCAGTCGCGTGATGGGTTTTTGCCCATCATCCACTCTTCCTTCTCCTCCGGGATGCCGATACGAGATCTTGACGGCGATTAAAACGCGCGCCACATTTTGACGATGACCTAACGCTAAAAAGCTCGCTGTGTCATCCCTGAAGGTTAGGCCAATATTAGGACCCTCGCCGTTCAATCACACAACCGTCCATCAGACACAACGATGACGAAGCATCGGAAAGGCGGGGAAAATGATGGAAATGTTGGCTGAAGGTGGCTAATCAGTGACATGCGACAGAAAAATGCGCAAGAAAAGTACACAGTCGTCCACCAGTGTGCCCAATTGCCGGAGCTTTTCTTTGTCTTCTCCCTTCAACCAGGCGGCTAATTAGTCGTCCAGAGTGGAAGGGTTGCTTCTGGTTTCTGTAGATGACGTGCCGTGTAATCACACCGATCGGACCAGAGGAGCGGGGGCTTGTGATTTTTCTGCACCAACACTCGCAGCATGTGTACCACCGCCGGGTGTACTACACCAAAGCGAACGGTTTTGTTCAGCAGCAAACAAATTGAAAGCAATTGGGAGCAACAGAAGAACCGGGATCGAAGTGACGCCGTGAGCGCCATCAACCATGGCCGGCGTGCGGACACCGTCGCTTCAAGCGTGACGCGCGTTCCAGTGTTCCTGCCTGGGTCACACAAAGGCGACGGACTGTAGCGGTCAGCAGAAGCAGAGAGCAAGAATCGAGGAGGATTGATGTAATTCTTTCCGATTTTCTCTGCAACGAAAAGCAAAACGGAGTACGCAACAAGCCTTTTCCTTACATCCGTTCATCTTGGGAGTTGCAAGCGCCCTGTTGGGTTGGATGTGTGTGAGTAGGATGCCCACATGAGTCTACCCACCGCGATCCTCTCAAACCCTCTCAAATCCTCCAGCCCGGTGGTAGGCGTGACGCATCAAGAAAGAAAAAACGATGAGACTTCTCCCCGATTGGAGTCGGAGCTAGAGAGACTTGAAGACTTCGCTTTCGTCGGTCACAAACCGGTTCCTTCGTACCGGAGAAGGGACGTAGAGTGTAGGGTTGGTGGATGTTTATTGCCATCATATACCTCACACATACGTGTAGGTCGTCCGATGCCATAACCAAACACACACGCACACATAAGCAATGTTCCTTGGGGACAGAACGGAAAACACGAAATGCAGCATGGCATGGTATTCTCGCTTCTCGTACCTATATGGTTCTCGATCGCCTCGAGGGTACGGGGGTATGGCGAATCAGGTCCTGAACTTTGTGCGCTGATCTTCATGCTCTGGACACGTTGAGGATGCGCCGGATACACGAACCGTGTCATTGGCTCTCAGGCTCTGGGCGCGCGGTGTTGTTCGTGACTGCGCGATGCGCACAGAGATAGAAAAAACAGAACCGTAGTTCCTCTACGGAGGATTATTGCCGGCCAAAACACTCTGCTGCAATTTGTACCCCGTCGGGAGAGTCGCGTTCGCAGCTTAGAAAATCTCGTCCGAGGTCAATAGCTCTTGGCTAGGAGGAACATCCTGAGGGCGAACATAAGATGGAAAGACTTCAACGAGCGTTAAGAGGAAAGCTTCGTTCTGAAGGTTCTATTCCCTTGTCGGTTCTAACGATGCGGTGTGTCATAAACAGTTTAAAATGCCCCTTTTTATTGAAGATTCAGCATAATCTATTGAACCCGTAGCAGATGAGAGGTTCGGGTATTAATATTGAAGAAAATGGAAGAATTCTGAATAACCCATTTGAATGTCTGATTCTGTTTTATTGTTTGGGACAGCTCTGGGAGGAAAACAAGTTATCGAGCTTCGGAAATATCTTCACAGTAAATTAGGATGTCCCACACGCTGTACTGGAGAGATCATGGATTAAAGAGGTCTTTTGTTGAGCTCTTCTTCTTCAAACCTTAACTCTCTATGATCACAACCAGGTTAGAATGCTACAAGATCCCTTCGAATCTTAATCCCCTCATTCATTTTCTCGCACTACACCTAGTTTCACGTTAATTGTTTCCCATTTTTACTTTCACTTTTAAAACTCCCCGGCTAATCCATTACCGTGGGTCTACCCCTTTCGGCTTTGTTTACCCTTATGCAGGTTGAAAAGCTGAGAGTTTCGCCCGCCGTTTTTAACCACCTGACTCTGACTGATCTCTTGATCAGCTGATCTCCGAAGCGCGAGCGCACACCTGCTAATGAATTTGATCATTTAGCCTCATTACGTCGGACCGAATGAACGGAACGGTGAATTTTATCGCCTGCGTCACAAATTCGAAACCAAACCGAATTCAAAACGACCTTCCAAAGCGGTTAGTGCCGAAAATGCACTCCTTCCTCCCTCACCCCGCCTTCAAGTCCATAATGTATCATAATCGCACATTAGGCAGAGCAGAGGCTGAGCTAATAGGATTATCCAAGCAGGCAATATCTATGTGTGTGTGCCTAGCAACCAAGAACCTCGAGGGTAGTACAATTCGGAGCACCATTTAATCAAGGCTGCACTGAAGCATGAGACACTTTGCCCATAATGTGCGTGGCTGTTTGCTTCCGTGCCGGAATCTCGCGGCCTGATTCGCTGTGGTGAGTAAAGTTATTCAAACCGAAAGAATTAACTTGTCCGCGGCTGTTTAGTTTGCGAACGTGCCTTTTTATTTCTTCTTCTCTAAATCCACGAGACCAAGCGTGCATTTTGTGTGAACTTGAAACAAAATAAAATGGACCGGCGGGGAGAGTATTGGTTCCGTAATATTTAGTCGCAGCAAGGTGGTGGTGATGGTTTTCGAAGGGCAGGAGGGCGCATTTGCCTTTGGTCACGTCTCTGTTTCGTTTCCGCCACACGCTGATGGTGATGGCCGTGGTCCCGGTTCGCATTTTCAATTCATCTAGCGTCAATCTTGGACAACAGAGTAGCAGATGAGACTGAGGAAGGCTTAAAAAACACAAACGCTCTAAACAAATAAAGGCCCCGATCAGCGCGGCATGACTTTTTAATTTGATCGTTTTTATTCAGCGAACGAAATCGAACCGTTAAATATCCGGAATCTGGGGAGGGGGGACAAAAAAAGACCCCAGTTCGGAAGTAGTCGATACCGCAGATTGGGTGACCTTAATTTTGCCTACCGTCCCGGTCAGAACATGACGCGGATGACAGTTTGATGGACGTCACCCTCTGGGAGCTTCGTCGTTTGTTGGTGGGCGATTTGCGTGCCGGAATTTGCTATCAAATGGACATTAGTCGTGGGATTACGGGGGTGCAAAAAGGGATATATTTTGGCAGCTAAATTGGTTGACATTGAATGATTGAGCGGGTGCGATCACCTCTCCGGAAAACCTCCCATAGTGGTTATAATACATTGTTTACACGATGCCGTCCGATGTCAATCGATCTGCCCCGACAACAATCAACACATGACTCATCGGGGTAGCGGAAACCACGGAACCGAATCACTAGAATGCCCTTTAACACAAGTAGCGAGAAGAATACTAATGAACGTGCCGCTGCTGTAAATATCTTGTGCTAGAATCGTTTAAACCCTATCCATATGCCCTGCTTCCTGTTGTCGTCTCATTTTGAAATTTGCTTTAATAATTCGAGTTCGATTTTATTACACTTTTTTCATGGAATTTCCTGCCTTTTTCATCCCCCCAAAAATAGAACCGCCAGACGATCGATGACCGATTGCGGACCAACTGAAACCCAGGCCCGGATGACGTAATTTGATCATCAAGCTGTTCCCTCATGCATTGGCGCAGTGTGGAAGACGCCGAGGGACCAAAATAACGCAAAAAAAACCAGCGTCACTCGCCAACGTGAAAGAAAAACATACACATTCTCCCCATCATATGTCCGGTTCAAAGCGCCTTTCGAGCGCTGAAGTTATTGCGACGTATTTCTCCGGCCGACTACGATCGATCTTCGTATGGAGATGTTTATTGGATGTTGAGAGTCTCTGTTTTATCAGCGTCCCCGATGGCTGCAACCGTAGTATGTCATGGGATGGCGAAAACAGTTTATAGTTTGCTACTGGAAAGCCGTCATGAGAAACGGGCCAATCAACGGGGACGAAGACATTGAACGTGTATGTAGACGAAACTGCCAAAAACAACGATCCAAAATAATATGTGTCTGTACACCAGATGTCCGGGAGGGACAACTCATTGGATGGGAAAGTCCAACCAGTCCCCCGAGAGGACTAACTAGTTTCGGTGTTTTCTTTGCCTTTTTTTAGCTGAACTTTGACTGATAACTTCGATCGATACACGATCAATTTCGTATGACCGCGACACATTATAATATCACCTGGCCCATGTCATTCAGGTGCTGTCGAAGTAGTGTTTGCACTTTCATTCGCCCTGGACTTGACGGGGATCTTCGAAGAAGACCGAAAAGAAGCGGTGCTTGTAAGAAACTTGGCCACACTTTCGGACAAACGTTCGTCCCACTCCCTCGTGAAGGGGCCATTATTTGGACCTGTAGCTTTCCTCTTACCTCACGCGCTTTCAAATAAGTTGCAATCCAAAAAAACACAGACCCAGCATTCGGAGACATCAAGCCACGGCGCTCGCGCGCGCGCTCGCGGAAAACCTGCCCCGAAAGCAACCTGTGCAACCACCAGAGGGAAATCATTACATGATCAAGCATTTCCCTGTACCACTCACTACCCAGTGCCTCCCAGCAGCAGCAGCAGCATGCCAATTTCTATTGCTCAGCAAACCTGAAGCTTTGCGTAAAAAAGCCCCGAAACGTTGCGCATTTTACGTCTGTCGCTCTTCTCAGGGCGAATTTCAACAGACAGGGCGAGTAGTGGTGTAGTTGGAGACCGCAGCACAACCTGTCACAACGCAGTACTACTACCACGAGAACGGGTTAGCTCTCACAGCAGCAGCAGCAACAGCAGCTTCATAGCCGACCGATCGGGGAGGCTGCTGCTGCTTACGAGATTTGAAGAAAACGAACAGTTTCACGCGCGACGACCGTGCTTCCAGAAAGATCTTGCGCCCCCAAAGCACGTGACGCGTGTGATCATGACTAGAATTAAAGGCATTGGATGATGATACCAGCATCTTCCCGACACTCCACTGTGTGTGACAAGTATGTTTCTTTTTTTTCTATCTTTAATTTCTATCTTCAGTTTCTAGTTCCTTCTGTCTGTTGTTGTTGCTGCTGCTGCCTACGGCCCCCGTTGGTGACACATTATCGTGTTTCGATTGCGAAGTTTCGCGTATCGCTGATAAATATGGATGAAAACACATTCGCTCCGCCTATCTACACGGCGGTGCTGCCTCAACAGCAACCTTCCCGCCCTCCGGGGGCAGGCGTCAAGGGGAAGGTGTTCCCAGGCCCTCACACCCAACCTGTGTTCTTATCGAGCAAAATTTGCACTTTGTTTGGTCCCTTGGGGCGCTCTGTCGAGATCGAAATCATTTTCGGGGACACAACCAGCAGCAACAATAATACAAGCACACCGGTTGCTGTTGTTGTGGTGGCGGCCCGTGAAGGTGGACGACACGTGACGGCGCATTTTGGACAAGCGGGACAGACAGGAAAATCCAGTTCCAAAACAGCAGGTGTGATGACCTTGCTTGATGGTGCGAAGGAGCGGTCAGGTTAACAAAAATGTCAGGCTTTCTAGCCCAGTTTGCTGAACGTATGCTGGCGCGGGTGGGGACTTGTGTTAAGCTTCCAAAAGCTGATGCGATAAAGCACAATCACAGCTCATGATGATAAAAAATTCTGCACCTTTTGTAAGTTGCAAATTGGAAGTGACATTCCGTGTGATGCACACGGTCACCATATTCATTGGTCGAAAAACCTGTGAAATGAGCCTAATGATGCTTAATTTGATAAGCTCGCGCAGCACTCGGGAATGTTTAATCGAGCTGTTAGCACTCCAACAGCAAGGCCTGAATCATTATTGAACAATGGACGCGCAGGGTGTTGTTGTATGTCGTCTTCCTGGGTGTACAGTTTTCCTCAAAAATTCCTCGATTTGTTAGCGGAACGGAATGCGCAAAAAGCTGCATCGGTGGCGCGCTTGCTCGCGTAACAGTTTTGCCCTACGGTCACGTTCAACGCGCAAGGCTTAGAGATGGCGCACGAGACTACACAACCGAAGGGCTGGTCGCGACCAGCACCATCAGAGGCCTCAATCGGGCAAACAAGTGTCATTTGTTCTGCGTTGTCCCGGACCTCACCGGGCACGTACGCATTGTGCCGATGTTGTGCATGTGTTGGGCGGCCCAACAACGAGCGCTTTTGCAACTGGAGCCGAACATTCTTGCCACTCTCAAGGTCTTGGTGGTCCGTCTCGGCAGGGGGGCGACCAGCAACCGAAAAGTGTTCCTGTTTTGAGACGGGAAAACTTGTTTACCTTTTTTTCGCGGATGACCTTGATCATTCCAATCCCCAAATCGTTCGACTTTGCATATAGATGGCGAATTTGCTTCTAAAATTAGAAATTATATTAAGGTTGATTTCTTACCTCTGTATTCTTTATATTAATGCGATGACTTTTGTGTTGTCGTTCACTTCGAGGTCACTTTATTACGAAATTAATTGTAACTGCAAGATAAAATTGATAAATCGTGGTAATTAAACTGCACTGATACTACACTGATCGCTGTAGATCGTTGGATCGTTGAATAGGATCTACTACAAACAAGTTTTATAAAACGCTCACTTCGAACAAGATCATAAAAACCATCTGAAAATCACTCTTTCACACCCTAGTAAGGATCACTTCGCAAAAAAAGCAAAAATACCGTCAACATGGAACGACGCTCACTCTTGTAAATCACACCGAAAAAAATGCCAATATTCTGTGATTACAGGTTAAATTGACATCTTCTTCCTTCGTTTTGTTGGTGTTTCTTTTCTCTCGCCTCTGAACTCGTTTCGTGCAAGCTTCAAACTGAGGCTGCTCCAGAAGGATGGCAGGTGAAAAAGGAAGCCCAAGAGCACGATAGCACGGGAAGAGAAAGAACCCTCTCGCCTTAAGCGGCCCTGCTTGGTAGACCTTTTATACACTTCAGTATACAACTAACACAATTATTACCAACACTTTTTGTAATTTTGTCACATTTGCACCTCTTTTATAAAGAGTAGATATAAATCTGCTTCAAACACAATGGGGAAACCGCACTCACCGTCTAGGAGAACTACCTGGAGTATACAACCGTACCGTAGGGAAGCAACAAGTTCAACTGACTCCCTTCGCCGTGGGACCGTTCGTCTTCAAACGTAGAAAAACATGCTGCTAGGGATGGGCGAGCTGTATTCCCAACGATTAGTTCGTGGTTGTTGCTCGAAATCGTCCAATATGATCGAGCAGTTGTTTGCTCGATTATCGACACTGCGGCATATACGGGTAAAGAAAGTTGGAAGTTTAATGTAGTAACCAAAACACACAAAAAAATGTTTAGGATAGTAGTGACGAGATAATAAAGATAAATGTCAATCACTAGTACAAACAACTGCCCAGAGATAGAATAGTATGATACATGAAAGAAGAAAATACTCTAGGAAAGCAAAATCACGGAGTGTTTGAGTTGAAATTTTCGCTTGATTTCATTAAAAAAACTACCTCAACTAAAACAAGATACATTGCAATTGCAACGAGCTAAGGTATAAAAACGAGTGATTTTTTACAGCTTACCAAACATATTTAGTGGGATATTATAAACGAATATGACACTGATCTCTCTCTAAACTATCTACTGAATGAAGAAGTCGAAAAAGAAGTAGAAGAAAAGAAGAAGAAGAATAAAAAGAAGAAGAAGAAAAAGAAGAAGAAGAAGAAGAAGAAGAAGAACAAAAAGAAGAAGAAGAAGAAGAAGAAGAAGAAGAAGAAGAAGAAGAAGAAGAAGAAGAAGAAGAAGAAGAAGAAGAAGGGGCTGAGGAGGAGTAGAAAATAGACTGCACTACAATCACTGTAACTACTTTGTGCTATGTTCTCTACCTCATTCTTTTACAGAATCCAGTCATTCAAATAATTATTTATATTTTCAAAGAAATATTATAAATGAGAAAAATATAATTCTTCTAATTCTCAAACCAAATCGACAATTTTTTTAGCATGGCTCATCTAGTTCGAGTACTTCCCTTTTCAAACAACTGCTCGAATCGCTTTTGCTCATTGGGTACGTACATGTTCCATTCCGGAGCTATAGCGTTTCCTATCCGGTGATGAATGCAAACGATTCCAAACCATAAAATAAAGACAAATCAATGTTTCACATGTTTGGAAAACTTCCAAAAATCGTTAAAAATACTCTGCTATCCTCAGCAGTAGTTATTCACTCTTTAAAATGCTTCTTACGCTACAAAAACCAAAACCATCGCTTCAATGCCATGGCATGCAAGGGTTGATATCGTCCCGCGTGTTTACAATTCGTAAACAGTGCCGGCCAACAACTGTCAAAAAGTGTCAATTGCCGAAACCATGTGCACCTTTTCAAATCGGGCAAGATCTTTTCGTGAACTTTTGTCGTGAATTAACTGGCTGAAACGTGTTTTTTTGTTTATTTCGTACAAAACTTACACAAACCGGTTACCGCTGTTGCTGTTGTTTCGGTGAAGGCAATCGTGGAAAGGCCACACAATGACGATCGTGAACCTTGATCCAACCAACCTCGAGTTCTCCGTCTTTACGACGGAGGACGTGCGGAAGATCAGCGTGATGAAGGTGGAATCGTACCGGTCGTTCGATGACATGGGCAACCCGGTCAAGTCCGGGCTGTACGATCCGGCGATGGGTCCGTGCGGGTTCGGTGAAATCTGTGCGACGTGCACCCGTGACGTCAGCACGTGCGAGGGCCACTTCGGGCTGATCGAGCTGGACCTGGTCGTGTACAATCCGTTCTTCATGCGCACAGTTAGCAGTCTGCTGCGCATTACCTGCATGTCGTGCGCCCGGGTGCAGCTGCAGGACGGAGCGAAATCGTTGCTCGAGCTGCAGCTGCGGCTGGCCGACGCCGGCTACATCGTCGAGGCGGAAGAGATCGACGTGTACAAGACGAAGCTGCAGGCCAATCCGCACGATGCCATACCGGAGGAGATTACGTACTACGAGGACCTGCTGCGCAAGGAGCCGTACAACAAGCTCGGCAACACGAAGCTCTCCAGCACGATCCGGACCGCGATCGTGAACAGCACGCTCAGGCAGGAATCGAAACGTTGCATCCACTGTACGAAAATGCTGCAGCGTGTTCGCATTACCGACAAAAAACTAACGATACGGTGGACGCAAGCGGACAAGAAGGCGTTTCTGTAAGTACACAAACACCACTGCCGCAAGCAGTACTTAGAGGGCTAAGGCGCTCATCTATTTTCTTTGCCCACGTTGCAGCGAGGAGAAGGGAAACAAGAACCCAACCGACGAGGAGGTAAAATCGTCCACGGAGGTGGTGCTCGCCCGCGAAAGCCAGATGTTTCTGCGCAAGCTGTACGAGCAGGAAGGCACGCTGCTGTCGCTGCTCTTTCCCGTACTGAACTCGGCCAAGCACGAGATGACCCAATATCCGACGGACATTTTCTTCATGGAGGTGGTACCGGTGCCGCCGTGCAAGATGCGCCCCGTCCGCCGAGCGAACCGCGTACCCGGCCGCTCCTCGGTAATGGAGCACGCGCAGTCGGTGCTGCTGCGCAACATCTTCGTCGCGAACGCAACCGTGCGGGCCATTCTGCTCGGCAGCGAGGGAAAGGAGAAACCGGAAGGCATGAGCGATGCGACGTTCGGCCAGCTGAAATCGATCCACCAGCAGGCGAAGGGCGCAACCGTGACGGAGAAGCTGTTTCACGCCTGGTGCGATCTGCAGTCGAACGTCGACCAGCTGCTGGACGTGGAGAAGCTGTCCGGCGGCAAGCAGGTGGTCACGTTCGGGCTGAAGCAGCTGATCGAGAAGAAGGCCGGGCTGATCCGGATGCACATGATGGGCAAGCGGGTGAACCATGCGGCCCGCACGGTCATCACGCCCGATCCGAACATCGGGGTGGAGGAGATCGGCATACCGACGCGGTTCGCGAAGAAGCTCACCTACCCGGTCCCCGTGACGCCCTGGAATGTGGCCGAGCTGCGCCAGTGGGTGATGAACGGGCCGGATGTCTATCCGGGTGCGAACATGATCGAAGATGCGAACGGGCGGGTAAGCAAAATATCGTCCACGAACGTGACGCAGCGCCAATCGCTGGCCAAAACGCTGCTAACGCCGCACGGTGCCGGCGCGGAGTCGAGCGGTGACGATACGATCAAGATCGTCCATCGGCATCTGCAGAACGGGGATATACTGCTGCTCAACCGGCAGCCCACGCTGCATCGGCCGAGTATAATGGCGCACCGGGCGAAGATTCTCGGTGGGGAGAAGATTTTCCGCCTGCACTACTCCAACTGCAAGTCGTACAATGCGGACTTTGATGGGGATGAAATGAATGCTCATCTGCCGCAGAACGAGGTGGCTCGGGCGGAGGCGTACGGGTTGGTGGCGGTGCCGTACCAGTACCTCGTGCCGAAGGACGGCACACCGCTGGGTGGTTTGATTCAGGATCATATCGTATCGGCGGTGAAGCTTTTCATACGCGGCAAGTTTTTCAATCGGTAAGTGGGTGAAGGATCGAGGCGCTCGACTCTCTAACCGACTCTTCATCAAACCCCCTACTGCCTTGCAGGGAGGACTACCAGCAGCTAGTGTTTCAGGCGCTGAGCAACAAGAAGGGCAATATTGAGCTGCTGCCACCGTCCATCCTAAAGCCGGTCCGACTGTGGTCCGGCAAGCAAATCATTTCGACCATCATCAAGAACAGCACACCGAAGGGCATGCCGTACATCAACTTGGTGGGAAAGTCGAAGCTAAACAACAAGGTAAGGGCGCTTGATGGTAATAAAGCACTCGCAGAACGCACTCATAATCGCTCTCCGCTCTCCCACGCAGCATTGGTGTGTGCTTCCCGCCCGCCCCTGGGAGTACGGTGGCACACCGCTCCGCGAGAACGAGCTGTCCGAATCGGAGGTGTTCATCCGGCAGGGTGAGCTGCTGAGCGGCATCCTCGACAAGAACCACTTCGGCGCCACACCGTACGGTCTGATCCACTGCATGTACGAGCTGTACGGAGGCGTCTGCTCCACCGCTCTCCTTTCGTCCCTGTCGCGGCTCTTCACCTACTACCTGCAGTGGGAAGGGTTCACGCTGGGCGTACGGGACATTCTGGTGCAGAGCAAGGCGGATCGGAAGCGGTCCAGAATTATACGCGAGTGCCGCGCAGTGGCAGGGCACGAAGCGGCCACCTCAGCCCTCGAGCTGCCGGCGAGCGTTTCGCGCGACGAGCTGGCCCAGCGCATGCGGGAAGCGTACGCCAAGAATCCAAAGTTTCGCGCCATACTCGACCGGAAGTATAAGACCGTGCTCGATACGTACACCAACAGGATTAACAAGTGAGTGAGACAGATGGGAATCCAGTTGGACGTGTTATTAATTTTACTTCGCCCATATTTAACAGCGCATGCCTGCCGGAAGGCTTGATCAGCAAGTTTCCGGTGAACAATCTGCAGCTGATGGTACAGTCGGGTGCGAAGGGTTCGACCGTCAACACGATGCAAATCTCGTGTCTGCTCGGGCAGATCGAGCTGGAGGGCAAACGACCCCCGCTCATGATTTCCGGCCGTTCGCTGCCGAGCTTTGCCGATTTTGATACGTCACCGAAGTCGGGCGGCTTTATCGACGGCCGGTTTATGACGGGCATACAGCCGCAGGAGTTCTTCTTCCACTGTATGGCGGGTCGGGAGGGTCTGATCGATACGGCGGTGAAAACTAGCCGCTCCGGCTACCTGCAGCGCTGTCTGGTGAAGCATCTCGAGGGCCTGTCGGTGCACTACGACATGACGGTGCGGGACAGCGACGGCAGCGTGATCCAGTACATGTTCGGCGAGGACGGTATGGACATTGCGAAGACGCAGTTCATCGGTAACGAGAAGCAAACGCGCTTTCTCGACATGAACCGGGACGTGATCGTGCAGCCGGAGGTGTTGAAGCGGCTGCAGACGTCCCGCGACGAGGATCCGCTGAACGAGGCGCTGAAGAAGCACGTCAAAAAGATGAAACGCTGGACGAAGCAGAATGGCGGAGGGCCGACGGAGGTGCAGCGCGTTCGCACGTCCGCTTTTGCTCTGTTTTCGGCCGACCATGCGGAAGCGTTGCGGGCGGAGCTCCCGAACCCGGACAAGGTGAAAAAGTCGGGCCGTACGAAGCTGACGGAGAAGCTGCTCAAGCGGTGGGGCAAGCTGGAGCCGGCGGCTCGGCGCGAGTATGTGAGAAGGGCGGCCCACTGTCCCGATCCGGTCGGTGCCGTCTTTCCGCCCGATTCGCACTACGGCGTGCTGTCGGAGAAGCTGGAGGCGATGGTGCGCAAGTACAAGCGCACCGAGCAGCCGCTCCACAACATCGACGAGCTGATGCAGGTGAAGGGCAGTGCGTCGCTGGCGGCGCCGGGTGAACCGGTCGGCGTGCTGGCGGCCCAATCGATCGGCGAACCGTCTACGCAGATGACGCTCAACACGTTCCACTTCGCGGGGCGCGGTGAGATGAACGTGACGCTCGGTATTCCGCGTCTGCGCGAGATTCTGATGTGTGCGGCGGCCGAGATCAAGACACCGTCGATGGAGATACCGTTCCTGCCGCACCGCAAACCGGAGCGGCTGAAGGCGGTGGCCGAGAAGCTGCGCAAATCGCTCAACCGTGTCACGGTGGCGGATGTGCTGGAAAGTGAGTGCAACCGTCATGTGTATTGGCTCTTTTCTTTTATTTAATACGTTGTATCTTGCTTTCCGTAGCTATTAATATCAAGTCGAAGCTGGTGGTGCATCCTTCGCGCGGCATGCAGCACACCATACGCTTCAACTTCCTTCCGCAGGACGCGTACGATCACGACTACTGCGTTACGCCGAGCGGCATCCTTCGGCACATGTCGCGCAAATTTTTCAAAGCAATGTTTGCCGCCATTCGGCGAGCGGAATCGGCGAAGAATGTGCTGTAAGTATGAAACCATCCTTTGGCGTGTCGAGGGCCTTTTCTTACATACGCTGATGTGCTATTCCATTCCATTCTACAGAATCGACACTGAAATGCAGGAAGGTAAATCGAAAAAGCATAAGAAGGGGGCTGACACTGAAGAGGACGACGAGATCGATCGCCAGGAGCCGGAGAAAGTTGATAAGAGCGAGAAGGCTGTGTATTCGGATAGCGACAGTGACTCGGACGATGGTGGCACGCCGGCTGTTGATGGGGATGCATCGGATGCGAAGAACCGGGGCAAGACCAAGGACGAGCACGATTACGACGAGGACGACGAGAACGATGCGGATGCGGATGCTGCGGGGGCCAGCTCCGACGACTCGGGCGTTAGCGAGGACGAGCAAGAGGATGAGAAGGAGGCGCAAAAGCAGCCAGCAGCGGGGGGAAAGCAAAAGAAAAAGCTTCCGTCCGCCAAGGCATCGAGGAGTCGCTGCATCGAGGAGGCGCTGATTGAGGAGTACGAAAAGGAGCAGGACGAGCTGGGGCAGGAGCTGGCAGCGATGCCCGGCGCCGAGGAAACGCTGAATGAAGCGGAAGAGACCATGTTTTTGGCACAGGTGAACGCGCAGGTCAGCAAGTTCCAGTATGATCGGGTCGCCAAACGGTGGTGCCAGATCGTGCTGCACATGCCGCTGAAGCTGAAGGAGATCGACTTCACCAAGGTGCTGCGCGATGTGGCCGCCAAATCGGTGATCTGGGAGGTGCCCCGGATCAAGCGCGCCATCACGTACATGCAGAACGATCAGCTGTACCTGCGAACGGACGGTACGAACATGTCGGCGATGACGGCGCACGCGAAGGTGCTGGACCTGAACCGGCTGTACACGAACGACATCCACGCGATGGCCAACCGGTACGGCATCGAGGCGGCGTCGCGCGTGATCGTGAAGGAAATACAGAACGTGTTCAGCGTGTACGGCATCACGATCGATCCGCGCCATCTGCTGCTGGTGGCGGACTACATGACGGCGAGCGGCCGGTACCAGGCGATGAACCGCATGGCGATGGAGTCTTCGGTCTCGCCGCTGCAGCAGATATCGTTCGAATCGTCGCTCAAGTTCCTGAAGGAGGCGCTGCTGAAGGGCACGAACGATCGGCTGGAGTCACCCTCGTCCAGGCTGATCGTGGGCCAGCCGTGCAAGGTGGGCACGGGCTCGTTTACGCTCTACTCGTCCGCCCTGAAGGACTATGCCGAGGCGTCAATGGCATAAGGGAGCATGGTAGCTTACAAACCCATTTTTGCATATAGCCTTTGAATAAAGTTCTTTAACAATAGCCTTGTGAAATGCTGAGTAGTGAGTAAAATTTATGACAAAGAAGATCGGTAAGAATGGCTGGGGAAATGGTAAAATGTTTGAAAAAATGGAGCTTTATCCTCTACACCGTCGTGTGGTATTATTCCTTGCTTACTAACATCAGTGCAAATGAGCTTTGAGATCTTAAACATCACTCTGAAACGAGTGAATGCATTTGAAAAACATCATTTTTTGCATGCTTTTGAAAAAGAACGAAACATGAGCTGATCGAGTTTTTGTAACTGTCGTTTTAAACCAAAATCCCTTTGCAGGACCATCCCTAGCTTTCGTTAAAAAATAAAACGTAGATTCAGGTGAAATCGTTTCCATTTAACATTTATGACTGTAACGAGCAATGAAATAGAGTCATTTTCGCAGCTAAATACAACAATTTATCAATTAAAATAACAAAAAACTGAATTTAATTCGATAACAAAAAGTCAAATTTGACAGCTATTGGTTTTCGCTTGTCAAGATGATGGCATTTGGATCCACAGTAGAGTACCAGCTTCCCGTTCAGTTGGATATTAACTATTATTGACGACATTTTAAGCTTATACTGATTTATTTTGCATTCAATTTTGTTGATAAATTCTATTGACCTTCATAAATATTTTTACAATCCCCTTAGCACTATTCAAAATGAAATAGACAACATCCGTACAGCCTGAATAAAACAACCGGCCCGAGCTCGACTGTATGTAAACCTTGCGTCGCCGTTTGTTTTTGTCGCCGTACACAAGCGTTCGCGCGTTGCTCGCTTCAGCCCACGCCGCCATCTTGGAATCGCTTTGTGTGCGTGTGTGCTGGCTCGGACGGTCGGCTCCCAGAAAGTGTCCTGTTTTTTCACCACAGTTTTCCGGCACCAAACGGCGCGTGTTCCGGTCCGAAGGCAAGCGCCAAGTGTGCCCCACACGCAGGGCAAAAGGGTGTGTAGAGTGTGAAGTGTGCTAGCGCGCGGCAAAACCGGCCAACCGACGATGGCATCCGATGAGGAAATTGATGAATCCATTGCCGGTAAGTGGAGTGGAGGGGTGGGTGCTGCCGGGAAGGGTAAGAAGGGCTGGCTAGGGAGCCACCATTGTTCGTACTAGAGGGGGGGCAGCATGAAAAGGTGGTAGAACTGTGAAAATCTCATTTTCCAGCGGTGGAATACACCGTTGCCGGTAAAATAACGCAACATTGCAAACACAAATGCATTGTTTGTGTTTTTTTTTCTCTAACGTGCTGCAACGGTTAGGAACACGGAAGATCGGCCCGCTTTTTGCCCTCTGTTGGGTGCGCAATGGCGGAGGGAAAGGGTGGCAGCTAATCTTTTCTACAGTCATGTAGAATTTTTACCCTCCCAAACCACTACCATTTATTGTGAAGGTCACTGTAACTGCACTAGTGTCCTTCGATTGAATCTGCAAGCCTCAGGAAAGGTGTGGAAAGGAAGGATTGGTGACAGGATGAGTGGTGGTAGTGGTGGGAAGACTACGCCGCACACCATTGCGGAGCGCTAGCGTTCCGCAATGGGGTCATGAAGCGTGCGGGCAGGGTAGGTGGTAGCGGAGGGTAGGGGAGGGTTGTGCTTTCTTGCGCTTTTTTTACTCTTCTTACTCTTCCACCAGTTCTTGCCATTCGCTTTGACTACGCAGAGAGAGGTGATCATGTCTTTCTCTCTCAGCTCTCTGTTTCTCTTTCACTCTCTCTCTCTCTCTCGCTCTCTCTCTTTCTCTCTTGCGCTTTTTTTTCAACCCTCGCCCGCTTGGGAATGGATTTTCCATTTTCCCTCGCTCCGGGCTTCGCTTTGCTTCCTTCGTTTCCTGCCCCTTCCCTTCCACCTTCAACTATACAAACCGATTGTTGGTGAGGGAGGATTGGAAAGGAGGGAGTATGAAACAGCCACTAACATTGAAATGATTTCGAATATGAACCGTTAGACTTATTCCGTTCATTTCTGTTACATTTTTGTTTGTTTGAAAGATTTAAAAATTGTTGAATAAAAAGTTCGAAGACAATTTGAAGATTCTGATTATTTTAAAATGATTCTGTATGGTAAAAATACATTATTGATAGAATATTCCCAAAATGATTATAAAGGATTGTGAGCAGAATTCGTACATCTGATTTTTACCAAAACATTCGTTATGGATTGAAATAAAAACAATCCCAAACAAACCAATTCATTTCCTCATTTTCATTTTTGAAGATCACATAACGATGTATCGAATGCTAAAATTTCCGATTGAATCGCTTTCCCTTCCAGAGGAGGAGAGCGGCATGCTGGATGAGGGAGCGGACGCATCCCTAGCGGCCGACGCCGACGACGGTTCGGACGAGGAGGCCAACACGAAGGGCAACGCGCAGCAGGACGAAGACGACGACTACGAGCCAGAGGACAACCGCAAGAAGAAGAAGGGCAAAAAGCGCAAAGCGCGCAGCAGCGACGAAAAGCGCGGCCGCAAGAAGAAAAAGCGCAAGAAGAACGACAGCGGCGACGAGAGCGACCAGAAGCAGAGCGATGACGGGGGAAGCAGTGCGGCGGCGGCGGCAGCGGCTGCAGCTGCAGCGGCCGCCGCTGCGGCCGCCGAGTCCGACTACGAGTCACGCCCGAAGCGTGGCCGAGATCGGAAGAAGGGCAGCAGCAGTCGTTCGGGTGCGGCGGCGGCTGCAGCCAGCGAGGTGGAGAAGAAGTCGGAGGAGAAGGAAAAGATGCCCACGATCCAGGAGGTGTGCAGCTCGTTCGATCTGACCGATGTGAAGATCGAGTACACGGAGGAAGATTTCGAGAATCTGGTCACGTTCAAGATGTTCCAGACGCACGTGCGGCCGATCCTGACGAAGGAGAATCCGCGCGTCCCGATGGCGAAGCTGATGATGCTGGTCGCGGCCAAGTGGCGCGAGTTCTGCACCCTTAACCCGAACATCTCGAGCGAGGACGCGACGTCGGGCGAGACGGGCGGGCGGGAGGAGGAGACGGCGGCGGCGGCGCCGCCCACGCCCGAGTACGTGCCGAAGTCGAGCCGGTCGCGCAGCAAGACGGAAAACAAGCACGACGACATGGTGTACGACGACGAGGACGAGGAGGAAGAGGAAGAGGTGGAGCGGGAGCGAACGCGCAAGAGCAAGAAGGGCAAGAGCGGAGGCGGCGGCGGCGGTGGAGGTAGCAGTAGCAGCAACAAGAAGGGCGGCGGCGGAGGAAACAGCCGCAAGCAGAAGGTGCCGACGCTGAAGATCAAGTTTGGCAAGCGCAAGAACGCCAGCTCGGACGAGGAGCAGGACGCGAGCGGCGGCTCGGAGCGCGAGTCGGACGCCGAGTTCGAGAAGATGCTGCAGCAGTCCGAGCCCGACACGCCGGAACGGGCGAAATCGGCCACCGGGGGCAGTGGTGGGGCCGATGGGGGCGCCGCGGACGAAGCGTCCGATCAGCCGGCGGTGCGCAAGAAGGCCAAAACCAAGATTGGCAACAAGTCGAAGAAGAAGAACAAGTCGAAGAAGAGCAAATTCCCGGACGGTGGGGAGGAGGGTGAGCACGAGCATCAGGACTACTGCGAGGTGTGCCAGCAGGGCGGCGAGATCATCCTGTGCGACACGTGCCCCAAGGCGTACCATCTGGTGTGTCTCGATCCGGAGCTGGAGGACACGCCCGAGGGCAAGTGGTCCTGTCCGACGTGCGAGGCGGAGGGGCCGGCCGACGAGGACGACGACGAGCATCAGGAGTTTTGCCGGGTGTGCAAGGACGGCGGCGAGCTGCTGTGCTGCGACAACTGTCCCTCGGCGTACCACACGTTCTGTCTGAACCCGCCGCTCGACGACATTCCCGACGGGGAGTGGCGCTGTCCGCGCTGCAGCTGCCCGCCGCTCGCGGACAAGGTGCAGAAGATACTGACCTGGCGCTGGACCGACAAACCGATCAACCCGGACGAACCGTCCACGTCGAAGGGCGCGGCGGCGGCGGCCGGCGGATCGACCCGGCGCCGCGAGTACTTCGTCAAGTGGCACGAGAAGTCGTACTGGCACTGCGACTGGATCACCGAGCTGCAGCTGGACGTGCACCATCCGCTCATGTTCCGGTACTACACGCGCAAGAACGACATGGAGGAGCCGCCCAAGCTGGAGGAGGCGCTGGACGAGGAGGACAACCGGTACAAGCGCATCCAGCGCATGCGCGAAACGAACTGCCAGCTGAACGAGACGGAGCTGGAGGAGAAGTACTACCGGTACGGCGTCAAGCCGGAATGGTTGATGGTGCACCGCGTGATCAACCACCGGACGATGCGCGACGGCCGCACGCTCTATCTGGTCAAGTGGCGCGAGCTGTCGTACGATCAGGCCACGTGGGAGGACGAGGAGGACGACATTGCCGGGCTGAAGATGGCCATCGAGTACTATCTGGATTTGCGCGCCAACTGCTCGCAGGACATCGGTGGGTCG